>NW_027512709.1:1822500-2422500 GCF_048772815.1 Callospermophilus lateralis
AATTGTGTTTCTAACAGAATGTATCTTAAACCTTATCAATGTTGTTTTACCCTTACTGAGATTTGCTGATATCTAACTTTTAGAGTTGAGGTTAAAATCTTATCATACTCTTCCAGCTTCTACCCTCCTCCTGAAGTAGAGTTTGGCAGATCATCTAAAATGAAACAACGCCATAGAGTTACTACAGGGCTCAGGAGAGCAGTGATGGGCCAGCTATAAACTAATTGGAGGTACCAATCATTGATGTTTTTTTCAAGAATTGCAATCACTTACCTCTCAACTTTCTAAAATCTAACACAGCCATTCTGCCCTCAACCCTTCTTGCTTTCTCATTACTTATTTCATATATTGTAATGACAGTATGAAAGCTGCTTTTTTACATTTTGATTCACATCTGAATGATGAAAAGTCTCATTGCTTCTATATTCTGGCTGGATATCCTAAAACTTTTGTGTAAGTTTGGGCAAGGGACTATTCTGATAGCAATATTCCTTGTTTAAAATCATACAACAGTAGGTGTCCTAGAACATGATTCAATTTTCTATAAAGTTTCTTACCCAGCATAATAATGATGCAGAGGAGAATGGCGAACAAGGCCCCAGTGCTGAGACCAGCAGGGAGGAGCGGGGCTTCAGCATTGCAGGACTGCATGTTGCCTTGGCTGTCACAGGCACATACTCTGATGGTCAGCGTGCCTGTGCTGCTCTGAATTGGGTAATCATTGTCTGAGATCACCACAGGCAAGAGATAGGTACTTATTTCATGTCTATTGAAGCCATTTTTTCGAGTTAAAATTCTGGCAGTGTTATCTAAAATAAATTTTAAAACATTACAAATGTTTGTTTCATATAGTAAACTGATAACTCATGGTGATAACCAGGATTGTATATATAAATAAAACTCTCTTCATAAAAAATATAAAACATTATAAAGTTTTCTATTACATATGTACAATGCCATTAAACAAGACAAACAAGATAGTTCAAAGAATCTAACATTATGGATTGAGTACTAACTTCAAAAATTATCCCATAGTATTTTCAAAATGGTGAGTTTGTATAAGTAAATATCAAGTTTACATAGATGAGAAGGTTTTTTTTACTGTTTTCTGAAAATCTGCTTTGTAGACCAAAAGAAAATATTATTTTCTGTCATTTATTCATTTACACACACACAGCATATGTCAATCCAATATTCATGAAGAAAATAGGATTGGATACATTGTAAGCATTGTTACATTGTTTAAAGCAATAAAATAGTCAAAATCCATGAAGAATCTTAATATATACCCAGCAGCATGCAAATTATTTAACATTTCTGAGCATTGATTTCCACTCATTCAAACAAACACATAACTTAAAGGATGTATTTAACTGAAAGTAATAACAGAAAGCCTGGGCTAACTCTTAGAAGTGCCTAATAAAGTTCCAGACTGAAGTAAAGATTTAATAAAGACAAATATCCCACTACCTAGCATATTATACTACTGACTTTTTCTTTACATGTTAATTGACCTAGTATTCTCACATGGAATTTGTTGGGTTAAAATGAAAAAAGACTTCTATCCCCAAACAAGTAGTATTTAAAAAATAATTGGTATGATAGTTTCTATCCCGGTTATTTGCCCAGAGAAGTTAGTTTTGTTTAGTCAGCCCTGCAGAGTTGTTTAAAATGCCAATATAGGGAGGGAGTCAGTGAGCTGCTAAATCAAACAAACAGGAGAGAAAAAAATAGAGGTAATCTGTTGCAGGTACAGTGTTTGAATACAAAATAATTTATTCCTTAATTATGAGTTGGATTAATGATACCAGTTAACTACATAAGCTGGGAAAGCAGACTAACAAAATAACATGCACATAAACAAATTTTAAAATTTATCTTTCAATAACTATTTTTTCCCCTGAAATATCCTAAGATAATATGAGCATATATATATATGGTACTTTTAGAATCTTGCTTGTCTAATTTTTAATTTTTTTAACAAATGTTTGAACCTTAGTTTTGTAATAGTTTTGACAGGTTGAGGGACCAAATAAAGTCTGACTCATTTCAAATTATTTTATGGAATATTTAGAAATTCATGATATAATTTTTGACCTATGATAGAATAAACAAAATTAATTTTAAACAGGAATAACCTAGAAATAAGGGAGTTTAAGGCAAATATTAATTAATACAAGGCTAGAAAATTAACACTAAGGTAGTATATATGCTATTTCAATTTTTTAAAAAAAACTTCACCCAGTATCACAGCATCATTAATTTTATATGATTAGGTTAAATATTCTGGTTTATATTCTGTGGGCTTATTTCCTGCTTTGAGTACCATATATAGATTAAAGAACTCTTGGTAATATTTGTCAAAAATTAATTAAGGCTGGTCTTGAGTGATTTCCCCAATAACTTTGAAATGCCATGCTAAGACAATACTATTTCATGTCTATATCACTTTTTAATAACCAGTGCTCAGTTTCACTGGAGCAGGGAGAAAATTAAAATACAACTAGAAGCAGGTACTGTCAATTCAATACTGTAAATTCAGTACTAGGGACAGCTCCAGTCTAAATTCAATGTTTGATTACTGTCATGTATAACAACAACAACAACAAAACTCAATGCATCTGTTGCCAGGTTCAGCAAATTAAAAAGTAGGATGTTGTTTATCTCTAATTCAGACTTAATCTCTAATTCATATTTCATATGAATGTCTACAATTCATGTTTAGAAATTAAATATTCATTCTGCATTTTTACTGCCACCTTCATGTTAATTTTTTTCAACTTGATAACTTTAGGTGTTTGGAGTGATAGAAAACATGAGCATTTTAATAAATTCATATTTAATAAAAAACAGATGTTTACAATAGATACTCCCCTTTCAGTTGGTTTTTGCTAAGATTCTATCAGAAAAAAACTCATGTCTTTTTGCAAACAGAAGCTTGCATAGTTAGCTGAACATAACATACAATAAGTCGAGTAGAGATCTGACAACATAATTTTGTTTAACTAGAATGACTCCAATGACATATTTATCAGGGAACAGAGCTGTTCAACTTTTAAACAATCATAACTATTCTGTAAAATGTGTTTTATTTTTATGAGACTATGAGAAAAATTAATTTCTGAAAAATAAAATTTGTATACTATAAGGACAACAGCATATCTTGCAATGCCTTTGCACCATATTTTCTAAGGGGCTAGTGAGGCTACATCACATTCTTATTCTTCCTTTATGCCTACTTGGCTTCAATAAACCTGCTGCTATTCAATCTCATCAGAGTTTGCATAACACTTTCACTGAGTTACTTATTTCTCCATTCATATTTTCTATACCTTTTCTTAGGCAAAGTGATTATTTCTAGCCTTTCTAATCATTTCAATATCAATTTCATTGTTCATATCTACACAGACACTTCTCTCATATAGTTTATTAAATGAAACAGAGCTAACATTTTCAAACAAGACATTATCATAAAATATCATTAACTATCAGACAAAAACAAAATTTCATAATGCAGATCAATAAATTGACAGATCATGTATATTATAATAGTTACTTTAGAAGAAATTTCCAGTTTATGTCATGTTATATCATAATGAACAAATTCTAAAACTTACCTTCATTATACTGTACTGTGAAGTTTGGATTGACAGCAGCTAAACTGAAGAAAAATTTCTCACCACCTAAAGGGTCATCTTTGTCTACTGCACTTATAGTCTGTATTAGCTGTAGGAGAGAGAAATATTATATAGTCATCAAACATATACATGTATAATCTGCTTTTGTAATACATAATTTAAAAAATTTTGCTTTATAGAAGAATTTAAAAGAATTTATTTTGTTCATGGTGAATAAATCCTAATGATCATTTTCTTTTTAATGATATTTCTCTTCTACCACTCAGTCCCACTTATTTCTCTCTCATAAATATTGTCTTTTCCTTCAAAATGGTAAATTGTAAGATATTATATTTTTTGAGGGTTTCTATATTTAAATGTAGAACCAGTATGTTATTTCACATAAATCTAAACATTGATTGGGAAGAGTTGATCTGATGTAGGAAAAATTGTGGAAATAAAAATATTGCTTTGCTCCTCCCCAAAGTTAGGTGAAACATAATAAAATAAAATAGATACTTCATACATAATGTTGAATATAAATTTTATAAAGAAACATTTATATATTATTTTCTACTGTAATAGCAATAGTTTGCTTCATTTGCACTTTAAATACAAGTATATATTTTTAAATTCAAGATATGTATTATATAGGGAAATGGTAATTGGTTTTAATACAAGAGTTAATAAAAAACTGTCTGATAACAGTGGAAAATTTAACGGTTTATACATAATCATATCATTGTTTTTGATACAGTATATGATTGATACTATATAAATATATAATATATGTAACAGTTATGTATTTGGGTCGGTATATGATTTCTTTATTCTTTAAGTTACATATGAAATAATTTTTTTGTTTTTAAAAAATATTTAAATTATTATCAGGGCTTCAAAAGTTGCTTTTTATGCATATTGATGTCTATTTATGCCTGTAAAAATCATCAAATATGCTTAATTAAAGGGAATATGCTTTTTAATGCATCAGTTCAATTTAACTTTGTGTGGATAGTTGGTGGAAATATTTGTTGCTGAGGTTTTCTTGATTTAATTAGGGATTTCAAGTTTAAAACATTAAACAAAACAAGAAATAAATGAAGAGATCATTATAACCATTCTTATTTTCTTTCAAAGTTTGCTACACCAACAGAAATGTGAAAAATTTCAAGTATTAACTTTTAAAATTATAATTTTACTCATTTATCAAAAATGACACAAGAATTTAATTAAGACGTGCAAAAATATGTTTTTATCTAGAAATAAGCATCAAAAATTATTTAAAACTAACTTAGTTTAAAACAATTTAAAAATATATTTGACTAAATCTTATTTATAATAAGATTAAGTAGAAGCCAGACATATAAAATATAAAAATGGTATAGGAGTTAAAGATAAAAACATAAAAAAGGTATTTAAACTACTCAGGAATTATTAATTCATTTACCAAAGAATTTCTTAACTGATTTGTATCTATCAAATATACTTAAAAGATTTATTTTTAAAATTTTGATTCATAAGAGTATATTGAAGAGAAATAAATGAAGTAACATATCCTGAAAGACAGTAGAGTAGTTCAAATTCCTAGTCACAAAGATTTCTATATGAATATACCTATAAACACAAGAAAGAGCTAATTTCTTTAGAATAAAAACTACAACGTCTCAAAATAAACATATGATTGTAACTGTTATTACAAATAACAATTGCAGTTCATTTTTATCCTCAAAATAATACAATAATACATTTCTGTATTCATATATCTGTATATTCTGTATAATATATATCTGTATAATATATATTCTGTATTCATATATCCACATCTTTATATATATGTAAACGATAAAGTTTTATATAAAATGCTCAATGATATTTTAATAGAAAAGTCGATTCATTGATTTAAATGTCAGTGGTTAATTGATATACTTTGTTATGAAAGGAGTAATTCCAATTCATATTAAAGTTACAAAAAACAGAATCACATTTTGCAGAATCCCTATCATTTTAAAATAAATTTTATGACTCTAAGACTTCTCTGTTACAAATAGAGGTACTGCTTCATAAGATTTTTTTTTAGGGGGAGGGCATACTTGGCTTTAGTGTTTAACCCCTTTATTTTGAAAATTTACCTTTCAATTTAACCTTACTTTCTATTCCAATCATACATTCAAAATCACAAAACTATTGTTTGGGTAAGTGTGCCATAAAGACTTGCAATCAATACCAGAAGTTCACAACAAGAAGTAGATAAAAGTTTTCTGCTGGCTCTCTATATGAACACTCAATATTTTATTTCTACTGGAGACAAATCATTTTAATCTGATTGCATTGAAAGAATTTATCACACTTAGGAAACAAATGAACACAAGCTGGTGATATCCAATATTCATTTTGAGCTATGGAAAAGAGATATAGGTAACTCTTTCTTAGCTTTTCTTCTTGGCAATAATATAATTGTTTATATTATCATTGTATTTTTACATTTGATATAAGCATTAAGAATGTTTCAGTGATCATACTACAACCAATTGTGGAATAATGAGTGGATTTTAATGTATTTAAAATTAAACAAATAGTTATTATGCTGTAATGTTTTAGCTAGGAGTTTTTGTTGATAAAAAAAAAACTTTCTTTTATTCTGGAAAACTTCAATCTTTTAGCTGTTAGGAAGTAACTAAATTTTGTCCTATGAAAACTACGTGAAACAATTTTTGGTTTGATAAAGTCTTGGTTGCTATCTGGTTTGATATTTGCTGTCAGTGGTATTAGCTTTAATAAGGTGCTTAGTGAACAGTAAATATAAACAGCAACCCTCCCTAGAGAGATTCCTTGGGAAAGGTTCTTTGTGATTAACATGGTATTTTCTTCATCTAGACTTGGAAAATTATTAAATACATTTTACCGACCGCAGGAGTGAAGGTAAGTGAGGGAAACCGAAGGGAAGTAAAAGACCTATTGTTCCTTCCTTCAAGGTCCTGTCTCTCTGAAGTAGAAAGGTGAGAATTTAAGTAACCCTGTTAGGCAGGAGAGGACTGACTTCTAATACTTCATCAGTTGCAAACTGCATCCTATCTAAGAAAGTCTTGTATGCTTAGATAAAGAAAGAGCTAAGGCCAGGAAATAAGGAGGAGGAGGGAGTAGCAATTAGTTTTATTTCTGACTTATCAATTTGTCTGCACGCCAAATGAATGGAATTATTCCCCATGTTGCTTTCTAAGTGCTACTTAAAGAGCACTTAATTTGCAGGAGTATTGGGTGAACTGAGATTTCAATAAATAACTGCAGCATTCCCAGACATCCTAATCTTCCTTTCCTAGGAGGAGGGGAGGCCAAACTAATGAGTGATTATCATAAAAGGCACAGAGAAGAAGTTTATCAAATAATCACTTTAAGTTTGCAAGCTTGGATGTCAGAACCTAGAATTCTATCATTTATTATAACATTTTTGTATAAGCAGAACTAGTTTTCAGCAAATGAGAACACGGTGGCATTTCACAAACTGGTCATATTAACAATAACTAGTGTGGAAGACTTGTCCATGCAGTCAATTAAACAAGAATTATTAATCATGTCCTTTCTATCAGGATAGTCAAGGTAGGCTAACTGCTTTTTATTAAAATCATCTTTCATTGGATTATTTTTCTTCATTATGCCAACTAGGTTTTACACGTACAGAAATTCTGGAGCATTACTGAACCAACTATAGTTAAAAAGAGAAAAGGCACTGGAAAATAAACACAATTCTTTATTCTGTATATTTTGAATACATTTGTAAGTCTGCATTATATAATAATTGAAATGCTTTGAATAGATATCTCTTGAAAATCAAATAGAATAATCATAGAGGGAGCAATGAATGCATTAGTAGCAAAATGGGTAATTTATCTCTTAGAGAAAATATTTTAACTTATCTCATGCTGAGCCTGCCAAGCAGAGGACTATTTTGAATGGTATTTTAGGGTGGACACTGTTTCGTTAAGAAGTTGGAAGTAGCTAAGTCATTTAAATATTCCCAATTAAACACTTCTATAATATTTTCAAGTTAAAAAAAAAAGGAATCCAATTGCAGCCATTTTACCATTTCTCACAGTAGACAGGCTATTGAATTCCTGTTAGTATATTCAAAAGGAAGTATTCGAGTTATTCCACAATATAATTTGCATAAAAATGTAACAAGGACATTGATGTTTATAAAAGCATCAAATGATGTCAAAACACAATACAGCTTCATGATGGCTTCTCTGTCTCTAATAAAATACATTGGATTCCCAATTATTATTTATAACATGCAGCTTCCTTCTGTGAAGACAGCACTCAAAGCAATTAAGAACAGTCTTTTCAGCCATATATTCTGGAGCTTTTTAAACAACAAAATGAGTCCACTGAGGAAAAGATTTAAATAATTATAAACAAAGCTGATGTAGGGAGAATGCTTTAAAGGACTAAAACTGAGTCATTAAACACTTTACATGTTGGTGTAATGATGAAAACCAATGTATAAGCAAATTCTGCTGCCCTACTTCAAAATGTATTTGCACATTTATCTGAATATTGATGGAATGTTTCAAAGATTCCATGCATTTGTTGCTGGGTTTTCACCAACTTTCATTCCCATTTTTCTAGCAATTTCAATATTTACCTAATGGTACAGCAGAGGATTCTAGTTTGCTCATGTTTTCGAGGGCTTTAAATGTTGAAGTTTTGGGGCTGGGGATGTGGCTCAAGCGGTAGTGCGCTCGCCTGGCAGGTGCAGGGCGCTGAAGTTGTTTCTATACATTTGTGTGCAAATGATAATGTCTTTTCTTTTACACCAGAACTTTAGGAAGGAATTAAGAAACCTGGTACACTGCTATTTTAGATACTCTCAATTATAAAAACATGTCACCGTTTTGAAAATATTGCAGGGAGTATATGTGAGTGTTCCTATCCCTTTTTCATTCATTCCTGTCAAGTTTGTGAAAATAAAACATTTAATACAGAACTGCCCTGTGTTTTCTATCTTCCAGTTGCTCACCTGTCCTGGTCTGGCATTTTCACATACAAAAGTATCATAGAACACAGCAAATTGTGGGGCATTGTCATTAACATCCAAAATTCTCACAGAAACAGCTACACCAGTTGTCTCTTTGGGATTGTCTAGAAAAAATAAAGGAGAAATTTTTTTTAGGAATGCATGTTTGTGCACCAGATTTAATTTATATAGGCATCTTATGGATATTTAAGTGCTCACATACTAATAAACATTTCATTCATTCTCCTAACATAATGAGCAAATGCAATGAAATAATTTACTGCAGGGCCTAATTAAGTAGTCATGAATTCTGTTAATATTGAGCACAAGGGGATTATTTTTACTTTGTAAAAAAATTAACAGTAAAACCTAGTATAATTGAGCTCATATCTGTGTCTTTCCTGTCCAAATATACAAGATGTGAATACATGTTTATTACATAATTTTTACATATAACTTATTTAATCTTTAACATATTTTTGAGATGAAGAACTATTTTTAAATAAATTAGTTACTTATCCAAGATCAATAAATCTTTGTTCTACTAAAAACCTATTTTTTGACTATGATAATTAAAATGTATTCTACTAGTAACATTCAAATTGCTTCTTGGAAATTATAATATATGGCTACTAATTCTACAATGTGATAGAATATTTACCCTGAGATATAAAGTTTCAGACATTTTATTTATATAGTCATGAATGATACCATTTCAACAGCCATGACTTGATTTTGCATGACAATTTATTGGTTCTAAATTATCTCTACAAACAAATGGAAAGCTAATAATGATGTCTTTACTACAAATGCTAAAATAAAGAGCATCAAAATTTTCAAATAAAGTGATACAGTTAAAATATTCTGATTTGTAAAGGAAATAAAAAATGTTCCTTATTTACCTTAGCTTGAGTAACAAACCTATAATAGTCACAATTGCATCATCTTCATTGAATATTTTTCTAAGCAGTTTTATTGATATCTGAGTGTTTTAACATTTTAAAATCATGTTATAGTTATTCAGAATTAAATACAAATATCACAATCTTTAGATAAAATCCAGCTTCTTTGAAAACTTTGACAAAGTAGAGGAACAATATTAGAAAATAGATAGAAATGTTGAAGAAACATCTGCAATTCCATATCCCTTCCAGCACCACTGAAAACAGTAAAGAAATGGATACAACCTAAGTGTCTGTCAACTGATTAATGGATAAAGAAAATGTGGTCCATATACACAATGGAATATTATTTGATTCTGAAAAAGAATCAATTGCTGTCTTTGGCAACAATCTGGAAGTAACTGGAGATTGTTGTATTAAGTGAAATAAGCCAGACACAAAAAGACAAGTACTTCATGATTTCACTCATATGTTAAATCTCAAAAAGTGGAATGCATAAAAGTTGAGAGTAGAATGCTGGTTACCAGAGGCTGTAAAAAGTAGAGAAGTGAGAAAAAATAAGAAAAGGTTGATCAATGGATACAAAGTTATAGTTACAAAGTAGTAAGAAATTCTGGTGTGCTTATGCTCAGGAGGGGAAATACAGATAACAACAATGTGCTATATATTTTAAAACTCAGAAGAAAGGATTTTGGGAGTTTCCATCATAAAGAAATTATAAATATTTGAGGAGAAGCTTATGTTTAACCTGATTAATCACCATGCCATATGTGTGTGTATAAGAATATATATATATTTTAATATAAAACAGTAAGTGGAATCCCACTAATATGTACATTTTTTGTTTTTAATGTATAAGTTAAAACTAAATTTAAAAGAATAAAAGGGAAGTTTAACTTTATAAAAGCCCAAAGAGTATATTTAACAATCTTATTAAGTGATATAAACCAAAAAGTGCTATGGATATTATCATTTGCCCTTATAAAATTTATCTGACTTCCTAATTTTAACTAAATAATTTTCAGATACAAAAAAATACTGTCCTATGCAAATAGAGTATATATTACTGCTGAAAAGAATTCTTCTTCCAGCTATGTGTAATTGTATTGTTATTAATATAATAATTTCAGCTTTTTAAAAATAATGTGTAAGAACTGATTTCTTAGCAGGCATATTTAAAGTCTGAAGTAGTAAAAAGGAAGGCAAATAGGATTCTAAATCTATCTGAAGTATATTCAACTTCTGTTCCTCTTTCCAAGAGGGAATTTAAAATGGATCAATTGACACTCCTCTTAAGTCTTAGCTCTGACTTCTTAATCCACATATATTCTGTTGACAGGTTCTAATTTCCTGTTTGCAATGTATGGCTGCATGCCCTCCACCTTTTCCTGCATCAGGTGGCTGAGAGTTCATACCCTGGAGGTAAAGTGAGCTTCTTTTATATCTAAGTCCACTCATGTTCATGCATTGTGACTTTGCCCAATGCCTTATTACTCAGTATGTGTAAAAACACAGGGCTTCTGATTTCACATAGTTATTTGGAAAATTAGGTGTGATAAATCAGGAAAAGTTCTTGTCAGAGCATCAGTTTGATGACTAGTACTTCAAACATGTTAAATGTTATGAACATCATCTTTATTACCAATATCATGTATTCATGGCTATTTTATAAGTGTTTGTGCAATCTTTTTCCATGTAATGCATTCACACATTAAAAACCTGTTAACAAGCTTTCTCACAATTCACGTTGGTCTGAAGAGGTACCCATTGGGAAGAAGAAGAGAGAAAAGGAAAATAAACAGAAAAATATTTACCATTGTATCTTCACCTTTATCTGTCTCATTCTATTCATAAGACCCAGAGGTAGAGTACTCACCAAAAATGGACCCCTGACTCTCTAGTTACCTGTTGCTATGAAGAAGAGTGGAAATGCACACTTCTTCCATTTCTCTAGAACTTGCTCTTTAATCTACTGCTATAGTAAGTGGACATAAACAAAATGTGTATTTTCAATATAAAGTGGGACATAAAAGTAACTTTTGTTGGTAGCAATTCAATCACAAGCTATGTCACAGAAAACAAGAAGAAAAAGGAAAGTTTCAAGCCTCAAAAATGGCTTTGTTAGATTTTGCCCTAACACAATATGTAGATTCTTTAGCCTCTTTCCAAATAGCCCAAGGATCTTCAAAAGCTAAAGCCACAGGGATGAATGTCTTTGTAAAGCATTGGGTCTGCATCACCTATAAAAAAAGCAATGTGTGTGTGTGATATATGTATGTGTGTGTGTGTGTGTATATATATATATATATATATATATATATATATATATATATATATATATATATATATATACACATTTGTTGGCAAATGCCATGGCTTATGTATAAATAAACAAACAAGCATTCTGAGAATGCAGAATCATACAGAAGAGCTGCTGGCATTTATTTACCACTTGAGTCTCCCTCAGAGTCCTTCAGGAAAGCAGGAGAGTAGCACAATGTACCAGCAACAAAGGATCTTAAAATGTGTGTGCTGAGGTGAGACTATGTCTAGAATTCCAAAAGCTTTTGCAAATCTCTAAATAGAAGTCTTCAATTATTGTCTAGATACCCCAGATTTTCAAAAAATAGAACTGTATGTTGCACATGCTTAGGACACAACTTTTTTTACTAATATGTAATGGAGTCCTTTCTTCCTATACCAAGCTCCATTGTCCTCAGAGTGTATTGAAATGATTATAGCTAAATTTTCTTGAAGGAACTCTTTGGCCGCTACAATAAATGTGTTCCGAAACTTCAAGTTTATTATTAAGACCCTGATTATGTCCTTAATTTTAGATTTTTTTTATTCTCTGCATGGCATTTTAAAATATTTTTTAAAGACGAAAAGGGGAATTATGCCATGGAATAATGCACTAAATAATTACTTGCAGTAGATAGCACTTGCCACATGATGTGATACATTGCATTGGAATGTAGAATTAAACTGTTTGAGGCAGGGCCTGGAAACACATTGGTAAGAAGTACATTTGTATGTCATTCTGTCCTGCTCCAGGCGAGGTATGTGACACGCTTAGCATAAAACCAGTGTTTAAAGTCTCGTAAAAACAATTCCCTATATGCAGTTTCCCTTTCACTCTCATTGCTTAATTTAATTCCCAGAATAGCATAATGGGACCCTGACTGGTGTTGGTTTGGCAGGTAGGTAATTCCAACAGTTGTGCCACAGATTGAATTCAGTTAGTGGCAAAAAATAGGTTCAGTTCTTAGAAGAGGTAATTGGATTAGCTTTTTACTGAATCATAATTACTTCAACTAGCTTTAGAAGTTAAATTTCTCACAGTATCTGAAATGGAAAGTGCAATTCCAAGCTCATTGGACTTGAGAAAGTATCTTGAAATGAGCAGAGCACAAACAACCTTACTTTTGGAATGAGGAGAATCATGTTGGACACAATCAACTCTTAGGATGAAGACAGAGAAGTGACAGCTTTCATAAAGGAAAACTCCAACAATTGTTAGTATTAACAGGTACCACTGTTTATATCTCATTGTGATGAAACTGGATTTTTTTAGGGTTGGTCTGTATTTCAGAGCCAAATTAGAAAGATAAACTAAATCTATTACTTTAGCTTGAAGCTTTGAATGATTGCTGATGATCTGCCTAGCCTAGTTACATTCTTCAGAGGCACTTGGTGATTCAGACCTGATGTTTTGCCTTCCAAAGTCTGTAATGGTAACTTCAAATAACTTGACCTTGATACCTATTTGAGGATTCAGCTTAGTATTTCAGATGTGGAAATTACCAGCTTGCTATCTGACCATGACTTAACTCCTGATGAATATTTATTTTTAAAGCAGTTTGAACTGCACTGCTTCATGTTTGTCTCAGTATGTAATCAGAAATGGAGCAGGTTTGTGAGACCTGAACATGTGATTTCACCTGTTGACCAGAACCGCCCATCTTAAAGAACCCCACACTAGACTGAAGAAGCTACTGTTGAATTTCTTAATACTTTTTGAAAAGGCCATCTGTCATTTCAACTTGAAAATGAGTTCCATAAATGATGCTGGCCATCCTGTGTTCAGGCAACACATTTTGCAACTAAAGAAAGAGGGGGTTTGAATCCTTGATCTCTGTTTAGAGTTTGAAGAAATTTTGTAAATTATGTGTAGAATTATTAGAGCTAGAACTGGAATAACCTGTTTTAAGTCCCAATTTACTACCTCTAGCATTATTTCAGAAAGTTTCAAAAATCTCCAGATTTTTAGTTTTAGTTTCTTCTCATTTAAATGAGGCTAATTTAATATATTAGCAAGATGAAATGTAATTTAAAATTCTTAGAATCATAACCCATACCTGGTTTATCATAGATTCACAATAATAGTGTTGATGTAAAAATTTAACATCTCAGTTGTTTCCTCAAAAGAGAAAATTTGCAGTATCCATTCTACTTGAATGTTATTAGTTAATAATAAATGTTAGATTTAGAGATACTTTAGAGTTGCAGAATATGCTAACACAAAATATATCATTTTGCTATAAGGATTACGTTGACCCAAAGACATTAAGAAAAAAAAAAGAAAAAAAAGTAAGAAAGAAAGAAAAAGAGAAAATCAAGGTTGAGGATATAGCTCAGGGGTAGAGCACTTGCCTAGCATGTGAAAGGCCCTGGATTCAATCCCCAGGACTGTCATATAAGATTACATAAAATACAATAGTATAAATAGAATGTACAAGAAGGATACTCTGAACCTTTCCTTTTTTTTTCCTGAAAGCAGAAGAAAAAACTCTTATATGAAAAGTATTCTTACATATTATGAAGACAGTGACATTCTTAATATTGAGGAGGACAGGCAATTGAAACAGAGATAATTCTGTACAAAAACAAACAAAAATTAACATTCTGTAAATATTTAGTTATTTTTTCACTATTGCCTCTTTTTGTTCATCTTAGTTCAAAAGTATTCAGGCTTTGCAACATTTTTTGGTTCCTCATTTCCTTAAGAATGCTCCTTATTACATAAATCTTAAATAAATGTGTGTGCCTTTCTCCTCTTAATCTGCCATAATATCAATTTAATTTTCAGACGTGGTAAAAAATTCTAAGATAGCATAAATGCAATTTTGCTTCTTTTACAATACCTATAGTCATCTCTCAGCATATATCTAAAAGAAATACTGAAAAAAATAGGTTTTTGATGAATCAATTTAAGATTTCAACTAAAACTATAATTCGTAGACCTGCCTGTGTGGAACTCAGGCTCACAGGGGAGCCAGTCTACGCCTCCCTTGCAAGGCAGACACTCACCAGAGCCTAGCCTCTGACTCAGGACTGACTCTTCCCACCAGCAGACTAGTGTGCCTCAGGCACAGGACCACCCCTTCCAACCAGCTGACTACCATGGCAGGCCAAGCCTAGTGGCCCAGATCCACCCACACCAGTCTTTGAGAGACCCAGGCTCACAGCCGGCCTGGTAACTCCCCCCCCCACCCCCACCTTCCAGGCGGGGCCAGACACCTGCCAGAGACTAGCCTGTGACGCAGGAACTCCCCTTCTGACAAGTAGACTACTAGGGAGGTTAAGCCCAGAGGCCCAGATTCAACCACTCTAACTTGCACAGATCCAGGATGCAGTAATATGCATTTAGGGACACCAGCAGGGTCTGGAAGCCCAACATCAAGGTGAGGTACAGACAATCTGCATAGGTACTAAAAGAATATAGGAAAGAAATTGTAATATCTCAGATGCACACTGCAAGAAAGGAAAACACACAGACAACATGAAAAAACAAGTGAGGAAAGTGCCCTGAACAAACCAGGACACTATAATAACAGAACCAATGGACAGCAAAGTTGATGAAATGTCAGAGAAGGAGTTCAGAAGATTCATAGTTAAAATATCTGTGAATTAAAGAATAACTTAAATGAGCAAATACAGGAAAAAAGTTGATCACTCCAACAATGAGATAAGAGAGCAAATACAGGTAGCAAAAGATTATTTCAAGAGAAAGATTCTGGGAAAAAAATAGTCAAAAATCCTTGAAATGAAGGATATAATAAATCAAATAAAAAACTCAGTAGAAAGCATAGCCAACAGACTAGATCACTTGGAAGAAAGAATACAGACAATGGAGACAAATTATACAATCCAGAAAATAAAGTTGATCACTCAGTAAAGATAGTTAGAAACCATAAACAGAACATCCAATAATTATGGGACAGCATGAAAAGACCAAATCTAAGAGTTATTGGGATAGAGGAAGGCACAGAGTTTCAAACCAAAGGAATGCACAATCTCGTCAATGAGATAATATCAGAAAATTTTCCAAGCATGAAGAGTGAGTTGATAAAAACAAATACAAGATCCTTACAGGACACCAAATGTACAAAATCACAATCAATCTACACCAAGATACATTATAATGAAAATACCTAGGATACAGAATAAGGATAGAATCTTAAAAGCTGCAAGAGAGAGGAATCAGATCACACATAGTGGGAGACAAATTCAAATATCAGCAGATTTTTGAACCCAGACCCTCAAGGCCAGGAGATCATGGAACAACATATACCAAGCTCCAAAAGAAAATGGATGCCAACCAAGAATCTTATATCCAACAAAACTAAGCTTTAGATTTGATGATGAAATAAAAATCTTCCATGATAAACTAAAAGTTAAAAGAGTTTACAACTAGAAAGCCTGAACTACAGAACATCCACAGCAAAATATTCCAAGAAAAGGAAATGAAAAACAATGTTGAAAATCAGCAGAGAGAGGGATTACACTAAAGGAAAATCTAATCAGAGGAGATTCCGAGTCACATTAAATACCAAAAATAAACAAAAATGTTTGGGAATACAAATCATGTCTCAATAATAATACTGAATGTTAATGGCCTAAACTCACCAATCAAAAGACATAGATTAGCAGATTGGATTAAAAAAAGAAAAAGAAAGACCCAACAATATGCTGCCTCCAAGACACTCATCTCCAAGAAAAAGACATCCACAGACTGAAATTAAATGGTTGGGAAAAATCATAACACTTACATGGACTGCGGAAGCAAGCAGCGGTTTTCATCCTTATATCAAATAAAGTAGACTTCAAACTAAAGTCAATCAAAAAGGATAAAGAAGGACACTATATACTGCTCACAGGAACCATACACCAACAAGAATTAACAATTATAAATATATATGCCCCAAACAATGTAGCATCTACATTCATCAAAGAAAATTTTCTCAAGTTTAAAAGTCAACTAGACCACGAGACAATAATTTTGGGTGACTTTAACACACCTCTTTCATCACTAGATAGATCTTCCAAACAAAAGCTGAACAAAGAAACTATGGAACTCAATAATACAATCAGTAACTTAGACTTAACTGACATATATAGAATATTTCATCCTTCAAAGAGAGAATACACTTCTTCCCAGCAGCACATGGATCATTCTCTAAAATAGACCATATACTATGCTACAAAGTAATTCTTAACAAATATATAAAAGTAGAGCTACTACCCTGCATTTCATCAGATCATAATGGAATTAAATTAGAAATCAATGATATAATAAGAAATAAAATCCACTCCAACACCTGGTGACTAAATAACATGCTACTGAATGAACAGTGGACTACAGAAGACACCAAGGAGAAGATTTAAAAAATTTTAGAGGTGAATGAGAACACAGATATAACATATCAAAATCTCTGGGACACTATGAAAGCAGTTCTAAGAGGAAAGTTCATTGCATGGAGTTCGTTTCTTAAAATAAGAAAACGTCAACAAATAAATGACTTAACATACATCTCAAAGCCCTAGAAAAAGAAAAACAAATCAATACCAAAAGCAGCAGAAGATAGGAAATAATTAAAATCAGAGCTGAAATGAATGAAATTGAAACAAAATAAACAAATGAAAAAATTGACAAGAACAAAAAGTTGGTTGTTTGAAAAAATAAAAAAATACTGATAGACCCTTAGCCATGCTAACAAAGAGAAGAAGACAGAAAACCCAAATCAATAACATACATGATGAAAAAGAAAATATCACAACAGACACTACAGAAATATAGAAGACAATTAGAAATTATTTTGAAAACTTGCACTCCAATAAAATAGAAAATATTGAAGGCATTGACAAATTTCTAGAGTTATATAATTTGCCCAAATTGAATCAGGATGATACACAGAATTTAAACAGCTCAATTTCCAGTGATGAAATAGCAGACATCATCACAAGTCTACCAATCAAGTAAAGCCCAAGACTGGACAGATACACAGCCAAGTTCTACATAAGACCTTTAAAGAAAAACTAATACCAATACTCTTCAATTCATTTCAGGAAATAGAAAAAGAGGTAGCACTTCAAAACTCATTGTATGATGCCAATATCACTCTGATTCCAAAACCAGGCAAAGACACATCAACAAAAGAAAACTTCAGACCAATATCTCTAATGAATACAGATGCAAAAATTCTAAATAAAATTCTGGCAAATCAAATTGAAAAACATATCAAAAAGATCATGCACGATGGTCAAGTAGGATTCATCCAGGAATGCAAGGTTAATTCAACACATGAATATCAATAAATATAATTCATCACATCAATAGAATGAAAGATAAGAATCATATGATCATCTCAATAGACTCAGAAAAAGCATTTGAAAAAATATAGCACACATTTATGTTCAAAACAGTGGAAAAACTAGGTATAACAAGAACATATCTCTATATCCTAAAGGCTATCTATGCTAAGCCCCAGGCCAACATCATTCTAAATGAAGAGAAATTGAAGTCATTCCCTCTAAAAACTGGAACAAGACAGGGATGCCCACTTTCATCCCTTCTATTTAACATAGTTCTTGAAACACTGGCAGAGCAATTAAACAGATGAAAGAAATTAAAGGATACACATAGGAAAAGAAGAACTCAAACTGGCACTATTTGCTGATGATGTGATTCTGTACCTAGAAGACCCTAAAAGTTCCACCAGAAAACTTCTACAATCAGTAAATGAATTCAACAAAGTATCAGGATATAAAATCAATGCCCATAAATCAAAGACATTTCTGTATATCAGTGACAAATCCTCAGAAAGGGAAATGAAGAAAACTACCCCATTCTCAGTAGCCTCAAAAAATTTGGAATGAATTTAATGAAGGAGGTAAAAGACCCATATAATGAAAATTACAGAACCCTAAAGAATGAAGTCAAAGAAGACCTTAGAAGATGAAAAGATCTACCTTGCTCTTAGATAGACAGACTTAATATTATCAAGATGACCATACTTCCAAAAGCACTCTACAGATTTAATGCAATTCTGATCAAAATCCCCAAGACATTCTTCATAGAAATATAAAAAGCAGTTTAACAATTCATCTGGAAAAATAAAAAGCCCAAAATAGCTAAAGCAATCCTTAACAGGAAGAGTGAAGCAGGTAGCATAACTATACCAGACCTTAAACTATATAGGATAGAGAAATAGTAACAAAAACAGCATGGTATTGGCACCAAAACAGACTGGTAGACCAATGGTACAGAATAGAGGACACAGAGATTAACCCACAAAATTACAATTATCTTATATTAGACAAAGGTGCCAACAACATGCATTGGAGAAAAGATAGCCGGTTGAACAAATGGTACTAGGAAAACTGAAAATCCATATGCAACAAAATGAAATTAAACCCCTATCTCACACCATGCACAAAACTCAAGTCAAAATGGATCAAGGACTTAGGAATACAACCAGAGACTCTGCATATAATATAAGAAAAAGTAGGCCCTAATCTCCATGATGTGGGATTAGGCCCCAACTTCCTTAATAATACTCTGGTGGCACAAGAATTAAAATCAAGAATCAATAAATGGGATGGACTCAAACTAAAAAGTTTCTTCTCAGCAAAAGAAACAATCTGTGAGGTGAATACAGAGCCTACATCCTGAGAGCAAATCTTTATCTCTCACACATCAGATCACTAATCTCTAGGGTATATAAAGAACTCAAAAAGTGAAACATCAAAAAAAACCCAAATAACCCTATCAATAAATGGGCCAAGGACCTGAACAGACACTTCTCAGAAGAAGATATACAATCAATCAACAAATATATGAAAAATGTTCATTATCTCTAGCAATTAGAGAAATGCAAATCAAAACCACTTTAAGATTTCATCTCACTCCAGTCAGAATGGCAGCTATTATGAAGACACACAACAATAAGTTCTGGCGAGGATGTGGGAAAAAATGTACACTCATACACTGCTGGTGAGACTGCAAATTGGGACAGCCAACATGGAAAGCAGTATGGAGAATCTTTGGACAATTGGAAATGTACCCTCTATTTGACCCAGCTATCCCTCTCCTTGGTCTGTATCCAAAGGACTTAAAAACAGCATACTATAGGGACACAGCCACATCAATGTTTATAGCAGCACAATTCACAATAGCTAAACTGTGAAATCAACTAGATGCCCTTTAATTGATGAATGGATAAAAATGGAATATTATTCATCAATAAAAGTGAATAAAATCATGGCATTTTCAGGTAAATTGATGAAATTAGAGAAGATAATGCTAAGTGAAATTTGCCAATCCCAAACCATCAAACACTGAAAGTTTTATTTGATATAAGGAGGTTGATTCATAGTGGGGTAGGAAGAGGGAGCATGGGAGGTACAGACGAACTCTAGATAGGGCAGAGGGGTTGAAAGGGAAGGGAGGGGGCATGGGGTTATAAATGATGGTGCAATGTGATGATCATTATTATCCAAAGTAACATGTATGAAGACATGAATTGTTGTGAATATACTTTGTATACAACCAGAGATATGAAAAATTGTACTCTATATGTTTAATAAGAATTAGAATGCATTCTGCTGTCATATATAAATAAATTTTAAAGATAAATAAAATAAATATAAATTTCTTAGAACAAAAACTATAATTTGTATAATTTGTATAAGCAATGAATGAATTATTTTAGTATATAATTAAATCTATAAATATATGTTAAATATACAAAACTAAAATATACAGAATTATAAACATAAATATGTATTATAGACATAAAGTCATCTTACTGATTTCAGCAGCTATGACAGTAAGATTGTGCCATTGAGATAGTTCACGGTCAAGTGGTTTTGATGTGTAAAGCGATCCATTTCCAGAATATATATTAAAGATCCGATCAAGGTCAGTATGGCGATCCAAAGAAAATCTGAACGTAGAGGCCAAAGAAAAGCACATGGCAATGTTATTGAAGTGTTACAGGAGAAAATGGTAAAATTAAAAGACACACATATTACTAATAATTATCAGAAGAAACACAGTACTGATCTAGAATGTAGAGTTTCATGAGTTAATCACAGAAATACACTCTCTCCAAGTACTTGGTTCTGTATAGAAATGCTAGTGTTCTAAAATCTCTGCTCTTAAAATCATTGTCTATTTTCATGTGAACTAATATTGATATATTTGACCATAACATAGTATGCATTAATGTGGTTACATTGCTTTATTTAGTAGTGGAGAATTACTGCAGTAATCCATTGCAACAGATCAATCCCAGAAGCTCAGATTTTTCTTAATAACAAAATTGGAGATAACAGTAGGTTCATCAAACTGGTTGGGCATCAACTAATGGTGTTTGGGAGCTTCAGAGTATGATATATACATAGCTTCAGTTTCTAACCACATGTATTATAAAATGTATAACTTTAAAATAGTATAATTCCAGATGAGAAATCTTCATACATCTGTATTAAAATAGGCAGCAATTGGTTATTGTGGCATTGTATTGTATATCATTCTGAAATCTAATACCAGGTTTTTCAATCTTAATGATGTCATTGGGATAAATCCCATTTTTTAAAAAAAAACACACTACATGTTTTAGCCTTCACAAATAAAGCAAATAATTTTATCCCTATATCTAGAATAATTCCCAAATTCCACCCCAGATTGACAAAATTAGTTTACTACTGAAAGACCCAAGATACATTTTATCTCCTCCTTATAGTCTTCCATGATCACCTAAATTTCAAGAATCTATCTGCTTCCTACCTAAAGTAACTGTACAACTATATCTGTCATTTATCTCATGTATTTGGAATTTGTTTCATTCCAAATCTAAAACAGGAATTTAAACTTGAAAACAATGTGCCTACTGACCACTATCATAATATATCTACTACTGTAACTTTAGTAGGCAGTTAGTGAATATTATTTGATTCTCATATTCTTCTCCAATGGAATGAAAACTCCTTGAATAATATGTTAATATCTGATATGGTTATCTAAAAATATTTATTCAATGTAAGAAAGAATGACAGAATTATTAGGAATTTTGGCAAATAGAAGTTCCCTTATTTATATAGAAATGTGATGTGAAGTTGAAATATGTACATTAATAGAAAGCTTTTGTTATCATGTATCATGATTTTGCCAAACACAGTTTTTGTGTTTTTCTTAGTTTTTTGCAGTTCAGTTTAAAGAAGCAATAATAAGATTTAGAGTATTATGTGATATTATCTTGAAGATGTAGAGAAACTACAGCCCTTCTTTTTCAAATATTATTCAAAATATAATTTTATTTTCTGATTCTTAATCAACAAATTATATGTTAACTTTCATTTTTCTTTTAAAATCATTTCCAAGATACATGTTTTCAGTAAAACTTTTTGTTTACTGCATTACCATTTAGGATATATGACATAATTTGTAACATGTCCAGAATGATGACATAAATACATTAGACTTGCAAGGCTATTTTATTTCTTTGAATATATAAAATTGTCCTTTTATATCTACTGGAAATTAGAACCAATGCACATTCTCCTTTAAATCATTTCTAGATTGTTTATAATACCTATTATAAGATAAATGCCATATCCTACACAAGTAATTATTGTGCTATACTATTTAGGAAATAATGACAAGAAAAATGTCTTCATACATTCAGTACAAACAAAATTATTCCAAAAACTTTCCATTGATTTTGTTTGAATTGGTAGATGCAGAACCTGTAGAATATATAAATTTACTACATATATGTGCATACTTATCCACAATATTTATATTTATTTGATTATATACATAGTATAGTATATCACATGTATACATTGTATCTGCTTGTTCTACAAAAATAATAAGATATAAGAGTATGCCTTCCTACTTTCTACAACAAGGTGATACAAAGCCATACCTATTGGCATTGTATATTCTATGCATGAATGGACTCTTCCTGGTCCTTTGATTTGTGTTTTCATTAAACATTATATTTATTGTGTTTTTAAGTACCTATATATAGATTTTAATATAAAATAGCCATCAATCTATGTGAGGATGGAATGTATATTTCACTTTGTGGAGATATATCTTTATATCAGGACTTAATACTAGTCAACTTAATTTTGTATCATCAAAACTCTGATGTATCATTTTTTAAAAGGATCATTTTGAAATCAGGGACCCAGAACAGAGACGGCTGATGTTAGTTAGAATTTCTGCCAAGAAAATGCTTGGTAAGTATTTAAGGGGTAAAATTAAACATGTATATTAGTTATTTTAAAGCTTAAAGAAAAATTCAGGGAATGCAGCTACTTAGATGAAGACAAGTGGACTGGAGGGGTGATATTCATAGGGAAGTCCTGCTGGCAGTTGGGAGAAATATGTGAATATTATGTACAGTTTTCTTCTGCAGCATGTAAACTGTGATGCTGCACATCAATCCAAGAAATAGTATTTATGCATAATTATATAATTAAATAAAACCATACATACATTTGTCACTGTATATAGTATGACTTCACTTGAAAGTTGGCAGAATTTATACAATTTTCAAAGTAAGTCTGACCAGAGTCAGGTGAATGATTCATGAGTACATACAGAAATTGTACAGCAAACCTTTAAACTCATACTTTACTAGCTCATGTGGAAGCAAAATCAACCTGCTGAGAATTAAGGAAACAAATGAAATCCAGAACACATGATGGAAAAACAGACTAAAGTAAGCGCTCACTTTGATGATGAATATTAGGTATATCTGTGTTTCCTTGCTATGTCAGTGCAAATGTCAATGCAAACTTTGAGTCTTTCTCATTTTTATGTGTCTATCACATCTCACATGTTTTGATTGCCATAATAAAGAAAAATGTTGAGTGACTGATATTTCCGGAATGTCCTTGCATTTTTTGAGACAGCTAAACAACAACAACAACAACAAAGCCAAAAACCGAGAACAATGCAAAAATTCCCTTCTTTGATGACTAGAGTATAAGTACAATTTGTAAAAATTATGAGAAAACTGAATTATAACACAATCACATTATTTTTAACCATTTATATTTATCTCACATACAAATATCATGGCTTGGTTGCAACATGAATGTACATCTAAAAAAGTATTCTTGAGCCCAGGCACAGTGATGTACATTTGTAATCCTAGTGGGAGGTTGACACAGGAAGAGTTCAAAGCCAGTTTCAGCAACTCATTGAGACCCTGTCTCTAAATAAAATACAAAATAGGCTGGGGATATGGCAGTGGTTGAGTGCCTCTGAGTACAATCCCCAGTACCTCGTTTCCCCCAGAAAACAACAAACACTTTAAGGAGACAAACAGATGATACAAGCCAGACTTCAGTCTATAGAATGTGATAAGAATAAGCTATAACCCTTGTGCACACCTGCTCCCAGATATTTAAAGCCAATTTACCTTAAACACTGGGCTCACCAAATTTATGTATAACTTACAGAAAAACTCCTGTAGTATTTAATTGCATTAAATGTTTCAAATAGAATTTCATAATCTCTATGTGAATTTCAATTTCTTCTGTTTCATCTCAAACACAGGCATAATTACCTAATGGGGCTGGAAGCAGAGTCTGGATCCCTTGCCATTACAGTCCCGATTATTGTGCCCACTTCAATATCTTCATGAACCTCAAAGAGGTAGGAGGACCTGCTGAAAACAGGAGGTTCATCTATATCTTCCATAGAGATTTTCACAATTGTGGTGTCTTTGAATGGTCCTAGATAATAAAAACGTGGGTCCACATGGGTATTTTCTGCTTCAACCTTCAGCGTGTAAAGTCTCCGGCTCTCATAGTCAAGTGGCTGTAAAAAGACAAATGTCATTCAATTAAAGTGAGGGGAATTGTATGACATGCTCATTTCAAGTTAGAGAATGATTTTTAAAATCCAGGTTGAATGTATTTGATTTGCTTATTAATAAGTTTAGAAAGTAGCACAGATAATTATATAATCCTTAAATATTGTTTAGGATTCAATTTTTACTTTTTATATATTCAAAATGTAACACTTTGGAACTTAAGAAAATGAGATTTTAAACCTTGCAAAAAATTGGGCTATATGTTCAAACCTATCTCATAGGTGGTGATTCCCTACAAAAAAAATGGACTGGCAGATTATGTATATGTTGGCATGCACACATGTGTGTTTTGAGGTATTGGGTACTGCTAAATTTTTCTAAGCAAAAAAAAGTGAAGCTGGGTTTGGTGACATACACCTCTAATCCCAGCAGCTTAGGAGGCTGAGGCAGGAGGACTGTGAGTTCAAAGTCAGCCTCAGCAAAAGTGAGGTGCTAAGCAACTCAGTGATACCTTATCTCTAAATAAAATACCAAATAAGCCTGGGAGGGGCTGTGGATATAGCTCAGTTAGTGGAGTGCTTACTTTGCATGTGTAAGGCCCTGGGTTTAATCCCCAGCATCAAAAAAAAAAAAAAAAATAGCGCTAGGGTTTTTTCTCAGTGGCTGAGTACTCCTGAGTTCAATCCCTGGTACCAAATTTTTTTTTAAATTTTAAATTTACAAAATCTTGGTGATAAATTTCCATACTTGCTTGAAATTGTCAAAATAAAGAAAATCTCAGGAATAAGAAAGGACAATATCCTGTACAACCACAAGAATGAGAAGTTATACTTCATGTATATATAACATGCCAAAATACATTCTACTGTCACGTATAAGTAAAAATAACACATAAAAAAGAGAGCAAAGATTTAATAGCAAGTTGGCATGAGGATGCATTAATAAACAAAAAAGGGGCTTTAAATATCAATATAGTTTAACTGTCACAAATAAAGAACTATGTCTCTCACCTCACATTCACTCTGAAAGATAAGTTTTATTAACAGAGAAGACATTGCTGAATCAGACTTCCTCCATTTTCTTTTTCATTTTTAGATGCACAAGATTCTGTTTGCATGAGTGCTACATTCTGGTCATGGAAAATAATAAAGCTGCTTTGCCCTTTGCTGGTCACTGTTTAATGAAGGTTGAGTACCTCCTGCCTTGCCATGCACTCTCAGGAGAGTTTTCTTATTAACCAGTGCCTCAGTGGTTACTTGATGGTTGGCATTTCATTAGAAATTATTGTTTTTTTAAATTTTCCCTGCATTTTCTCATAAGATGGCACTGATCCTACAATAACATTACTGGTTACCTTAAAATTGTATCACTGAACATATGTTAGCAGAAAAGTTTAAATTACATAGCATAAGGGGAAATGTGAACAATTGAATTATGTTCCAATCCATTCTGTTTTTATTAGCATCTCTAGTTATTGCTTCATGAATCTGGATGGTGTACTACATTTTATGCTTCCAACTATAATGATATATTGATCTTATTAGCTATTAAGCATTTTCTTAAGAAAATAATGTTATTATTGTGGCCTTTTATTAATATGACTTGAAAAAATAATCACACATACATTAACTTTTTAAATTTTGTAAAATCTCAAGACTCATGTTTCAATCAATAGAAACACAGTGAACATGTCTAAGAAGCTTTTTGGCTTTATATCCTTCTTAAGTAAACTATGAATTACATTCAAGCATGGCAGTGATATATCTTTTAATGGATAATGCATGAGTGAAAAGTACATAATGAAACCTCAACTCTCTAAACACATGATGCTTTTTTCTGCTGATGCAGAGCACCTTTTTCATGGTTATGATGCCTTCCTGGGTGTCCTTCTCAGTTATAATGTCAAACATATCAGTCCCATCACCATCAATAATTCGGTATTCTACTTCAGCATTTTTCCCAGTGTCGGCATCGGTTGCTTTCACACTTCCAACAGCTGTGCCGACTGGGGAAGATTCAAGAACCCGAACATGAATGGTGTCTGCAGAGAATAAGAAGAGATGAATACAGAGATTTCTGAACAGAATTTTCAGAAGTAAAATGTATCTGAGAATCCTGTAAATCTTAAACTCTACATTAGATGTTGATTGATTCATTCTTTGAGTATACCAATTATGGTTAACATTCTATTAAAGTCTAGGAGCATGAGGGCTTTGACTTGTGTGTGTGTGTGTGTGTGTGTGTTAAAATGAATACTGAGAACCAACCTCTAATAGTATCAGGAGTTCTGGTTTTGAAAATAAGCATGTTGTCTTTTTTTTCTTTTGCTTTGAGTGCAGTTATATATCTATGTGTGTTTATACAATCACAATAAATCACAGGATACACAGTGACTATTTCTATTTAATTAATTTTGCTATGCTGTATTTGGTAATTTTCTTCTCTTCCTTTAGCTGCAAGACAGAACGTTCCAAAATTCCAGTGAAATCAGCTGTAACAGGTAGGAATCTAATTTCTATTTGTGACAACAAAAAACAAAGGAAAGTTTATGGCAGAAATATCAAGATGCCCTTCTCAGAGTCAGAGAAAAAAAAAAACAACACTAAAATCTGACAAACTCACCTTCCTTCCAGAGCAAAACAAGAATTTATCTAAGCCCTTGGTGTACCTGGATGTGCTTCCAGCTTGAACAACCTCTACTGCTAATGAGATTTATGTTTAGCACCTGGTCATAAACTACATATTTCTGACAGGTTAATCGACTGGAAGCACAGTTCTGATTATTGCGCCTTCTTGCTCATAAACCTTAAGTAATTCACCTTAATATACATAATAAAGTTCAGACCTCTTGTCTAGCCATGTTATTGCCTACATATATCTTTCCTAACATATTTGGCTTTTGTTCACTTTCATGAAAGATTTGCATCGAACTAGACCATTTAGTTTTTTCTGACCCCTACTTTCTTTCTAACATCATTCTATGTATTTTTCTCATGCTATTTCCCTCAAGTAAAATCCTCTCCCAATTATACAAATATATTTAAAATGCAGTTTGTCAGAAGGAAATAGCACTTTCATGGGTGAAGCACTTCAGGAATGGTGTTATGCCAAGGGGTCGGGGGCAGGGGGCAGCTCAGAAGAAATAAACCTGCTGACAGCATGATTTTAGAAATCTAGCCTCTAGAACTGTGAGATGATAAATTTCCTTTTCTTTAGGCTACCAAGCCTATGGAATTTCTGTGGCAGATGTAACAACCTAATACAGGCATATACATTCACTCAGTTTTAAAAGTAATTTTCTAGGAGAACATTGTGAAAACTCAGTTTTCATCACATTCCAGTTGGTCTCAGAGGGTATTTTCTTACCTTTTTCTCTGTTTCTGGTATCACACTATGGAAAGTCAGTTAACTCATTTCGTGACTACTCTCCTACTGCCTCTCCTGGCCTTTTTCATCACTTCACTTTGGAACACCTGAGCCCTGGGTATTTGGATGGTTCTCTTGATCACCTCCTTCAAGTACTTGCCCAACTCTGACCTTCTCAGAAACATTCCATCAGTAACCTAATTGCAAATAGACTGGTCAGAAACAGTAATACCAGTCGTGCTTCTTACCTCTTTCCATTGCCAGGCACTATACTATCTACATACCTATTTATGTGTGCCACAAGGACATAAAACATAGGCTGGTTGAATTTTTTCACCAATGTTTTCCCTCTGAATATTATAAGCACTATATGATGATTGCTCCCATTTTACTTAAGGTACAACAAAAGATCCATAGGCTGACTTTTCCTAATTTTGCTCTTTCATTCTCTCCCTTAATTTATACTTAGGAGTAACATCTTTCTCCTTGAGGTTTTCCTACATGTTTTTCTTATTTCAGTTTAATACATTTTTCCTCCTCATAAAAAATTACCCATTTAAATCTATAGAACTGCTTATTATTTGTTTGATATATGCCTGTATCATCAATCTTCTAGTGCACAACTAGAACTCTAGCCTTCTTACTTCAAGAACTTTCTTTAAAAAATTAAATGTCATACAGTCAACAAATCAATCTATTAAAATACAGAAAAATGTCCTTTGTGAAATGCAAAAATCATCACAATACAGAAAGAATACAAAAATGATCACTACAATACAGAAAGAACTCATTATGAAGGTCAACGGTTTAACTTCATTTGTTTTAGAAAGCCTAAAATCTGATCTCTGCTAAAAACCTTAGTATTTTTATTATCTATTTTCAAATCTACAGTACATAAGAAATGCAGCCAAGCTAATGTGTTCTCAACTAAGTATCAGTTAACCATCCACAAAATTACAAATATATGATATGTTTGGAAAACAAATATAAATAATATGAATGATTTGATTTATATGTACATAAAACTTAATGATATCCATTTTGAGATTACATATTTTTTTAAGCAGATAGCATTTATTGCAATATGATCAAGGACTATTTTATGAGGCAAGTTTGAGTAAAATTTTTAAAACAGTATTTATTAAACTCTTTGACTATGCCACAAGCTAAACATTAGCATAAAATGGTAAATTAAAATCTTTATATTTTTGAAAAAAACTTGAAAGAAAAATATCAAAATTAACTTATAAATGTTCAAATTAAGAAGAAAATAAAGTTGAGGGGAAAATCCTACAATTGAAGAAGTAATGAAGTAAAATGTGGTGCACAGAAAATACTACCAAAAGAAGATAATTTATCAATTTGTATACTTATAAAAAAATAAAGACAAGATAAAATTAAATTAATAGTTCAAGCCTGAAACAGGAAAATGACATAAACACAAAGCTAAAGAAATAGGAGATAGTAAAAAAATATAGAAACTAATAAAGTTGATACATATAAAAGGAAGAGATTAAAAATATAAAACATTGGGCTGGGGATG
Source organism: Callospermophilus lateralis (assembly GCF_048772815.1). Classification (NCBI taxonomy): domain Eukaryota; kingdom Metazoa; phylum Chordata; class Mammalia; order Rodentia; family Sciuridae; genus Callospermophilus; species Callospermophilus lateralis. The sequence goes on from NW_027512709.1 coordinate 1,852,059, forward strand.
TGGCTCAGGTGGTAGCTCACTCGCCTGGCATGCGTGTGGTGGGGCCCGGGTTCGATCCTCAACACCACATACAAACAAAGATGTTGTGTCCGCCGAAAACTAAAAAATAAATATTAAAAAATTCTCTCTCTCTCTCTCTCTCTCTCTCTCTCTCTCTCTCTCTCTCGCTCTCCCTCTCTCACTCTCTCTTTAAAAAAAATATAAAACATTGTTTCTTATATTAAAGACCTTACAAAACAATCAAATGTCTGGAAACGTTTCTTATGGAAAAGGAAGAAAAAGAAAAACCTATTATTAAAAATTTTACAGAAAAAGACTACAACTGCAGAAGATTGAAAAATTAGAAAATATTAGAAATATTGTATGTTGAAAAATGAATACAAATAATTTAAACTATACCAAACCCTACTAATGAAGAAGTAAAGGATGATTTTAAAATCATCTACCATTCAGACACAAATAGCTCATTTTTCAAAGAACAGAAAATTCATGGACCAGAAAATTCTAGTTTTATGCAAAGTCTTCCAGAGAACAGAAAGGAAAGACTGTTTTCTAACTCACTATATGAGATCAGTATAACCCTGGTAAAGAAAGCAAATGATAAGTGTTTGGTGGGTAATATAGTATGGTCAAAATTTCAAGTCTACCACATGTAAATACTCAGTCCATTTTTTTATATTTCATAATCTCAATTGTAAAGTTCAGTTTATGCCAAATATTTTTTCTAATCACTTTTCTATTGTTATGCCAGATTTGTGGGACCCCAATAGACCTCCAGGAGCTGAATCCAATGCAATCACACAAAAGTCTTTATCTCAAGCCTGGACTCACAACTGTTCCCGATGCAGTGTTTTAGGGAGTGAGTCCTGGTCCTTTGTTCAGTGAGATTTTATAGATTTTGGGGGGATACTCTATGTGTCACAACATCACACAGCAAATCATTCCATACTGTGGGAAAATCAAACAACAACTCTTAACATTGATTAGCACATTCAATGGCGGGAACAAATTGGGTAGGGGTGACTGGTTAGTACAATAGGGGGATTCATTTGAACTGATTGGTTTAGGCCGTGAGGGGTATATGTGCTAAACTACCTGGTTCCCCAACATGTTATCAACCACCATAAACTACTTGGGGGTCATCTGGCATTCCAAGTATTTTCCCTGTCTCATGCTGATTGGAGGTTGCTAGGGGGGTTGCTATGGGTCCTCACCTAGCCTAACTGAATCAGGGACACCTGGCACCAGCGACCTCTCCTGTTATTTACAGACAAACAACTCAGCAGGGTGGGTAAGTGCCTAGGAGTGCTCTGTGGGTTTTTCCAAGGACAAGGATCATGCCCCCTCCTTGGACAGGCTTTGTTCTGAGGTAGAGTCCGGTTTCTCAAAAATGGAGTCACATTAGTTTCTCACTATCAAATTTCTTACTCTTTGAATTTCATCATCTTTTCCATTAGTCTTTAGGAGATCTCATTTTGCTTTTGGTTATCATATCTTCTTACTGACTTCCAGTGTGTGAGTTCAGGCTTTGTTTTCACTCCATTGATACTTTACAGGAACACTAGTCAGTTCTTTCAGAGTATCTTCAAATTGGGTTTGTCTGATATTTTCTCATGAGTAGATTAAAGCTATGCACCTTTGTGAGATATATCCAAAAGGGATGTGTTGTCCGTATGTCATAACTTATCAGGGAGTACATGCTGTCAATTTTTCTTAGGACTGATGAAGTTAACCTTGGTCACCTGGCTAAAGTGTTTCTGCCAGGTAATTAATGTCATCAAAATTGATGATAAAATTATTTTTAACCATGACTACTTACTCTAGCCTCTATGTTTTCTTTTACTTTTTCATGTTAGCTTGGACTTCTTTGTATTCTTAGACACAACCTTAGATTCTGAAAGTTGGTCTGCTGTGAACTTGCTATTATAGCTCTGGTGAAGTAACAAAAATTATTTATCATTTTATTTAATTTCTTGATTTGTACAGGACAATATCCATTACAAGGTGTATATTTCATTTTGATTATAATTAGTGATATTCCTGTTAATTTCTAGTACATTCTGAGACTTAAATAGGATATTGTTCATGCTCCATTGGTTCACACCAAGGGGAACCCTAGTTTTAGAACTGTATTGTTATAATTGCAATGATTATCTCTCAGTATTTTTCCTCAGTAATTTGTTGGAAAGTATATATGTGGATAAAGGTGTATGCATATTTGCAAATACATATATTTGTTTTTTCCTAAGATATTAATTAAAATATTTTCAAGGTGTTCTGTAATTTTCTGAAAAACTACAATTGAGATGGAGCCTTCATCAAAATATAAACTTTGGTCTTCTGTCAAATAATCTAAATAGATTTATTAAAAATACATATGTTGCTGAGCACAGTGGCACAAGCCTATAATCTCAGTAGCTCAGGAGTTTGAGGCAGAAGGATCCCAAGCCAGCCTCAGCAATTTAACAAGGCCATAAGCAACTTAATGAGACCCTGTCTGAAAATAAATAATAAATAATAAAAGGGCTCCAGATGTAGCACAGTGGTTAAGTACTCATGGGTTCAATTCCCAGTACCAAAAAGGAAAAAAAAATGTTGTACACACAGTTGGTTTCATGGCACGTCAATTTCAGTAGTTAATTCATTCAAAATACTTTTATTCAGGGTCCTACATGTATACTTTAATAATGCTTCTTTTTCAGAATTACTCGAAAACCATTCTTAGGGCAAGATTTATTGAGTATTTTTCAAAATTAAAAAGTGTTTCTCTACATTTTAAACACATGGAAGAATGATTTATTCATACTTTATTTATTTGCATGTCCTGTGTGTTGAATACAAGTATTTCAGTTTGTCAAGTTCACTGAAATTGATTTAATTGAGAGCCAGTCTGTTCTCCCTACAAGAGCATTTACCACATAGGGCATGCAGCAGAGGAGAGCTGGAAAAGGTGCAAAGATTGTTACTTACACAGTGACTAAGGCAAAGGAGCACCTGTCACCCATCTTAAGTTTAATTTCTCCTTAAAGACATCTATTTGCATGCTTCTTATTTTTTATCTTACAGTTGATGGATCTTTAATTATGTGGTATGCTTCCCTATCAATTCCAATTTATAGTTGTTTTAAATTCATTCTCAGGTGTCAGATTGAATCATCTGCTTCTCTTTTAAAGTTGAGGGCAGATAAATAATTCTTCCTGGTAAGTATGCTCTGGCCAAGGCAAGAATGTGAGGAGACAGGTAATTGCCATTTCTGTAAAGCATACAAAGAATTGTAATAAGCAAGTAAAAATCTAGACAGTGATGTTGCAGAGAAGGTTCCCTGAAAACTGAACAAAATATATGGTTACTTTAATAAACATGCTTTTGCACAGCACCTGAATTGTCATTATTAAAGATTTCAAAAGATTTTGAGTTATTTCTGTGTTGTTGTTGTTGTTTTCTGCTTCTGACATTTGAGACTGATATTTCAAGTCACTTGTTCTACCATACATTTGATCAATAGGACTTTTCACTGGAATATTAAAAACATTACAGATTGGTGCACCAGAATTGAAATCATCGATAGCTCAATGTGGGTAAGAAACATTGGAGGACAGACATAAGACAGGCAAAGTAAGAAATGTGACACAGACTTCCCTAAGAGCCACACAAGAAGTGGCAGAAATCAGCGAGAGGGGAAGACAGGCAAATTTTTCACCTTCAGTTTTTGAATTTAGCCCCAAATAGCTACTGTTTTGTTTTGTTGATTCAAAAACAATGAGGTTCAAAGAGCTGTAATTTGTCTTTATCCTTTGTTCCCTGCCCTTGTTGCTATTCACATTTATATAAGAGTGCTCTGATTTTCCAGAGTTGAGATAAAAAAAGCACCACACATGTGAATCAACAAAATAATTTAACATTAGTTTAATTTTTTATTTGCTTTCTGTGCAATCTTATGGTAACATCTCTATGCTGCATAATAATCTCAAACAATACTTGCTTCAAGAAAAATGACACAATTATGCATGTTTATAAACCATTCCATTGTATAATGTTTAAAAGATGTTTTTTATTGAGCTTAACAGGAAGAAATTAAAAACTAGATAAAGCTCCTTGGAGGCAACTGCAGAGTAGTTAAGGAAATTATGCAATGCTAAATGGGCATTTAGGAGAAAGCAGAGGAGAATTGAAAGTCACACTAGAGACTGAGGAAGTGCTAAGCCTTTGGAATTGAAGATACTCATCAGAGGAAAGAGAGAAACCTATATTTGTGAACCCTGGAGACCTTATCACAAACTTAGCTTTGGGCATTTAAGTTAAATTGGAGCAAACAGAGATTCTTCATAATATATTAGTTTCCTGTTTATACCATTGAGGAAAGTAGCATGACAAAGCTTTCAGATAGGCTGCCAGTGATCCCCATAGTTTTTAGAATTTATCTTTATACATTTCTTTGAAATTGTCTCTGAGTTAATTGGCATCAACAGTTATGCAGAATTGCAATGTGTACAAACATAAAAAGTATATAGGTTTGGGGAAGGTTATGATAAACCTTAAGTTAATCATTCTTAGATATAGTACTATTCAGTCTTCTGACAGACAATATGTCTCACCTGAAATTTTAAGTGCATTAAAAATTCTTAAACAACAGCCTAATTTTCCATACCTCACTTATTTAAACACACAGACACACCACACACGAACACACAAAAACACACACAGACACACACACCACACACAAACACACACACACACACACATACACAAGTTTGTTCTAGAGAGTATCATGATACAGAAGGACTTTGAATCCCATTACACAAAATGCCAAGTTGATTGGTGTAGGTCAAGTTTCCTTTAGAATAACTGGAATATTGCAAGTGAGTTTTTACATATTTCTGTATTTCTGATTTCTCTTGAACTCATATGATTTTATCACATGTGGGAAATAGTATATTTTCCCACTTGCGGTCACCCTAAACCTTTAGCCAAGATTGGTCACATCTGTGTTCACTTGTGTGTCACATACATAGCTCCGATAGTCATTTTTTACTGGTTATAGATATTTATAACCCACTGTCTTTCTTTAGCTCTCTCAATTCAAAATGTTCAAATTGAATTGAAATCTCTTTCTCTTCAAAGAGACTTGTCTGGTAGAAAGCGTGAAAGTATCTTTGTATTGATATTTTACCTTTTATCCCACAAATCTTTTATCGACCTGGTTTCTAAGTCCTGTGGATCACCTCCTTAAATACACTATAATCTCAAATCCCTCCTCTCCTCAGCATTAGTTCAGACTCTCATCAATTCTTGCCTTTCCTGTCCAAGTAGCATGCTTCACTGATATCAAAACAATTAGTCAAAAAGAAGAGCTATGCCTGATGCTTTGAAAATAGTAAGGATCTCTTAGATAATACATGCAGTGCTTTATATTCAGCCCTTCTCCTGATACTAACACTGCTTGCACTTCATTTCTTTCACATTCCCTGCTTTGAACACTGGGGCCCCACCATTCTAAATCATACACCTTTCACTGAATACCAATGGTGTTCACTCTGTTCTAGCAACAAAACAAAACAAAACAAAAAAATGCTCTTTGCCTCAGTGCCAATATTTTTGTTGTTGTTGTTGTTTATTTTAGAGGGAGTTTTAGATAATTTTCTCTTTACTGATGGTTTTACATGTGAGAGGGCACATCATTTGTGTTACAGCAGTCTTTGATAGCTGTAGCACTGATCTTCATAGATAATCTCTACTTACATGTTCATTCATGTTTTGTATATATATGTGGTGTATACATTTGTATTTTCACTTATACACATGATATATATTTATAAACACAATATATGCATGCAAAAGCATCAAGATTGTAAGATAAATTACAAAGTGACATCATAAACTCTGTGTGTGTGTGTGTGTGAGAGAGAGAGAGAGAGAGAGAGAGAGAGAATCAATCTCTATACTTTATCCAAATGCAGATTATTGTGGGTCTACCCTGCTTCTTAATACTTGCTTTATGATTATTATAAACTATTATTATTTCCCAGCATAGTTCTTGACACACACTAGGAATTTAATCAATATTTATTAAATTGACAAATTCTTAATAATATTATTTCTGTGTAATTCTTGCAAACTGTAGGCATTGGGGCGAAGAGGGAAAAAATCCAACAATTATTTGACATTATTTTCATGGTTGCAGTAAAAATCACACTATATCTAACTAAATAAATTATAGAACAGTTCTGTGAAACATGAGTATATTTATTTTTTTCTAGAAAATAAGAAGGTGAAAAGAGACATTTTAAATTTTATTTTCTTTTCAAGCTGAAGCATCTTCCTTGGGACATACCTGACAGTTACTCTAGTTGAAAAGTGCTTGCTAACTTTAAAATATGCAGATCAGCCTGGGGCCTACATTATCTTTGGATCCCCAGTTGAGGGGAGGTTGACTCTATTTACAAAGAGAAAACCAGCAGTTATTAAATCAAATCTCTTTGGTACCAGGCAGGGATTATGGTAGTCTCAGAGCTCCCTGAATATACATGCCTTAAATTCCTATGCATATCATATAAAATTTCCTTGAAAGACCTTGTCTAGTGAAAACTTGATTATGCATCTGCCCAAGCAGTATAGAGAACTCACGAAAAGGACCAGTCATGTTTGGTCTTTAAGTATCACAAAAGCACCCACCTATGAAGGTATGATTTCATGCTCTTGTACCAAAATGCTTAGATGTTGAAGAATTCAGTGTGTCCTCCTTGAAGCTGACCCTATAATCCAGATGTGTAAAGTGAATCATATAATTAACTAAAAGTGGAATGCAAGATGGAGGAACAATTTTTTAATGTACTATTTTCTTTTTATACTGCTTAGAAGTACAGAATTGACAGCCAAATTATGTCAGTCTTCAGGCTGTTCCTTCTATTCCAACTGCATAATTATGAATAGTGACTTCAGTTTATAAATTTCTATTGTTTTAACTAATAAAAGGAGGGAGAAAATTATAATAGTCTTCCTCATACACATGTTGTGAAGATTAAATGAGAATGTTTGTGTTATATTTTATACTATTTAGCACATGCTATAAAAATACCTATTATTTTATAATATTGTTCTATCTTGTTTATTTTGAGCAAAACATATAATCTATACTTACAAGAAATTAATGGGATAATATAAGTCATCAATCAAGAACATCAACATCATACTAAATGGAAAAACTAAAAGCATTTCCTCTAAAATCAAGAACAAGACAATGCTGTCCACTCTCACCATTCCTATTCAATATAGTTCTTGAAACATTAGCCAGAGCATGCAAAAAAGAAAAGGAAATCTTAGGGATAAAACTAAATAAGAAGTCAAACGATCTATGTTTGCCAATGATATGATTCTATAAGATTCAAAAAACTGTACCAGAAGACTTTTACAGTTTATAAATGAGGTTAGCAACATAGCAGGATATAAGATCAATACCCATAAGTCAATAGCTCCCCTATACTCCAATACTGATTGAGTTGAATAAGACATCAGAAAAACCATCTCATTCACAATGACCAAAAAAAAAAAATTAATACTTGGGAATTAACCTAACCAAGGAGAAAAAATAGCTCTACAGTGAAAAGTATAGAACACTGAAGAAAGAAAATGGAGACAATTTTAGAAGATAAAGACATCCCATATTTTTGAATAGGCAGAAGCATTATTGTCAAAGTGGACATTCTGCCAAAAGCATTGTATAGCTTTAATTCAATCCCCATCAATATACCACTGATATTCTTCAAAGAATTAGAAGAGACAATTCTTAAATTCATTTGGAAGAATAAGAGATCCAGAATAGCCAAAGCAATACTAAACAGGAAAAGAGAAGCAAGAGGAATCACAATATCTGATCAGTTTCTAATCTGAAACATACTACAAAGAGGTAGTAACAAAAACAGCATGGTATTGGCATCAAAATAAACATAAAGACCAATAGAATAGAATAGAAGACACAGAGACAAATCTACATACCAATAGGTCATCTAATATTTGACCAAGGTGCCAAAAATATATCTTGGAGAAAAGATAGCTTTTTTAACAAATGGTGCTGGGAAAACTGGAAAGTTATATGTAGAAAAATAAAACTAGACACTGCAAAAAACTCAGATTGAAATGTATTAGATTAAGAAAATAGTCTGGAAGCTTTAAAACTACTAGAAGAAAATATAAGGGTCAACACTCCACCATATCAGTGCTGACACCTATCCCCAAAGTGTAAGAAATAAAACCAAGAATCAATAAGTGGGATGTCATTAAACTGAAAAGCTTTTCCACAGCAAAGGAAATGATTAATAGTATGAAGAGGGAGACTATAGAGTGGGAGAAAATCTTGGCCAGCTACTCCTCCTCCAGTAGGGGATTAATATCCAGCATATACAATGAACTAAAAAAATGACCCAATCAATAAATGTGCAAAAAAAACCCAAAACTAAACAGAAACTTCTCAAAAGAAGAAACACAAATAGCCAACAAATACATGAAAAAATGTTTAAGATCTGTAGCAATCAGGGAAATGCAAATTAAAAGTGCATTAATATTTTGCATCATTCCAGTCAGAATGGCAATAATCAAGACTACAGATAATAAAAAATGCTGATAAGATTGTGGGGGAAAAGATACACTTATACATTGTGGGTGGGACTGCAGACTAGTACAACCATTCTGGAAAGTAGTATGGACGATCCTTAAAAAATTAGGGATGGAGCCACTATGTGGGACCCAGCTATCCCACTCCTTTGTATTGCCCCCAAAGGTCTAACATTGATATACTGTAGCAAATCAGCCACCTCAATATTCATAGCAGCACAATTCACAATCGCTAATTTATGAAATCAACCCAGATGCCCATCAATAGATGAATGGAATAAGAAATTATTACACACACACACACACACACACACACACACACACACACACGGTTTTTTTTCCAGCATAGAAAATAATGAAATTATGTCATTTGCTGCTAAATGGATGGAAATGGAGACTATCAGGCAAAGTGAAATAAGCCAAAATCAGAAACTGAAAATTGAATGTTCTCTCTCATATGTGAAAGCTAGAGTAAAATAAAGGAAAGAGGGAAGGAAGGACAGGATATTATATAGAACCAATCAAATACAAATTTATACACAAACAAAAGGAAGTCAAGCAGAGAAAGATGAGTCAGAGCGGGGAGAGAAAATGGGAGGGCAAAAGAGGAGGAAAAAAGTGGGGGATCATAACTGAAATTGATTTCCATGCATTGATAAGTTTGTCAGGATAACCCCAACTGCTATGTATAACTATAAAGCTGTAATAAAAAAGAACATCCAAATAAAAAGAACAAAAAGCATATATAAATATGAAATTGTTTCCAGACCTCAGTGATTCTGAATTGTTTTTTACTTTTTCTTTTAAATAGTTATAGTTGTGTATAATCTTTAGTGATAATCGAAGGGAAATATGAAGAGACAGCATTTTCTTTTTTTGTTGTTGTTTTATTGGGTACCAGGGATTGAACTCAGAGGCACTTTGACCACTGAGCCAACTCCCCAACCTTATTTTGTATTTTATTTTGAGACAGGGTCTCGCTAAAGTTGCTCAGGACCTCACTAAGTTGCAGAGGCAGGCTTTGAACTTGCACTCCTCCTGCCTCAGCCTGAAAAGCTGATTATAGGCACATGCTACCGTGCCCAGCTAAGGGATGGTTTTGAAATATGCAGAAGATGAGTCTTGTTAAATTAATGTTCAATCACAAAGCTCATCCATCACCTATAATTTATTTTAACAAAAACTTTCCTGTGAGAAATTTTGCATTAGTTCTCAGGTCATTAATAAATGGTGGACAACAACTGATTTTTGTTACTATTCTCAATAGTTCATGGGAAAAAAAATATAACAGACAGTAATAAATTCACTATTCTGAGTACACTTTGGATAAATCTGGATGCTATATAATAAATACCATATCAGATTCTCATTAATTTGAGATGTATCTTATATATATACATATATATATGTATATATATATATATATATATATATATATAAATAATATATAATATATCATATTAATTTGACATATATCTAATATACCACAAATGAGGGTTTTTCATTCATTGCATGATCTTTGGTTTATAATTTAAAAGTTTTCCCTTCGTAAAATCTCAGCTAACCTGACGTTACATAAATTTACTTGCTATTGGTTTATGATTTCTCAACCTCAGTTGTACGAAATAAGTTCTGTGAGTAAATGCTAGGACAGCAGACACATCCTTAGCTAGAATGTAAAGTAATCTGTTCCCTTTGTATTTTGTTTCAGTGTTGTGTAGATAGCTGTAGCCTCTGAAAATTTTGCAAGGGTTTGCATCCCATTTGTGGGTCAGGTCTGTATGTTTTGCCTGAGTCTCAGTCTTGTATACCAAATCAAGTTTCTTGAGTCCTATTGCTTTCTTGACACTTGGAGTTCCTTCAAAAACTGGAGCCAAATCTTAAACACTAACTAGGTGAATGAAAACCTGACCACCGGTTTAACTTCTTTTGCAAACTCTTTTTCTCTAGAAGAGGGGCTTCCTTTCTGGTGTTTTTGTTTTGTTTTGCTTGAAAGAAATTGAGAGTAGAGTTCTGCAGCTGTTCTCTGCAACATTTAAGTAAGGATACTGGGCCTAACATGCTCACTATAGATGAGATATCTCTCATATAAGCCTTGATATTTACCCTTTTCCTTCTCAAGACTCTCGACTCAAAATTGAATTATTTTTCCAGGGATGTTTTTATTAAAAATAAATAAATAAAATGTAATTTTGAAAAAAATCCTGTTGTCCAGTTGCTTTTGCCAAAATACTATAATCTAGTTACAGTAATTTAATATTTGCTTAGATTATTTCCATAAAGCCTATTTGGTTTTATTATGATTTTAGGAAATTCATACAGGAAGTGAACAAAAGTAGATGGATAGGCCTAAAATATTCAAATTGGGATGCATTACAGATATATTTAAGGTATGGACATATAATATCTTTCTAACTTTTGCAACATGAAATAGCAAATCTCATGGAACATTGAATATTTGACTAATTTGCCCTGTAGCCCTCATTAAAGATAGTGTTAAGCAGTTATTTATGAGACAAGCACATTTAGTTTATTGTGAAACTCATGATTATATATCTTTCCAGGTTTGAGGTGTTTTTATTTAATATTTGACCATTAATAAATGGCAGCTTGGCATCAGAACAAGAAAAACACTAAAATTTGAAAACTGAGATATAATCCTTGATATTTACCCTTTTCCTTCTCAAGAGGAAATCCATGTATTGAAATACTATTATATGCTATGAGAATTACTGAAGCCATTTTATTTATCTGACCTTATTGATTATTTGCAACATTATTATGAGTAACAAGTGATTTATATACAGGGATTGAGGTTCAGGAAAATCAAATTGCCTAATTTTATGCACTTTCAGTTTTTAAACTTATTGAGGCAACCTTAGAAAAAATATTTTGAGTCACATGAATTAATTGTTATTCATTTAACATATTTTAAAATGTCAACCTAAATATTATTGATATGTTGGCTTAAATAATTGTCTTTTTTATTATAAGGATTCTTAGCAGCCTCCCCAGCATCCATCCACTAGATGTCAGTAGGACCCACCAGGTAACACAAAAAAATATGTCAAGATATTGACAATTGACATCTTGCAGGCAAAATTGCCCTAAACTGAGAACCACTGTTATAAATTCACACAATAAAATAAACAAATGAGTCAGGACATCTTAGCTTGCATGGGTCCCTGTCCCTTCCAAATGACAGAAGTATTTATGCAGCATATTGAGAAATATTAAATTTGGATGATTCAACTTTATTGAAAGCTTAAGTTTTGACTCTACTTTTATAATATTTAAAGATGAAGATGCTAAAAGAGCAGCACTTGCACAGATCAACATTATTGGACACTAAATAAATAAACTAAGTGCTAGACAGTGAGTCAATGCCTCAGAGAGTTATTTATTTAGTCTTACATCAGGCCACAAAGTATATACTAGTGTCCAGTTTAACTAATGACACTGGAAAATAGAAAGTGCAGTTTAGTTCATCAAGGTGAAAATGCTCTTAGAAGTACGAGATCACTGAGTCTCATGCAGGTTGATCGCAGGATCTGCTCCTGAACTGCAAATATGGCAGGTTACAATCAAATCACTCAAACTCTTGTGCTATGCATTTAAAATGCAGTTCATCTGAATTAAAATTTGATGACAGTGGAATATATTTGACCCAAGTATAAGACTTGGAGGGGAAAAAGAATGGAAAACTATCTAACTGTGTCCTATACTGATGACATATATAAAGGACAATACTGGGTTAAAAAATATATAATTAGGGCTGGGATTGTGGCTCAGCAGGAGAATGCTCGCCTAGCACAGGTGGGACCCAGGCTTGATCCTCAGCACCACATACAAATAAAATGTGTTGTGTCCATACACACCAAAAATAAATTTAAAAAAAAAAATACATGTATATAATTAAAATAAATTCCTCCTGTCTCCCTTATTTTTTTTAACATGGCTGATAGAAAATTTACACTTACACATGTAGCAAACATTCTAAATTTACATTATATTGTTAGTAGACAGCATTGGTTTTCTCTTTATTATACCCACTCTTAGTTTCAAAGTTAGTATGAGATTTCTATGATACATTGCACATGAAAGATTAAATAAACAGAACTAACTTTGTGTATCTAATAAAATGATATTAGAAATTAAAATCAAGTTTCTTGAATGTTAGATGATTTAGGCTATCAAATGACATTCTAATTGCCATGACTGAGTGTTCCCAACAGTCAGATACAGTTGCAAATGTTCGTAATATAAAAGATAATTTAGCAAATAAAAATCACTAAATTATGTTTCCATCCATATTTTAAAATAATGAGTCAGGAAGCAGGATGTGCTAAAATCCCTTTAAATATATTGTGCTTCACATTTAGAATTGAACATTGATGTCAACACATCTCTGTCATAACTATCACTTTGGCCTTAACATCTTTAACCACTCATTTTCTTCTCATTTATATAATTGAGATCATAACACTGATCTGAATGAGTTGTTCTGATTAAATAAGGTAGGTCAATAAATAATATGGCACAGTGACCTATAAAAATGCCATTTAGAAAATGCAAAAATTATTGCAGTTTTTTCCTTTCATTATTATTAGCATCTTAATGATTATTATTGTCACTGTTACTACAGCAGGGTTTATATACTGTGCCTAAGAGATGGCAATCAAAAATTTCAAGTTAATAAAATAAAAAGAAATATTTATTAAATGAATGAATAAAGGACTCACAGCAATTGAAAACATAATCAAGTGTATTTTCATTGATCATTACTGCCTATAAAATGTCTAATTTTCTTAATTTAATTAGAATCGATATATTTGCTTATCAAATGTGCTATTAGTGAATGGACTGCATTTTAGACTACTGAGAATTTAAGAATATAGTACTAATCCAAATGATTATTAACTACTGATAAAATACATTTTTTTTCCAAAATACTTTGCTCATTGTACATTGTGAAATTAATTAGTTATGGCTTATTCTCTTCAATTTGCATGTTCATTCTCCTGGTAAAAGGCTCAAGATAAGAGGTGGCCAGGAATACATTTGTAATCTAAAATTTGTTTTATTTAATTTTTAATTGGTGCATATTTATTATACAGAATTGTGGGTTTTAATATGATATGTTCATACATACTTTAAAACAAAATATGATCAATTTAACTCCCCAATACCTTACTCGCCCTACCCTCCTCCCTACCTCAGTCCTTCTTTCTCCATCTTAATGATCTTGTATATTTACAGTGTTCTTTTTTTTTCCTGTTATGAAATTTCTTTTAAATTGTTTATATCTTTAAACCTGTTTTATGGAATTATGTGTATTTATTATCAGTTTGCTTTTTATTGTAAATTGACAAAGATAATGTGAAGATGAAACCTGATTTCTTGAAAATAGAGTACATGGATGCCATCCTTCCTCATTGTCCTGGGATCAACCTTATGTGTGATGGGCACTTGCATCAAACACCCAGCAAGCAGTCGCCATGGGTACAGAGGCAGGCCATTGGTCTTCTGAAGAAGGTTCTATCTGAACTTAACATTCCTTCACATAAGTAATTGTAGGCAATATAATTAAAAAAATACACTACTAATAATCACATTTTGATTAAAAAAACAGAGAAAAGAATAAAATGCTTTCAAATCATCCAACAGTGCTGGGGCTATAGCTCAGTAAATAAATAAAATAAAGGCATGCTGTCCATCTAGAACTACAAAAGTAAATAAATAAATAGCAAAAAAAAGAAAGAAAAAAAGAAACCCACAGTGAATTCTTACACTACCATTCATTCTGAGTAATAGTCTTCAAAGATACAAATATCACAAAAAGCCATTGCATTTTATATTTTAATATTTTATTAGGAAAATATTTAAACCAAAACACTAACTGAAATGGAGATATATTTAGAAGTAAATATTCAGCAAGTGATGAGAAATTAGATTATCACTAGAATTTGATTTTTATGTCTCATTTCTAACAACATTAAATTCCATCTTGAAGTATAGGCTCTTTTAGAATAGAAAAAAATTGATTTGGTCTTGGGTGTGTCCACTGAGACTCATTATCATTCTCTGTATGTACAATTAGGCATGTAGTCACACAAATTTGTACAAGAAAAAAAAGAATAAATGTATGAATTATAAGGGCAGAGCTAGGGGGTCTTAATATATCCTGAATTTATTTTGAGGATTTGAAGTGTTAACAGTTGACATTAAATACACAGTGATTGGAAATATTTCTCAGGTTTTAGAAGATTTTTCTATATAGCCCTTTCTGATGAAGTATTTATAATTTGTCAAATTATATTTTGCATCATAAAAATCTACCTTTAATCTAGCATCCTTTTATTAAGTTCTAAACAGAGAGGAGTGAATTGTTAATTATAACAGTGCATTTTCAGTAAAATATTAAACTAAATGTATAAATATAAAGATGTTTGTTAATCACAGCTCCTGTCTGAATAAAATATGCCTGAAATATTTCATTTTATTTTGAATAACAGTGAACTCATCAACATATAGTTTTAGTTCATTTGTTTAGCACATTTTCAAGTGTTTCAAATAAAATTGATAGTTCCTTTTTTATTTCTTCTTTTAACTCTATTTTGTTTTATTTTTCTAAAACTTAAAAAAAAATTTCTAAAACTTTCTTCAGAATGAGCATAAATTACCATTAAAGGCCACTTACTCTGTGGGAAGCGAGGTGGATTGTCATTGATGTCTGTCAGTGTGATGTTCACTGTGGTGGTCCCAGACAAACCTCCCATCTAGCCACCCATGTCTTTGGCTTGGATGACCACCTGGTATTGTTCTCTGTTTTCTCTGTTCATATTTGGTAAAGCAGTTCTGATGATACCTGAAGAAAATACAAATACTTTCATTATTCTAACTGGATTTTCAGTTATTATTTGATTCAGCTCACAAGTAGTATTTTTAGACTAGTGAATTTTTAAAAGATATTCTTTTGATATTGATTTCTATTAATTGTAAAAATAATTCCATATAAATATTTTCTGGCAGTTCCCAGTGTATTCTAGAGTCATCTGAATCCATGTATAAAAACACGAAAACAATTACATTTCCATTAGCATATTTGATATTTTAACATTGAGTTTTGTCATCTTTAATTGTGGCATCCTCAGACTTTCCTGAGTATTAATGCTTTGTTCTCATTCTCCCCTCTCTGTACTAATAAAGATGACAAAGATGGTTAAATGAATGAACACCGATTCATTATTCCTGACCTGTTTCCGGCTCCACAGAGAAATAGGGCTGCCCTTGAAGTATGCTGTAAATGACTCTGGCGCTGTTCCCATAGGAAGGGTCATCGGCATCTGTAGCTGTGACTTGTACCACAGAAGTACCTGAAGTATCCAAACTCAGCTTAGTTCTGCACAGTACCAGAAGGAGGAGCAAAAGCACTCGTTTTCATTGAAGACTTCATTGATGTTTGTCTTTAATAATGACCACTTAATAAAACTTTTACATATAATTTGGATGATAATCAATTATATATGTGTGTGTGTGTGTGTGTGTGTGTGTGTGTGTGTGTGTGTGTGTATTTCATGAACTACTAAAATAAAGTTCATATTTATAAGGGCTTTATAGTAAGATGATAAAGTATAAATATTTGATTTTTATATTTATATAGTGTTACTGCAGTTCAACTTTAAGTTCAACTGCATAATCTATATTTAATCAACAGTATTTTATGTATAAAATAGATAATGCTGCAGTTTTTCAAATGTTAACAAATATGATCATTTTTCAAATTCTCAGTTTTGATATTTAAATTTATTTTTATATAATAGATTTGTTTTTTTAAAGGCATATCTAAGCACAAAGTAATAAGTCTGTTCTCTTCCTCACCCCTGCACTAATTAACTCTAAAAATAATTAACATCTGATCTAGAATACATCTTTATGAATATATTAAATTCTAAACTTAGAAACAATCTAAGATGATCCTAATTTTTATGAACTACTAAAATCTAATAAAGTTCATGATATTTATAAGGGCTTTAGAGTTAGGTGATTGTCCCAAGCCCTTGGAATTTAGTAAGTAAACATTAAATAACAATCCAGACCAAATCTTTTGAGAATTGCAGTTTAAAACATTACTATTTAAATTGTTACATGTAAAAAAAAAAGTCATCATAGCGGTCACATCAGTTTAAAAAATGTACATACATTTGAAATGTGTGTATTTGTATTAAATTCAAATGTGTGTCTCTCTAAAAATATTATCTGAATTTCTTGGTGCATTTAATTCTTTGTCATCCTCTATCTAATTAAAAATGACAGTATTAGCATTATTCTCCTACAAATATGTTTATTTTTATTTAAATTGAAAAAGTAAACTCCACTTTCTTGAATTTTACCCTTTTCATGACTTCTGTTTTATAAGTTTCAAAATTCAACCTTGTAATTCTCTACCAGCAAATGATTAATTGTGTGTTTTCAACTGGAGGTTTATTTCAATTTGAGATTCATATCAGCAGGTTTAAATATATTGTATATTTTTATATACATGTATATTTTATGTATACAAATACATATATGTATGTGTATGTATACATATATGTGTTATAATAAATGAGTATCTTAATACATAATAAGAAATAAATCAGTAATTGAATTCCATTATTTGGTATATATAGATAAGCTAAATAAACTCTTTTGGTAATTTGTAACTAATACACATAGATAAAATTCTATATTGCATTAATAGTAATATTTTTCTTGTGTGTATGTGGTACTGTAATTAAACCCAAGGCCTCGTGAATGCTAGCCAAATGGTCTTCCACTGTGCCATAAACCCCAATCTTTCTATTTATTTGAGACAGGTTCTCAGTAAGCTACTCAGGCTGGCCTCAGGATTAGAATTCTCTTGCCTCCATCTCTCCAGTGACTGGCTTTACATGTGTGAACCACTGCAACAGGCAATACTATTCTTAAAATCATTGGCCACCTATATCTGCAGGTTCTTTATTTTAGGACTCAATTTTCCTAGGTTCAAAAATATTTTTTAAAAATGTATATCTACTGAATATGAGTAGAAGTTTTTCCTGTAATAGTCTCTATCCAATGTAGCATAGCTACTATTTCTATAGCATTTTCATTGCAGTAGGTATTATAAATAATCTAGAAATGATTTAAAATACATGTGTGGATGGGTATTCATTGTATGCAAATACTGTGCGATTTTATATGAGGAAATTGAGCATCCAAGAATTTCAGTATCTGTGGGCAGCCCTGAACCAGCCTTTGTGGAAAGAAAGAGATGACTATAATTATATCCTAGGACAGAATTTTACACAACTGTTAAACAAATCCATGTGACATAAAATTAATATTCTCACATTTTTTATTGAAAGTCAATTTTTAATTAATTTTTAAAAGAAGATCTATCATATATATATATATATATATATATATATATATATATATATGATTTACAAATTCACAAGCACTGTGAAATGAATTAATTTCTTTTTTCCTTATTTCCTAACTAAAATAATGTTAAACATGTAGTCTTGATAAGGAATATAAAAAATGTTTTCAGTTAATTTATCCTAATATTTTAAGTATTTCTTGAAATTTTTCATGTTTTAAATATCTTCATAATGCTGTAAATAAACTTACCTACAACAGACATTTCAGGAACACTAGCTGTGTAAATTTCTTCTGGAAATGTTGGTTCACTGTCATTGATATCATGGATTTTTATCATAAATTCAGATTCTGGCTCCACTGGCCGCAGAGTTCTTCTGTTAATTGCTTGCGCACGTAGAGTGTAAAAGGCCATTTCCTCCCTATCAATTCTTATTGTGGCATAAATATCACCTGTTTTTTTATCAATAATAAAAAGAGTTCCAGCTCCATCTCCAGATAAAATATATTTGAGTGATCCATCTCCTTTATCTTGGTCTGAATGAAGCTATGGGAAATAAAAGTGAGCATATCCATGATAACGTTTAAAGGCGAATAATGCTGAAAGAATTCAAAGAAGGTCCTTCAAATCCCATCACAGAATAATGGGGTCAGTAATCTTACTTCTGGAAATGAGAGTTGAATAGGTTTGATAACGCTCATTTATATGCTTTAAGCACCAGGAATAGTCTTTTATGTATCATTGTGATTTTTTTTATAAATGGGAAAAAGTAATAAAATGAACCAAATCCCTTCTTCCCTTTACTTGGTAAATAACCATTTTCATGGGCAAATAAATCTGATTGAGACAGCAACCATCAGTCTTGATGTGTTGTTGTAAACAGTTCTCTCAATCTTTTGCTGTATGGAAAAGTCTTTAACTCTCATATTTTGCAGGAATTTCACCTTCTACAAACTTATTATTAGTCATTGTATTTCTATCGGGGAATTAGAAATATTTTAGGATTTGTAAGATAGACAAAGCTGAAAAGCATAGTGTATACTTTAGGAAAAATATACACCATTTTTGGTTCAAACAAAAGACAGAGACTACCTCATAAATGTTTGTAGGTCTCATAGCACAAGTTCAGATAGAAATCTACAAAAAAACACACAATATATATGTCGTAAGTCAAATTAAAAATTATTTGATACTTATTACTAAAAAAAATAGGAAACTATAAAATAAAAAATGTTCTGGCTTCTTGCCTTATCACATCTATCTTCTTAAAATCCTTAAATGGCAAGACAATGCAGGGCAAGTCTTTTTCTTTCTTCCTTGCTTGTGTCCAAAGAAAACCACACTCAATCTTTCAAAATTAATTCACATCAAAGAGCTTTGCATGCATCCACATGGACATCCCATTCCAGTACCATCAGAGTGAGTACAAATGCAAACCCAGGAATCTGTGTGTCATGGGAAAGTTCCATATATTCTGCCTTTCACCAGATACCCACCTATAAGGTCAGCCCCCAGACTTATGGATACAGGTATCAGTGAGTGAATTTGGTCTTAAGAAGACTTGGAGAAGAGATACCCATAGAACCTAAAGGAAGCCCAAGGATGTTTGAGCAGGTAGTAATGTGTCCCTCATGCATTGTGGATTATAAAAATGGATATGGATTCTAGTGAGTGTATCTCTTGCCTTCCACTGGATTTGTGTCCTTAAGGAATGAGGTTGGCCATAGGAAGCACGAAGTTTGGCTTTGAAAACCACAAGGATTGTAAGGTTTTCTTCACTTGTAGCACACAACCAGTAAACATTTTTATGTTAGGATTACAGTTTTATTATTTGAAACAAAATATTACACTTCAAATTTTTATTATTTGCCTTAAGATATATTTAATAAATTGTAGATTTTTCTTAATTTCTAATATTAGCACTATCAACAAAAGTAGTTTGATTTTTAATGATTATCAGTAATTTGTATTTACCTATCAACTCTTGAAAAATATTTTTATTTCTCTTATTTCAGGATTGATAACTCATTATTACAAATATAATGCAAGACAGAAAACCCAAAAGGCATATTCACTTTAGAGACAAAGATAAAGAAATTAGAGAACAAAATTTTAAATACATTTTTAGCTATTCATAAACAGTAAGGTAGGGGTGGAAAACTCAGGAAATATCTACTTTTAACTGAAAAGCTCTTAGAAGTAACATATGATTGTGTTGTCCAGGGAACCATTCTCAAAAAGTCACAAGATTGATGCTTTTTAGTAAATGAAAATGCACATAGTTGCTGGGAAACTTTCCAATTATATGCATGTACCACACAGTGGCAATTTTCCATATGGCAGATCTAGGCATTGCACATTTCTTTCTGCCTGGGAATCAAAATAATTCAAGAAAAGAGCATTGATAATATCAATATCCATCATTTGAACAGATGACTTTATGGTTTGCAATAGACAGTTCTGATTTTTTTTATTCATTCAGTAATTTGAATGGATAAATATTTGTTTATTATCAGAAGAGTCAGGTACAACTAAGTGAAATCAAAAATTTCATTCTAGTTCAATGAAAGATTCAAACAAAGTGTGGATGGATATTCACAGGACAGCTACCAAACTAGCCTACAGGAATAATGGAGGGTTTGTTAAGTATACACAACCAAACTACCCAATTAAGAATAAGAAGACATTTGAACTAGGAAAAGTTTTCCATTTTACAAATTTTACATCTTAGAAAAGAGGATGAATATAGAACATGAATTTTGGTCAAGGATATAAAGCAAGATATGAAACTGATTAAAATCAGTTCAACTATTCTAATCAATAAAACATATTTATAAAGCTGCTCATATGGTGAGATATTAATTTCTATAATGCTGAATTTTAAAATATAAATCACAGCAGGATTTTTACCTATACTTATATTATACTACAGAGAGTAAAAATTAGATCCTATAATTGGATCACATACTGTGGGAGTTTCCATTGGATTAGAAAATTGTACATGTAGCAGGGAATCAAAGAGATGAGAATTGTAAGTCAGACTGTGACATTAAAAATTGGAAAATGAAGGATGTCTACTTTCTCCAACAGAAATATAACTAAGAGAATAAAATAGTTATAATTCTAACCATCGCATTAGTTTTCTCTATGTATTTGTGTTTTATTGTTAAGAAACTATAGACAATAATTTTTTGAACTATACAATATTGAAGTAATGATAATTTGTATTTAAAGAAAACTTTACTTACAGAGGGCCACAAGTAAACTCTATTATATTAGTTAAGAGTAATAAATAAATAAATATATTTTTTTTAAAAAGAGTAAGACATGAAGCTGGATGTTGTGATGCACGGCTGTAATCCCAGCTACCAGGGAAGTTAAGGCAGGAAGATTTGCAATTTGAGACCACCTTTAACAACTTAGTCAGACACTGTCTCAAAATAAAAATTAAAAAGGGCTGGGGATGTAAATCACTGAAGAGTGTCCCTGCATTAAATTTCAAGTACTGCAAAAAAAAAAAAAAAAAAAAAGACAGTAAGCAAAGGAATTAAAAAAAAAAAAGAAACAAAGAAAAGAAAAAGAAAAACAAATGTTGGAACTGAGCACGTAGCTCAGTGGTAGAGCTTTTGGCTAGCATGTCATGTGTGAGGCACTGGGTTCAAATATCAGCACCACCTAAAAATAAATAAATAAAATAAATGTATTGTGTCCATTTACAACTAAAAACAAACAAAAAGAAAACAAAGATTAAAATGACCTTATTTACTGTCTTGATATTAACCTCTGTTTAATGATAGAAGGGTTTTTAAAAAATTGAGAAATGTATAAGTAAAAAACTAAAATTGATATCTGTCATATTAAATGAGTCAGAGAAATGAATTCCTATACTCTTGAGATTGAAGAAAATGCCTCTTCCCGAAGATAAAACCCATGGTTGTTAAAGGCAGCTCCTTGCAGGGACACTGAATGCTGATGCTTTCCTAGCAGATATAGGAAGAGACAAATGGGCAATCCTTCTCCTCTATTTTTACATATCTCCTTAGTTTTCCAATCATCTTTTCTGAGCATACTCTATTCACATGTGCACTGGCATTGTTTCCTTCCGTCATTCTGTGTATGTGTGATACATTTTATTTCTTGTTCTGCCTCATTTACTAAGTTCAGACAATAATTAATTATTATGATTGCAACCCTCTAATTACTCTTCCTTTTTTATTTGGATATGAGGCGTCAGTGCTTGAATTTGTTAAACATTTAATTGAATAAGATCACTTATTTTTGTTGCAGAGAAGAGGCATCAATGGAACATGTGTTAAAAAACTTATCGCATCTATTTACAGAGAAATAACTTTCATAAGAACTTGTCTTGTGCTATTTTATTATATGAGACTAAGTTTTCTTTAAACAGGGAAAAAATATTAGATTATTATGGCTTTAGTTTCTCACTAACACCTGTTTTGCGGTGTGAAACATTTGTGCCACAAATCTTTAAGAAGAAATTTATGATAATACTGACCTTTTCTTTCCTTGAGGAAAGCCTATTAAAAATTCACAACCTGCTGTGTTACTTGTAAATTCACAAGCAGATAAAGGACATGGCAAGATACATGACAACTAATGAAAATAGAACAACTGGTACTGCACTGCACATTTAAAAGTCATCTTCCTATGCCTTAACTTTATTCAGATATGTTTAATTATAACATCATTATGTTTGTTTATATTGACTAGTTGTAATATTTAAAACTAAGCAATCCATTTATATTAAAGAATTATTTGAAATATAAATGATTAATAAATGCCTGGTAATTTGAAATGTAGCACATATCTGATATTTTTATAGAATTTCTAATAAAGCAGTTATTTGAGATATTTACATAAAATAAAGCTTATAAGCTAAAAGGAACTCTGGATTACCCAGCTTAGGAACTAGAGAGTCAATTGTTTATTACATGGAAGTTAAATCAAGAGTAAACTCCAGGATGGGTTCATGTTGGAGGATCCTTGTTTCACAGTGTTCAGTCTGCTATAATCAGCTCCACAGACACATAATTTCTATACAACAGAAATTTACATTCACAGTTCTGGAGGCTGGAAAGTCCAATAACAATGTGTCAGCAGATTCAGGGTCTGCTGACACCTTCTCTTCCGTACCTTCTGGCTGTGCCCTCCATGGCAGAAGGAACCAGGGGTCTGCCTGAGGCTTCTTATATAAGGGCACTGTACCCATCTTATTCCTGAAGGCTTTTTAACCTGCACATTCTAACCACCACCCAAAGGCCCATCTAATACCATCACCTTGGAGGATAGGGATTCAAAATGTGAATTTAGGGTGAAAAATATATTCAGACCATAGCAAATCTTTTACCTCTTGATAGCAGTTCATTTTTTTTCTGTTCATTCATAAAATAAGAAAATATCACTAAAACAATAAAAGAATCTATCTTCAGAGTACATAGACGTTTAACATGTTACTGAAAGAATCCATAAAGGCTTTTACCTCATTTTTCCACTTTTGGCTAGAAAAAAATATTGAAAAAATTTAAAAGTGAAAATAAATATCAAGCCAGTCATAGTGGCACATGCCAGGGGTTTAGGAGGCTGTGGCAGGAGGATCACAGGTTCAAAGCCAGCCTAATCAGTTTAGAGATGCTGTAAGCAACCTGGTTAAACCCTGTATCAAAAATAAAAGGGGATGAGGATATGGCACAGTAATTAAGTGCCTTTGGGTTCAATTCTTGGTAGGAAAGAAACTAAAGAAAAGAAAAGAAAAGAAGAGAGAGAGAGAGAGAAAGAGAGAGAGAGAGAGAGAGAGAGAGAGAGAGAGAGAGAGAGAGAGGTGGGGGCGGTGGGGGAGGAAGAGAGGGAGAGGGATAAGGAAAGGAAAAGAAAAAAATACTAGTACTTCCTGTAAAAGTCAGATGACTAGTTCTGAGAAATTTCTTCTATTGTTTTTATTGTGAGATTCTTTCTTATTCAGAATATTAAGACCATTTTAGATATTGGTAATTGTTAGTATTTGACTCCAGTCCAAAATCTGAGAAATAATTGTATAGATAAGTAGAATCACATTTGTAGTGTTTATAGTTCTCTGAAAGATGAATTTTGATAAAAGAATCAAGAGAACTATAACATACATTCTCTGAATTTAACAATTTCAGTTCATTTTCATGTTCATTGTTGTAAAAATATCAGATATTGTTGAATAGTTTCTGACATACAACGAGCATTTTATGATTGATTTTCTTTCAAATAGCTTAGATATTTTATTGTTGCTGAAAAGAAATCTAGAATATAACAGATATCCTTTGCGATTCTGGTGGTATCAACATTAACATACTGCTCTTACTGGTTCAGTGAATTATATCTTATGAAAAGTAAGGCAATGACTCAAATAACCAAATTCAATAAAATATACCAGTGAAGGTAGCCTAGCATCAGAAATCAGCTGAGAGCACATTAATGCCAGCAAACACAATCTGGTCAGAAATAAATAAATAGTTAATCTTTTTTGGGGGCTGGGGAAGTAAAATATGGACAGGGTGGTTGGCCTTGCAATTATGAGCCCCTGACTGGTGACCCTAATCTGGATTGTCAAGGAAGTTTGGGAGTTCTTTCTGAAGAAGGAGTTATCACAAGTTCAAAGTCAGCCTTAGCAACTTAGGGAGGCTCTAAGCAACTTAGCAAGACCTTGTCTCAAAATAAAAAAAATGAAAGGGCTGAGATGTGGCTCAGTGGTTAAATAAAACTGAGGTAAATCCCCAGTACCAAAGAAGAGAAAGTTTAGTAAACTTACATCTTGAAGCATATCAATTAGGGTTTTTTTTCTAGTACAGAAAAACAGCGAGAAAACATCAAAAGCATTGATTTTTTTTCATAGACATACTTTTATAGGCATTATCTACTTCAGAGGCCCACAATTAAAAAAGAAAAAAAAAACCACCATTCTATATGGCAAGAACATCAGTGTCATGTATAATATACAGTAGACATATTATTTCTAACTTGGGAGATTATCCTTTGTAAATAGAGTTACATTATTTAATAGAGTTATATTA
Source organism: Callospermophilus lateralis (assembly GCF_048772815.1). Lineage (NCBI taxonomy): Eukaryota > Metazoa > Chordata > Mammalia > Rodentia > Sciuridae > Callospermophilus > Callospermophilus lateralis. The sequence continues at coordinate 1,877,130 of NW_027512709.1, forward strand.
TTTAATAAGTTAGTATCTTCCTTCTTATAGTTTTGAAAATGAGTAAATTCTGCAAACTATTCCTTTGTGGTCCAAAAAAAAAATGGTGGACATTGATACCTTATTTTCCCACAGTTTAGAAAAGTCTTAACAATTGTGGATTTACAATACATACATAAAATATGTATATATTCAAATATATATGAATTTTTTTTGTGTGTGGGGGATACTGGGAAATTAACCCAGAGGCACTTTACAACTGAGCTGCAAGCCCAGATTTTTTTTTTTTTTTTTGAGACAGGAGCTCACTAAGTTATCCAAGGCCTTGTTAAGTTGCTGAGGCTGTCCTCAAACCTGCAATCCTCCTGTCTCAGCCTCCCAAGACACTGGGATTACAGATGTGTGTCACCATGCCTGACTTCATTTTTTATTAATTATGTGAAAAGAGATTGAAGAATAATTAGTAAAGGAAGATCATGTCAATTCTATAAACTGTGAAAGCAACTGAGAATATTTCTGTCCACCTCTTCACCAAAAAAATGTGTGATAACAGATGCTATGAAAGGAAAGTGAGGGCTAGGAATAAATACCAATGGAAGGAGTTTATTTAAATATTTCTTGAACTGAAATGTACTACACCAAATTGAAGATAATGGTGAAAATTCTGCACATGGTGTTTTATGATTTCAAGAGAATTTAAGACTAGGCTACAAAGGGTGATTTGAAGGGGTTGCTAAGCCCATAGAGGTCCTTTGTGTAGGGAGGAGAACTAGAAAGAGGAGTTTGGATGTTTATATTCATACGTTTAAAATAATTATTAAAATGAGAATTGTTTTAAGATGCAATAAATGTTATTGTATAAAAAACTTAATTATATGTATGTGGTATGTATGTGTGAAAAATACAAAAACAATACTGAATGCAGTATCTGATAGATGCACAGATCCTCTGAAATATAGGGCATTAGGTTAAAATGGAAAAACTTATTCTAGGTTAACTTTCTGTGTTTTCCTAATCAAAAGAATAGAGAGATCAAGATATGAGGCTGCCATCAATAAAGCAGGCTGCTTCTCTGGCTGAGACATCTGCACCTTTATCAGATAGAAAGACAAGTTCCCCAGAACTACTAGATGTCATGTGTCCATAACTTCTCCCCTTATCCATTGTGCAAAATTCTTACTCCGCCTTCAAGGTCATAACTGTGATCCTACATAAATTGATTTCTAAAGTACATTTAAAACTTGTGTCTCTTTCCTTCTGCCTGAATTATAATTTTAGTATATGAATATATAAATTCTCTATATTTTATTCATAACTACGTATATAAATTATGTGTATACATATATGTATATAAATACGTGTATAAACTTTCAAAACACATGTGACAATTTTGAAATATTATTTCTGTAAGTCATCCTGAAAGAAAATATGTATTTATTTTTAGGACAGGAACCAAGCCTTCTATTCTTTTGGACTCTTAATAATAAATACAGTATATAGTACGTCATTAACTATTACTAGAAGGAAATGAACATTGCAGTCAAATGCCACTATAAGGGCCCATTTTGTGTAGGGTTCATTCGTTAGTTTGTTTTTTGTACTGTGACTTGAACTCCAAGGTGCTTTACCCTTGAGCTACATCATCAGTCCTTTTAAATTTTATTTGGAAGCAGCATCTTACTAGGTTGCTTAGTTAGGATCATGCTAAATGTCTGAGGCTGGCCTTGACTTCTCCTGCCTCAGCTTCAGGTGCCACTGGGATTAGAGGTGTGCACAAATACACCTAGCCCATTTCTTAAAAATCCTCAATATTTTGGATGAGTGGAAAAGTTAAAGTTAGATGATGAAAACTGGGGATCAACAACTGCTTAAGAAAATCTTATTATTCATATTGAAGAATATTGAGGTTATAAGTTAAGACAGGAGCTCAAATCAACTATGAATATTAATCAATGGGAATATGATGCATACATGGATTACCAAGAAACATATTTAATTTTTGTAGGAATAAGAATGCAAATATAGGGTTGGGAATATAGCTCAGTTGCTCAGTTGATAGAGTGCTTACCTTGAATGAATAAGGCCCTTGGTTCGATCCCCAGCACCACCAAAAAAAAAAAAAAAAAAAAAAAAAAAAAAAAAAAGAATGCAAATCTAGCCAGGTGTAGTGGTTCACAACTGTAGTAATCCCAGTAGCTTGTGAGGCTGAGGCAGAAAGATTCAGAGTTCAAAGCCAGCCTCAACAAAAACAAGGTGCAAAGCAACTGAGAGAAACCCTGTCTCTAAACAAAATACAAAAATAGGGTTCTGGATGTTGATCAGTGATTGATTGCCCCTGAGTTCAATCCTCAGATGCCACTCCCCACCCCAAAAGGATGCAAATTTAAATTTTCTCTGAAATTGTCAGGGTATCATACACCTCTCTAATTTATCTTAGGAACAGCATTACTCAGGTTAGTAATAGCAGGCTCACTTTTCCATTGGTGGCATGTACAATAACCAGATTGATTAAGAAACAATCCTATTGCTATGGCCCCATCACTGTATATACAACAAGAACCAGAACGTGAGAGGAGAAATGTGTGCAGAGGTAACTAATGACCAGAAACAGTTTTCTCCCCTGAAAAACTGGCCATTCTTGCTATAGGTTTGAAGTGAAGACCTGTGGTTGACCAAAGAAGAGGGTATTTCTGGGAATTAGAGACCCAGAGCTCACATAGCATCAAAGGGCAAACACTGTTGAAGCAAGGGACTTCAAGCACATTATCATTCTTCAGCAAAAGACTTAAGATGTGTTGAATTATGAGTCTGGAGGGAGGCTTAAGAATAAGGCTGAAAGCTTCAGAAAGCAGAACACAACTGTCCATATTACTAGAGACTAATGGCTATTAGGTTCAAAACAAAAAAATCATATAAAAGTAGGAAATAGGTGAGAGTGGAGAGTCCTCCAAGGAATGGTAAATTGAACTGACGATTTATATGTTTTTCTCTAAAGGCATTCAATCTCAGTGCTTCTTAAAGTTTAAAAATACAGACCTGGTCCCTTGGCGAACGTGCACTGCCAGGAAGAGAAAGCAGGAGATACATTCTTCATGCAAAGCTGAAATGGCAAAACAGACAGCAGATCTACTTTTGGAGAATTTGTCAATCATTGATGAAAATGTGAGAGAGAGAGAGAGAGAGAGAGAGAGAGAGAGAGAGAGAGAGAGAGAGAAAGAGAAATTGGTTCATGCAATTGTGGGGACAGGCAATTTTGAGATCTGTAAGGAAGGATGGAATTTTTAAAATTCCAGTAAGACTTGATGTTGAAATCTCAAGTCAAAAACCCATATGACAGAGTAGCAAGATGAAAACTCAAGCTGCATTTCTGTTAGAATCTTGAGAAGTCTTCTTTAGGATCCCTCTGTCTTTGATTTTAAGCCCTTTAACTAATTGGATGATTCCCAGACACATTGTGGAGGTTAATCTATATATGTAATATTTACTGATTAAAATTGTTAATCCTATTTAAAAATATCTTAACAGCAATAGTAAGACAAATATTTGACCACACAATTGGGCACCCTATCTTTATCATGATGATCACAGGTGATAAGCAAATAATATGAGAAAACCTTCCCAGTAATAGTACTAACACTTGTCCTAAAACAAGTGCATCATTTTCATCCTCTGAACAAATCATGGCTCTCCAATTCAGTTAACTGTGATTATCAAACTACTCATTCAACCAAAAACCTAGGCTGGGGACCTAGACCAGTTGGTAGAGCACTTGTCTCACATGCACAAAGCCTTGGGTGGGTTCCATCCCAGCATCGCCCCCTTCTCCCCCCAAAAAAAGTCTAAGCAAAGTGAAATCCTAGGAGTCACTGACTCTTCCCCCTTGCTCTACCCTTTTATTCCATAAGTAAAACCCTTCTGGCTTCAAGATATATCTTCAGTTGCTTCTCATAATCTCTACTGTTGCTATTTGAATGCCAGTCTCCATAGTTTGCCACTGAAGCTCTTGAAGCTGGTCACTCCACTTCTATTTTTGTCCTTCCAGGATTACTCTCTACCTTCTAGCCAAAGAGATCATCTTTCAGTGTAAAACAGTGCATGCCACTACTTTGCTCAAAATCCATCAGTGGATTCCCCATGTACTTAGAACTTTATCTAAAGCCCATAACTTAATTTATAATTAATTATAAGTAACTTAAAATTATTTATAATTAATTCATAATGATGTAGCCTCTGCCTGTCACTTTGACTTCATACTCCTTTCAACCAACTATACTCAAACTGGCCTGTTTCTTGAATATACCCTTGCTATTTTTATGAATGAGATCACCCCTTCACTTATTTTTTTGTACACTATTCAATTTTCCTCTGTTGTGAATTCATATCTTTCTTCCCTCTCTGTTCTTCTTGATCTGCTTGACATATTCTCAATTTTAAGGGTTTCTTTATACATTCTGATATGACAATTTATAGTTATGTCATTAGAAATGACTTCTTTAAGTTTGAGATTTTTATTTTATCATTGATAATAGTTTCCTTTGTCCTAGGGAAATGTTTAATTTTAATATAGTCAAATTTATCAATCATTCATTATATGATTATTATTCTCTGTATCTCTTTAAAGAAATATTTTTCTAACTCAAAATCATATATTTTGAGCCATAAAATTCTCTCTTTTAATATTTTATAAGTTTTCCTTTTGACATTGGATTCACTTTTGCCATCTGAATGTGTGTGTGGATGTATGTCTATGATGCTATACATATCACAAAGGCCTATTTGTATTTCTAATCAGCATTCAAAAAAGATTGTTCTTAAGCCATTAATTCTTAACTGTAACTAGATCATCAATGTATTTTTGTCTGTTTTAGATCCTTCCATTTTGCTCCATTTGTCCATTGGCACTGCTGTGGTTTGAATGTGTCTCCCCTTACACTCCAATAAGCATTTGGTGAGAGCTGAATCACCAGTGCAGCAGTCTTGGCATATGAGGACAATGAGGGAAGGTTAGGCCATTAGAGCTCTGCCTTAATGAGAAAGTTAATGCTGTTGTTACAAGAGTGGCTTCCTTATCATGGAAATAGGTTTAAATAAAATGACAAGTTTGGTCCTCTGTTGCTTTCTCATCCTCTCATCTTCCACTATGAGATAATGCAGCAAAATTGTTCTTGTCAGATGCCAACTGTTTGTCACTGACCTTGGCATTCTCCAGATACGTGAGAAATATTTTTTTTTTCCTTACTCAGTTTCTGGTATTTTGATAAAGCAGCACAAAACAAACTAAATTATGACAGGCATGATTATTTCATTAAAAACACTCTCAATTTGTTGTAATAATTATTGATATCTGTTCAAATAAATAATAATTTCTATCTATTTTTTAAAAATGTCTTGGCATTCTTGGTTTATACCATATAGATTTTTTAATTAGTATGCAACATTCTGATATAATAGCAAAACAATCACTATAGAATAATAGAATTATTGCTTACAATTACACTCAACCACAGGCTTTTCTATAACTGCCTATGTTTTTGCCTAGACAGTGAGGTCAACCAGGTTTCATCTTTTTCAAGACACATCCCCCAGAGTCTGCTGATATAATCCAAAAGGGAATTTGTGAGATTCAAACTGTGTTTATCTCTGTCACCCTGTGATAGTTCTTCATCAGTGCCCTGTGTCTTTCCAACTCCAGTATGTTATACCCTTATTTTTTTTTTCATTTCGATGTGATAAATACTGAGTTTATGTGCACTTATTCTCTTGGGCAGAAAGAGAAGCCTGGATATTGTTTTTCTTGAATGGACAACTTCTTTATCTTCATTTTCACATTACAGTAAAAAAAATAAGCTATAGTTACCAGGCGCATAGGCGCATGCCTGTACTCCCAGTGGCTCAGGAGGCTGAGATGGAAAGATCACAAGTTCAAAGCCAGCCTCAACAAAAGCAAGGCACTAAGCAACTGAGTGAGAACCTGTCTCTAAACAAAATACAAAATAGGGCTGGGGATGTGGTTCAGTGGTTGAGTGCCCCTGAGATTAATCCCCTGTACCAAAAAAAAAAGTTATACTTATTCTCACTTCTGATCTTTTGTATAAAACTCATGGGTTTATTTCCTTCTAAAAGTTTGCAGAAATTTTTGTTTATCCAGATTTCCGAAAGTTTATAGTATTAAAACTGCAACACACTCACCAAGTCCTTTCAGTCAGCAGCCTCATACCATTCAGTTATGGGACATCCTAATAAAAAATTTTATTAGTGCCCCTCTCCTCCATTTTAACATTCAACATTTTTGGACATCCTATTTATTCAGACATCAATCCTCATCATTTTTCCTTTAATTCCATTATCCCTTAGCTTCTATTTTTTTCTTTGTCTTCATGTTTTATTCCCTTGACTGTGTTTGTTACATTTCTCTCCAAGTCATATATTGAGAATATTATTTCCAAAGGCATATTCTTCACCTATGATACTTCATTTTTAATTACATATATAATGCACAGTAATTTCCATAGGGGTATCCAACAATCTTTTCATCATATAACCTCTTTTAGTAACTTATCACTCCCTAATCAAGAGAAAGAATTTTATATCCTTTCTATGGTTTCCACATCAAGAACACAATTCCTCTCCCCCTGAATCTCTTGTAATGAACAGAATATACCTAAGGGGAAGCTTCAAGAATTCTCATGCTGGATGAGAAAAGATGGAGAACCTTTTGCCTTGTGAACTGGGTTTCTTGCACTATTGCACTGAGCAGTTATTATGTGATTATTTGAGTTGCTCTGATGTCAGCATGCTATGAGGAGCACCAACTAGCTCTTACTTAATCCATATAAGTACAGGGAGCAAAAGCAAGAATGAAGGGGAGAAAAAGAAAAAGAGTTAGGTACCCAGTTATCTGTCAGACACTCTAGCTGCTAGGCCACTCACGGAGTGCACCTTCATGAAAAACTCAGGTTGAATCGTCCAGTCAAGTTCTTACTTTTGTCCTGAATCATAGGCATCATAACAGCTACTTAAATTACTATTGTTGTGCTAAATCATTAAATTTAGTGGGGTTAGTCAACAAATATATATAGTACTTACATTGAATATTTTCATACATGTGGAATTGACCTTTTAATTTTTTTTGCATATTCTCTAATTCCTTCAAATTATTTTTTCCCCATTTGTTTACTTTCTTTGGTTTTTTGGAATGGTTTTTCTTTAAAAATTTTGGTTGATAGTTTCACTAAGGTAAACAAAGCAATGTTCAAAATTTTATCTTATAAAATTTTAGAAATTATTCCAATTTATTCTTTTCTTTCTTCTCATTTTGTGTACTGAGTATTTTACTTCTTTTTTTTAAGTATTACACATTTTTTAAACATTCTATTGTTGTTGTATATTTTTTAAAGATTAGGTTCAACAGTAGGTAGTCACACTTACTATATCACCTCCAGGGAAATATATGATTGCCTATTTTATTTATGTCATTAGTAGATTTGGAAAGCTGGGGAGATAGGGATGCAAACCCAATCAATACAGTTGATGACTGTGGAGAAAGTAAATTCATTGAGTTCAAATTAAAGGTGAAAATAATGCCACTTCAGCCTCAGCATTCTTCTGTAGTGCATTTCTGCTGAAGTGATGGGGGTGACTAGCATGGTGACCCTGTATTAATTCCCAATAAATTCTTCATAATTTTTTTTGTCTAGTATCATATGTTCCTTGTGCTTCTAATGTATACTTATATTATTTTCTTCTTTTGTAAATAAGAAAGAAAGAGTTAAGAGTAATTAGGCAACCATGTTAAAACATACCCTTTTGAGAAAAAATAATGCAATTGTTCTAAGTTAAATTGAATTGTAGTGTATAATTACCCAAAAAATAATTGTGATTTGATTTACAGTAATAAATAATATATAACTGTATGTTCATTTTTATATTTCACTGTTGAAACTCCAAAACCTATAAAATATAGTTATTCTACATATTAGTCCCACAAGGTCTTTTTATAAGAATTAATTAAATCAACATTATAGTCTAAGTTCCATCCTTCCTGAAAAATTCATTACATGTCCTTTTACCACTAATGATCAGACAAAATTTTTGATTGAACTAACCATTATGTGTAATTTCTTGGAAGTTTTTGAAAAAAATTTAGTGACTAGAAAATTACAAGAATTAATACAATTTAATTAAATATTTAATATAACCATTAAAAATTAGCCCCTGTCTTTATTAATACTGCCATTATGTAAGAAAGAAAAATTAATTGAGCATAATTTATTTATAACACTGTGGTAACACATATTCACTTAGACACTAGAGTTGTTCAGAAATATTTTTACATATACTACCAATCAATTGAAATAATTCAAACCAAATAATTAAATTATGTTCTGAAGATTATTTTCATAGTTTTTATTTAAAAAATAATGAGAAAATGAATTTGAAGATATTCTTCTTTTCAAGATTTCCTAAACAATATCACTTCATCTGCCTAAATTCTATGAAAGATGGCTTTCTATTTTTATACCATATTCTGCAACTTTGATCAAAAGTAAAAAGATTATTAAAATTCATTGTTTTTTATTTTGCATTTACTTCCAATTCTTTAGACTTTTTTTATTTACATCTGACATTACTATAAAATTTTCTAGTTGAAATTTTCTGGGTTTTATTTCCATTACTTATAGTTTACTTTTTTTGCCAGTTAAGAAAGTTGTATTGTTTTTCTTTATTGTCACGCTCTTAATTTAAATAATCATCGTTCTTTCCTACTGATTACATTTTCCTATGTTTTTAGTAAAACAGAACCAATTGCTAGCTAAAAAAAGAGTTCAATGCATTTCCATATAATTTCATGTATAATTTGATTGGCGATTCCCAGCCCCTTGCACATAAAAATAAAGACAACACACACCATTAAAATTCCATAGCTTAATTTCATTTTCAGCTCAATTGTTTGCTTGTATCCTTTAGTCATAGTCAAGGGAACAAAAATGATATGAATTCATAGTGCTTATTTCTAGTCATTGAAAAAAAGGCCTGAGGTTAACAATAAGTATCTCTGTCTAATATGAGAACAAATAATTCCTTTAGCATCTGTGACAATCAATGCTGTTCCAATGAAATCTTCCCTGATGAATTTAACAATTATTTAAAAATTGGTATAGTCACTTAACAAAATAAGATGAATGGAATGGATTAAAGATGGAAGTAATGGTGCATATATATCAGTTCTCTCAAGCAAGAATTAAATTTAATTGTTTTAGCCCCTTTGAGTTAACATCCCAACAATTTTATATTCTGCATAAAACTTTTAACAGCCCCCAGAATTAAAGTTTTTTGAAATTAGAGAAAAGGGAAAAACGTAAAATGTTTTTTGTGTCTGTTATAAATTTATGTGACAGTAAGTAAAATAGGAATAGGAAAAATGAAAAAGATGAACTCTATTTTTAAATTGAGTTTAACAGAGTAAGTACAGTGTGCACCAAAGATCATTTAAATGCTGAAAACTTGTAAAACTCTAAGTAGTGTTAAAATTTATTTATATTTCTGGGCAAACTTTCTGTAATTAAGGGCATTTAATGCAATCACTATATTTCTCATTTCAGGATGTTTGTCTATAAAAAATTAATAGTCCATTATTACAAACTACAATCAAGATTCTCAATTTTCTAGGATATTCATAAACTTAAATATTTTCAATCTCTCATTTAGGATAAGAAGCAATCCCATGAATAAAAAGGATTTATAAGATATTAAAATAATAATATCTATCAGGATAAAAATTGTTAAAGATAATTATTACATTAGTTACTAGAATTAGTTATTTTAGAAAACAAGATTTATTTAGATGACCATACTTTTTTTACTACACTCTGTTAAACTGACAAAGGACAAGGATGTATGTATATACTGGAAAGGCAAAAATTTCATTACCCACCTAATGCAAATTAAAAATGTAGGAGTTAAGAAAAGGAGATGTATGACTAAAAATCAAAGATAAAAAGAAACACAGAAGGTCAGGTAAACACACACACCCATATGTATATAATAATAAAGAATAACATCTATCTAGATTATTACAACGTATATTAAGTCTTGATCAACTGAAACATACGCTAGGTAAGAATCAGCATATTTCACCTTGTGAAGTCTTACTGTCATTTCACATTGACTGCCACTATGAATTCTTGCATCTAAAGTCAAAACTTTAATGTGGGATGGGGTTGTGGCTCAGTAGTAGAACGTTTGCCTCCCATGTGTGAAGCACTGGGTTCAATTCTCAGCAACACATATAAATAAATGAATAAAATAAAGGTTTAACAACAACTAAAAAAACAACAATTAAAAAAAGACTTAAATGTGCTTCATAAGCCAGATTATTTTCACAAGAGTCTTATCCAATCTCATTCAGCATACTACTTTTAATTTTTTTATATATTCAGTGACTTTAAAAATCTTATTCTTAAACTCAAACATTTTCCTTGAGTAATGTAATGGTGGTGGGTGGATGTGTAGTTTGAATTATTTATTTTAATGTATCTTTTCAGTAGTATATAATTCTTATCAAAATATGCACTATATTTTGTGTATTTTAAATTAGCACACACAGATAAATATGCTGTTCAAAAATAAGTACCATAGGAATTAATACGATGCTAACATTTTACTCTTCTAGCAAATGAATCATCCCACCTTTCGTTTTTAGACAACATGCCACAGCCAATTTTATCCATGTTGAAATTTTAGCATGTTAAAATTTAATACTTATTTCTGACATTAAATCTGTGCAAGCAATGTATATCTAGACACACGGAGAAACATTCTAAATTAATTATCTTTGTTTCTATAAAATAAAAATGTAGTTACAATATGTGTAAGTTGAACTTAGATGAATATTCATCAACAGCACTTTGTTCAGACAGTGTATTATTGCACTCATTCACATGGAAGGACCCATTTCATCTTGAGAAATCTTTATTTGAAAAGAAAATTCAAAAGTTTTCTGACCACTTGAAAATATTTCAGGAAAGAGAAAAAAAGGCTATTCCAATACAGTGAAGTTTTGGTTAAAATATTATTATCCAAAGTAGTCAGGCTCAGCCCATGCCTATGATCACATGGATTGGGGAGGCTGAAGAAGGAGATTTCCTAGGTTGAAGCTAGCCTGTGTAACTTAGTGAGACCCTGTCTCAAATAAAACAAAAGAGCACGGGACATAGCTCAGTAGTAAAGTACCCCCTGGTTCAATCAATAGTACCACCCCCCCAAAAAATAAATGAATAATTACCCAAAACATGCATTTTGCAAGGCAATAAAAAGTGGTATTAGTAACTGATAACTGTGTTATAAAAAAAAAGTGCTTTCCGAATTTATACTTTAAAATCTAAGTCTAGTTATCATAAGAAAGATAGTTACCCTATTCAATAAATGGTAAATGAGCATTTTTATTTGGAAATGTTTAACTGATTAAAGTTCCAAATAAAATCAGTTTATTACACAGGCCAGATTCCAGTTGCTATGTATTTCTACTGGCTAGAAAAAAATTAAATGTGTGGTCATACTTTCTGTACTTCAATGTGGTACTCTTTAATATTTGCTACTTTTATACCACTGCTTTTGAGTAACATCAGTTTTCAGTATTTCATCTCTAAATCTGTGAATATCTCAATATTTTTGTCTTGCCTTTAACTTTAAAAACTTTAGGTAACATGTCTTTAGCTTTTTTGATTAAATCAAAATGAACTAATGATATTTTGTTCAGAAATATTTCCAGTTCCTTGCATGTGTGTATGTTTTTCAATATTCTATCCATTTCCTTCAGTTTGCATATTTCTGGCATATTAAAGATGCTGGCAGGAAAAATATGCTTGGGAAGAAAATCAACCACCAACATAGTACATGCCCAACATATAATTATCACTAATGCTGCCACTTCCAATTCTGACTATGTTTTTAGATTCTTTTTTTATTTATATAACTAAAATTGCATTTAATTAAATATTCTGTTTGATAATAATTATTGTATTTTCTCATGGAAGTTTTAATAGGGCTGCACATTTGGGTAGGGCTTGATAAATTCTAAAGAGTTTGTATATTGATCACCTAATTTTGATTTCTGGAATTATGATTTGCATAAATGGATACCATTATTTCATTTATAAACATGGAAACTGAGACTCTGAAAGATTAGGTCATGTTTTCAAGAAATTCCATGCTGAAGTTAAAACTCCAGGGTTTTTTTCCCCCTATGAATGTCTGTCTGTACATTTTTTGAGTAAAACAATTTCAGTCTGAGAAATTGTTGCTGATAGATTTTTGTACTCAATCAGAACCCTGCCCATAAAACAAAACAAAATAATGCAGTAACTCTGTGATGCTTTGCATATAAGTATTAATATGCTCTTACACTATAGAGGCATATATAATCCAGGTTTCTAAATTATGTAGTTTTTGATTTGATTCCTAGCTGTGTTGTTTATTAACTAAATGGCTAGATATGATAACTGACTTTAATAAGTTAGTTTCCTCCTGTGGAATGACCATATCTATCTTGCAATAGTGTTGAGAAGATTTAAACACAGCACCTAAATAGTAACTGGCACAGATGAAGGGAACAGAATGTGGTCCCTGGTATTATTTTAATTATGTTATAAAATATCACATATTTTATTTTTAAGTATAATGCTCAAATATCAATGTGTATTATACATAGAAAAAAATGTGAATGGTACAGCATATGTATGAGGTTTGAAAGCAGTAATATCTAGGAGATTAACAGAAATTTCATATAATGTATTAATTACTGCAGAAACATGCTTGGTATGAATTTTAAATTATTTCATAATCAAGATAAATTAAAAAATTAAAAACAATCCTATGAGGATATGACTATACATATTTCTAACTGTGTTACGGTTAAACTACTCTGGACTTAATTCAAAGGTCATTTTCCTTGTGATTAGCTCAAAATGAGCCATCATTTGTGACCCATTTGCATTAATCCATTTTCTTATTACTCTCTGTAGTAACTCCACAAGTCTCCTCCAAACTTCAGAAGTACTCAATTTTCCACAGTTAGGTGAACATTAAAGACTATGCCTATGCTCTTAAAGAAAATGTCCCTGTAGTGTATAAGAACAGATGCCATAAAATGATTAAAAAATACCACATTTTAAGATTAAATGTATATTATTTGGAATCATGAGAATTAAAATAAACACAAAAAGACAGCATAAAGCAATCGTAAAATCAGATCATTTCCAAGACATTCTGAAAAAGCTAAAGCTTGGAGAAAAACCATAATTTTATAAAGGAGCCATGAGACAATGATTCCAGTAATTAATTAGAGATAGCAATTCGTAATGTTAGATAAGGCCATCCCCTATTTCTATTCCAATGTGGATCATGCAAAGAAACTAAAATTATAAAGCAAAAATCAAATGGTCCTGGTCTAACATATCAGAATCTTTCTAAGTAGAGCCAATGATATATATATATATACACACACACACACACATTAGCACCAGTACTAATCCAATGTTATAAGAAGAGGAAATGGGAAACAGAAACCCAGAAGAGATCATGTGAGTACATGACAAAAACTAGCTACCTGTACGCCAATGAGAGATCACAGAAAAAAAGCAATCCTTCTGACAGACATCCTGATCTTGGACTTGTGGCCATCAAAACTGGGAGAAACAAAGTTCTGTTCTTTAAGCCTCCCCATCTGTTGTATTTTGTTATGGCAGCCCTAGAAAACTCACACAATGAGAACACAATTCTCTATAAAATGCTCTGACCCAGGAAAGATGCTACATGCAAATACAACCTTAGGGAATTTTTGATGGCTTTGTCTATCTCAAGTCATCTCATCTCAGTTACTGAAAAAAATGCATTCATAATATGCATCTATAGTTTTATCCAATCCGAACTCCTCCATAATACCAATCATAATGCACTCTTAAACACATTTTCCTTTGCTAGAGAAATCATCAAGATCTGGTGCCATTCTCTGTCATTTCAACTTTAATATTTCCAGGACCATATGCTACAAACCATATCCTGGGGCTCCGGTGTAGATGGAAAACTTAAAATACCAGTGCTTTCCTCAAAATTTCTTCACAAAGTGATATTTTGGCATTCATTTTTGATTTTTTTTTTTTAGTTGTTGATAGACTTTTATTTTATTTATTTATATGCAGTGCTGAGAGTCGAATTCAGTGCCTCATGCCAGACAACAGAGCTACTGCTGAGCCCCAGGCCTAGCCCCAGCCCCTTTTTGGTATTCTTATAATTATGATCAATCTAAAGTCAAAGTTTCACTACTGTAGGTCTCTGAAGACACCATGAAGCTTAGAAGTTTTACAGATGATCAGAAGGTGATGCATGAAAGCAATCACCTTCTGATCATCTGTAAAACTTCTAATAATCATTTGAAAATCAAAAGAAGCTTTACCTCCTCCATGAAGTATTTTGAAAAACATTTTCACCCCTAATGTTGACTGGCTCGCAATGCTGTAATTATTTACAAAAGCGTCTGTCTCCTTCATTAGACTATAATGTTCTGATACCAGGATTTGTACTCATATTTGAACTGCAAATTTGCCTTTGCAGAGCCCCCAGTATATGATATTTGTAAATGTATACTGAATAAAGGAATGCCACCAGTAAATCCATGTGCTATAAATCAGTTATTACTATGGGTCACTCCTGGAACTGTAACTAAATAATCAGTGCTCCCCAAAAATTTGAATGAATCTCACAGACAATACATTTGCACATATGAATATGTAACAATGGGGCTGGGGTAGAACACTTGCAAGTGTGAGGTGCTGGGTTTGATCCTCAGCACCACGTATAAATAAGTAAATTAAATAAAGGTATTGTGTCCATCTACAACTAATTTTTAAAATGTAACAATGAATTTTAATGTTGTATAAAACCATAATATACCAATAAAAATTTGAAAAAAAACTAAAAGAAACTAGGATATTATAGTTGATAAAAAGAAGAGCAAGATTAATGAAAACTTAGAAAAAAAGAGAAAAAAAAACAAGAAAATACAATACATAGAAGTTAAAAAAATATGCTTACCAAACTATATTCACAAATTTTATATAACCATGATAAATGCAAATTATCATTTCATAATTTGAAAACACTGCTCTTTAGATACTGATTTACAAAATTTAAATAGAGATACATAATCATTCAGTCTGATGGTAATTAACTTCTATATAGCTTATGTTTTTCATTCTTTATTTTTGTCATCTATGTTAATATCATTTTGGAAGAGGACCACCATTTGTCCCAGTTATCCCACTCCTTGTTATATACCCAATGGATTTGAAATTAGTATACAATAGTGAAACAGCCACATCAAGTTTTATAACAGCACAATTCACAATTGCTAAGCTATGGAACCATCGTAAGTGTCATTCAAATGATGAATGGATAAATAAATTACGTTATATATAAAAAATGAAATAGTACTCATCCATTAAAAAAAGAATGACTTTGTGATATTTTTCAGTAAATGGATAGATCTGGAAACTGTCATGCTAATGAAATAAGCCAGTCTCAAAAAACTAAAGGCTGAATGTTCTCTCTGATATGTGGATGCTAAACCCAACAAGGTCAGGAAGGGGAAGAATAGAAGTAAAGGGGATTAGACAAAGGGGAAGGAAGGGAAAGGAAAAAGATAGGAATAAGAAAGACGGTACAATGTATCTGATATAACTTTCTTATGTACATATATAAATATACTACAGTGAAACTCCATGTTATGTACAACTGTAAAAATGGGATCCTAATTAGAATAAGTTACACTCCATGTGTATATATTAAAATACACTCTATGTATGTATCTAAAAAAGAACAAATAAAAAAGAAAAAAATGGCAGAAGTAATGATGTTTTTAATTTAATCTTATCCGAATGCTCCATTTGATTCATGACCAAACCAGAAAACCAAGAAATTAAATGATTTTCCCATTTCCATACATATAATTGGTGGCAGAGAATGGCATTCAAGAGTGTCATTATATAACTCACAAAAAAAAAGTATCTGCAAGGGTGTTGAATTTGTATATTTATGAGCAATTTTAAAACATGAGTTTGCATTTATTCTATAAAGATTTCTGTAGTTAACATCATATATGATTTTGGAAGACAAAAGGGGTTTCCTCCACACTCAAAATCAAAGCCAAACGACAGACTCATCCATCTCACCATTTTCTTTAACACAGTTCCCCAAATACTCATACTTTCAATGAGTACATACAAATATATTATCAAGCGTACTAACTGAAAAGGAAAAAAAAAAAAAGAAAATCTTTTAAAAGATATTTGAAAGTCAAAATAATAGGATGTTGGAATGAAGTAAGAACACATTTTATCCTAAACGATTTGACTCTCAAATAACCTGCCCATTTAGTTGGTATGTTTGTTTAGGATATTTGAGTCTGGAACTGTTTGTCAGTATTCCTTAATGAAGATTTAGACAATCATAGTAATTACAGATGAGCTGAACTTCAAGATCTGCCTCGATTTAGTTTTTGTGTTTCCTTATATTTAAATATGGGGTAGGCATTTTGGTGGGATTATCACAAAAGTGGTACTATGTTCTTTTTTCACCTTGATAATGAGCACTAAATATCATTTTCTGTTTTTACATATTGTATTCATTTTGTTTAACATAAATCTTCTCTACTGGAAAGTTTTGTGCCTTCCCCTTGTAATTAATACATATTTTCATAAGAAACAACAATGTAAGCATTGTACTTCTTATTTTTTTATTCCATCAATGAATCAATAATTTATATCTTCATGAGTTGTTTCTTATCTTCTTCAATGGGTTATGATTCATGACTAATATTATTTATTTTGATGTTCAAACATTAGAGAGTTGCTTTTAAGTACAAGTTGCCTTCATTCTTTTGACAATCTATTTGCTTTCTGATAAAACATGAATGAGATTTGTATAAACCCTGATCTTCTTGTGAACTCATCCTCAAAAATCAAGCTACTAGGGACACTCTCATTAAATAGAACTAAGGTTTATTTTTGTGTACATATACCATACATGGGTATTATATATATGTTTGTATATATATGTACATATGTTAAAATGAATTCATTCTAGTGCCTCTAATTGTTGTTCAATAACACAGTTTTATTCATTTCCTTACTTCTGTGACAGAAAGAATATTTGCTGAAATGATCCTTACATAGTGTATTTACTTTTTAATTAGTCCTTCTTTCTATAACAAATCTCCCCTCTCTGCCACCATCATCTCTCAGGTGACCGCATCTACCTCCCTGCTTCAGTACCTCATACTGAGCCCCCTGTGCATGAATTCCCTCCTCATTCTGCTAACTCTTACTCTCACACTGCCACTGCACTGTGCATATGACCATCTTCTTCCTCATCTTACTGTGCCTATAGCAATCCGACTCCCTAAACTATAACTTCATCCATCTCTGAGATGCCACATCTGACTGCCATCTCTAAAAATGACTACTTACTCAGATTTGGTTCTGAAAACTTATTCTATAGAATGGAGGTTCTTTGAGCCCTGAAATTGTCTAGCTTAATTTGCCCTTAATATACTTAAAAATGTAACACTCAGGAAAGAAAGGAGAAGAGGAAAGAAGGGATTCTGGAATTATTCAGACAACACGATTACCTATGTAGAAAAAAATATGTATGTATAAAATTTTAAAGATTATAGATAATTGAATCAAGGTCACATTTTGCAAGGTGAAACAAAAAATAATTATATATTCCCATGAACTAGTATCATATACTTGAAAATTGTCTCTAAACTATAGAACCTTTTACCATAGCACTAATACCACAAAATACTTTGGGAAACTGTATTGAGATACATATAAGATCCTTACACTAAAATCTAAAAAATATTGTTAAATGAAATTCTAAATAGATGGAAACATATAATCTGTTCAGTGATTTGAAAACTCGATGTTAAGATATGGTGTGGACTTAACTTGTATTCACCCGGCAAAAGTTTATGTTGACACCCTAGCTGCATTTGGAGATGGGCCCTCTGAGGAAATGATGAAGGTCAAATGAGACCATAAGAGTGAGACCCTGACCCTAAGGATTTATGTCATTATAAGCAGAGACACTTTTATTTTTCTCTCTTTTTTTCAGTTCCACACCATTTTATCCATTCACTCACAAGAAAGAAAAGACACGTTAAGTATTTGTTTGGAAGTCAGGAAGACAGCCTTCAATAGAAACCAACCTTGCATACCTATGTCTAAGACTTCTAGCCTTCAGAACAATGAGAAAATAAATTTCTGTTTTTTTAAACAACTTAATCCATGATAGTTTCATTTTAGGAGTCCAAGCACGGTACCTGAATATGCTAGTTCTCTCCAACCTCACTTACAAATAAAACCTCAATAATATAAAAATAATATCCCTGAATGTTTTTTATATATATTTAAAATTTTTATGAAATTGCAAAGAACATAGAATTAAAAAAAAAAAAACTTAGGGGAAAATTACATTTGGTGTACTTACTGGATTTTAAAACTTGGTTTGAAGCTATAGTAATCAGGGTAATGTTATATTGGCATAACAATCTATAAATAAATCAATGAACCAGAATTTATCACTCATAATTAGACCCCAGTGTACATGGTCAATGGATTTGTGACTGATGCATGACAACATCTCAATATGAACAGAAAAGATTTTTTTTCACAAATTATGCTAGAACAGCTAACTATATAGAAAAAATATTCATATATTATACACAAAAATATTCAAATATTTATTTGGGATATGTAAAACTGTAAATTTGCTTAGAAGCAAATATAGGTAATTAAAGATTTGTAAGATAACCCCCCAAAAGACAAAAATGCACCAATCATAAAAAGTACAAAAATTATACACTGGACTTCATTGAAATGTAAACCTTTTCCTCGAACATAAAGAAAATGAATATGCCAGTGAAAGATTAAAGGAAAAGCCACTAACAATAACTTTACATCTGACACAGAATAAGCAAATTTCTCTGACTCCATGGTAAATTTCCTGCAACATAGCACAATATTTGCCCTGACCTTAGAAATACATTGTACAAAATAATATATACAATTGGTCATTAAGCCATTTTCTTGGGCCATATTTGGTATTTTTAACATCTTTAGTTATAAGGGAAATGAAAATTAAACAACATTGAAATATCAATACACACCTCTTGGATCAACTCAATCTGAAATCCAAAAAAACACCCGTGAATTCTCTGCTTCCTGATGGCCATGTCCTGAGCTACTTTCCTCTACCATGCGCTTCCACCATGATATTCTGCCTCATCTCAGGCCAACAATAAGTCAGTTGTCTATAGATTGAGACCTCTGAAGCTGAGATTTCAGCAATAGTGTCTTCCTATGTCCTGTCTCTTCTTTTGGATCAAGGCAAGAGCACATGCTCAGGAGAGGAAATCCTGCTGCAGACATACCTTCATTCCTGAGTTCATTGTTGCAACTGTTCAGTGTCCACATTATGAAATCATCTAAGTGTCCATCATTGGATGAGCAGATGAAGGAAATGTACATATGGACAATGGATTATTATATAGACTTAAAAAAGACAAAATACTGTCATTTGTGATAACATGGGTGAAAATAGAAAATTTCAAGTTTAGTGAAAGAAGTCAGGGACAGGAAGACTAAATACTACACTATCCCACTCATGTGGAAGATTTTCAAAAAGCACATCTCGTAGAAAAAGAGAGTATAAACGTGGATGTGTAACCAATGTGAATCTGCAATCTGCATACGTGGTAAAAATGGGAGTTAATAACCCACTTGAATCAAATGTATGAAATATGATATGTCAAGAGCATTGCAATGTTTTGGACAACCAATAAAAAAAGAAAAAGAAAAAGAGAGTAGAATAGTAGTCACTAGAGGTAGAGGAAGGCTGGAGGCAAATGAGAAAGGGAAGAGTTTGATCAAGAGATACAAAGTTACAAGTGCAGAAATAATTTCTGATACTCTATTGCAGAGTACAGTGGCTGTACTTAACAATAAGAGGTTATGTAATACAAGTAGGAGAGAGGATTTCAAATGTTTTCTCACAAAGAAATGATAAGTGTACAAGCTTACAGATACGCTGAAGCCCCTGATTTCATCAATATATAATGGATACATGTTCAGATGCTCTATATTGAAACCGATAAGTTTGTACAATTATTATATGTCAATTAAAAATTAAAAGCATTTAAGAATTTTAAAAGTCAGTGAAATTCATTGCATTAAGCCATAGGCATTCTCATACATTAATAAAGATCATGTAAAATTTTATATTCATCTATTTCAGAAAATTAGAATGTTCTCATTAAGGTAATTATATACCTTGTCCAAGATGCAAAATTTGACTTCTAGTAATTTGGGGATAAAGGAAAATAAATAGACACAAAAGGACATAAAATTCACATCAATGGAGTTGGGATAATACAGTACAGTTGCTCTCCACAATAAATAGAAATGACCACTGACAAATGTAATAGATATCCTCAAAATATGATGATGAGAAGAAGAAGCCATATAAGAAATAGTAGGTGCTTCTTAAGTCCTTTGATAGAAAATTATAAAGAAATTATATTAATTTTTTGACTTTTTAATTTTGATTTGATAAAATTTTACTGTATACACTGGTAATGTATATGCAAATTTGGAACAACTATAACTTTTAAAATTTGTTCTAATTATCTATACATGATAGTGGAGTGCAATTTTTGAGAGCAATACTTCTCATTCCTCTAGCTGTACATGGAAGAAGTCACGCCAGTAGTGTAAATATACATGTATGTAGGGTAATAATGTCTGCCTCATCAACCATCCTTCCCATCCCTAACACTCCACCCTTTCTCTCACTCCCCTCTGCATAATCCAAAGTTTTTTAATTCTTCCTATCCCCCCCAACTATGGATCAGTATCCACTCATCAGAGAAAAAATTTCACCTTTGGTGTTTGGGGATTGGCTTATTTCACATAGCATCACATTCCCTAGCTCTATACATTTACTTGCAAATGCCATAATTTCATTCTTCTTTAAGGCTGAGTACTTTATTGTACTTTTCTTTATCCATTTACCTGTTGAAGGGCATCTAGGTTGGTTCCACAGTTTAGCTATTGTGAACTGGGCTGCTATAAACATTGATATGGCTATGTCACTGTATTGTACTGATTTAAAGTCCTTAGTGTATAAAGGAATGATTGGAATAGCTGGGTCAAATGGTGGTTCCCTCCTTCCCAGTTTTCTGAGGAATCTCCATACTGCTTTCCAGAGTGGTTGCACCAATTTGCACTACCACCAGCAATGTATGAATGTACCTTTTTTCCTGACATCCTCACTAATTCTTATTATTGCTTGTATACTTGATAATTGTCATTCTGATTGTAGTGAGATGAAATTCTAGAGCAGTTTTGATTTGCACTTCTTTAATCACTAGAGATAATAAACATTTTTTTCATGTGTTTGTTGATAAATTGTATGTCTTCTTATTTGAAGTGTCTGTTCATTTTCTTAGCCCATTTATTGATTGTTTTTCTTTTTTGGTGTTAAATTTTTGAGTTCTTTATATATCCTGGATATTACTGATCTCTCTGATGTTCTTTTGGTAAAAATTTGCTCCCATTCTGTAGGCTTTCTCTTCAAATTATTCTGAGAAGTAACTTTCTGAATCAATCCCATTTATTGATTCTTAATTTTACTTCTTGTGCATTAGAAGTATTGTTAAGGAAGTCAGGTCATAAGCCAAAATAGTGCAGATTTGGGCTTACTTCTTCTTCTATTGGGCACAGAGTCTTTGTTACAGTGCCTACGTCTTTGATCCACTCTGAGTTGATTTTTGTGCAGCGTGAGAGATAGAGGTTTAATTTCATTTTTGTATTTTCAGATTCCCAGTTTTACCACCACTATTGGTTAAATAGGCTCTTTTCTAGAATGTATGTTTTTGGCACCTTTGTCCAGTATCAGATAACTATATTTATGTGTTTGTCTCTGCATCTTCTATTTTGTACCACTGGTCTACAGATCTATTTTGGTGCCAATACCATGCCACTTTTGTTACCATACTACTATACTATGTAGTATAATTTAAGGTCTGGTATTGTAATGCTTCCTGCTTCACTCTTTTTGCTAAGAATTACTTTGGCTATTCTGGGTCTCTCATTTTTCCAAATCAATTTCATGATTGCTTTTTCTAGTTCTAGGAAGAATGTCATTGGGATTTTAATAAGAATTGCATTAAACTGTACCCTTGATGAAAACAGATACAAAAATTCTCAATAAAATTCTGGCTAATTGCACACAAAAACATATTAAAAGATAGTGAACCATGGTCAAGTGGGGTTTATCCCAGAGATGCAAGATTGATTCAACATATGGAAATCAATAAACATAATTCATCATATCAGTAAACTTAAAGATAACAAACATATGATCATTTCAATAGACGCAGAAAAAGATTTTGACAAACTACACCATGACTTCGTGTTCAAACCACTAGAAAATCTAAAGATAGTACAAATGTACCTCTACATTGTAGAAGCTTTTTATGCTAAACTCAAGGCCAACAACGTTCTAAATGCAGAAAAATTGAAAGCATTCCCTGTAAAAACTGGAACAAGTCAGGGATGCCCTCTTTCATCACTTGTATTCAACATATTCCTTGAAACTCTAGCCAGAGCAATCAGACAGATGAAAGAAATTAAAAGGATACAAAAAGGAAAAGAAGAACTCAAACTACCACTATTTGCCGACAACAATATTCTATATTTAGAAGATTCAAAAAAATTCCACCAGAAAACCTCTAGAATAAATGAATTCATCCAAGTAGCAGGTTATAAAATCAACACCCACATATCAAATGCATTTCTATACATAAGTTATGAAGCCACTGCCAGAGAAATTAGGAAAACTACCCATTGAAAACAGCCTCAAAAAAATTAAAATAGTTGGGAATCAATCTAACAAAAGAGGTGGAAAGACCTCTACAATTCTAACTACAGAACACTAAAGAAAGAAATTGAAGAAGATCTTAGAAAATGGAAAGATTCCTCATTCTCTTGGATAGACAGAATTAATATTGTGAAAATGACCATACTGCCAAAATTGTTTTATAGATTTAATGCAATTCCTATTAGAATATTGATTTATGTCAAGAGAAATCAGAGAAATTATCATGGAGATAGGACAAGTGCAGGGAAATTACAATGTAATTCAAATTCAAATGTTCTATATCTTCATATGATAACAACAGTATATGCATTTTTCAAAACTTATATGCAGCTATACTCAAAATCACTGTATTTTGCTACAGAAAACCAAACTGCTCATGAGGATTATAGGTAAAGTTTAAATAAGCCAACAAGTCATAGCCCTGTCCTGTTATTGTGTGCAGACTTTTTTTCTTTCTTTTTTTAGTAGTGTTCATATATAATTAAATAATGTATTTTTATTTCAATGTTTATTATTTTATATTCTTATATTTCTTTCTGTATTGTGTTGCAGAAATGGTATATATGTTAACATACCTATATAGATTGATAATATATAATCTATTAATTTATTACAAAAGATGTCAAAGTATCATAGGTATATAATGTATTTTTGTGGTGTCTCAATTTTATGGGGTGGTCTCAATTTGTGTGTCTCAATTTTAATCTCACCCAAAAACCTTTCAAAGTTAAATTGTTTTCCCGTAATCAGTTCAAGAGCAGCAGGGCAGTCAGTTGAACAAAACCTCATGATCTACACTCCAGAAAAATATCTAGGAGATATTGCCATAACTAAATTTTTACTTTTATATTTTAAGACAAGCAGCTTTGAAACTGTTTCAAGGTAAGGTCGTTTCAAAGATAAGAAAAAACATATAACAGAAATCAGAGGGCAATTATTAATATAGTGTTATATTGCCTCCAAAAAGAAATGTTGGGCATAAAGAACGTTCTTAAATCACATTATTTTAAAAAGATCAAAATAATGGAATTTTAAATAAGGACTCAATTAAAAACTGATCTAAGCACTTCAACACATGTTTCTCCAAAGAATACATTCCAAGACAAATAAATACATGAAAAAATAGAAAGCATCACTAGTCATTAGAAAAATGCACAATTGAACCACAAAGAGGTCTTCCTTCATGCCCAGTTAGGATGGTGGTTTTCAACAGTGGAGAAAAACAAAAACAAAACTAGTGTTGGTGAGGATGTAGTGAAACGGAATCCCATGTACACTGCTGCTGGAAATGAAGAATAGTACAAATACTGTCCTAAAGAGCATGATTGTTCTGCAGGAAATTCTAAGTGGAACGGACTTATAACCTAGCACTTCCATTTTCAGGTGTGTATACAGAGACATGAAAGCAGGGACTTCAACAGTTATTTGTATTCCAATGTTCAGAGCAGCATATTTCAGATTTGACAAAGGGAAGAAATCATCCAAATGTTCATCTTCACAGGAATGAATAAACAAAATTAGTGTACATGCAAAATTGATATTATTCAATCTTTAAAAAGAATAGAATTCTGAGACCTGATACAAGGTGAAAAATCCATGAGAGAAATACAGTAAGTAAAACAGTAGAGACATAATAAGACAAATAATGTATCATTCCTTTACATAAAAGAACAAATATTGTATCATTCCTTTATACTTCATATAGAGGTAACCAGAAGAGCCAAATTAATAGACTAAAAATAGCATACTGATTGCAAGAAGATGGGCAGGGCAATATTTGGAATTATGGTTTAATGGGAAAAACTTCCTCTGAGAAGGGTGAAAATGTTATGGAGATGGACATTGATATTTGTACAAGTCTGTGAATCTAATTGATCTCACTAAATTGCATACTTATAAATGGTTAAAATGGTGGAACATTATATTTTACAATAAAAATAAAAGAATTGTAGGAATTTTATCAGTGTACTAATTTCAGTAAATTTCAAATGTGATGGCTTTTTTCTGATTAATAAAATACATACTATATATGTATTCCTCATTAAGATATATCAAAAATAACTTTTGTCAAAAAATATGTTGCCCACAAAATCATTAATTTGTGCAAAATTGTTATTTAAAATTGCTTCATTCTTTTCACTCAAATAATTTATGCTTCTCAAAATTTTAGAAGGCTTGATATACTTATATCAAACATATACATATTTTTCTTTAAATTTTTATTATTTATTAGGACATTCATTGTCATCACTGTGCATATTTAAATGAACAAATGAATGTTTTATATAAGATTTATTTTCGTCTAAAATTGTTACAGTTTCCTGTCCCATCTGGGAATATTCTCTTAGCAATATTAATTTTTAGAAGCTTTTACATAAATTTTTAATACTAATGAATTATTTCTATTAATTGAAAACTATAGGCCAATATATGCATTGGGAATTTATGCAGAGTTGATAGTTCCACTTTTGCCTTGAAGGATTGAATCTTGCTCTGGCTGTGTAAAATCACTTTAAAATATTCTGTTGGTTTCAGAAAATAGGTAACCATCTCAGATGGCACCTACATTCAGAGTCTGACAGATGTGGAATTGTGAAGGACTGCCTTCAATTGCTTCGCTCTGTGCCTGATTCTGTTCTTTACCTCTCCCTTCCATAGGTGTCTATAGCAAGACACTTCTTAATGGATATTCCAAAAGGCTTCATTTTAAGATGCAACATGTATACAATGTAATTGTTATTTGATTACTGCAAAGAATGTGTACTAGTAAAATGTTCTCTACCTTTCTGTCTAGTCAGATGTCATTTTTAAAAAGTCTCTGTAGAATATATAAAAAAATGCTTATGATAATTTGTTGTTTCCTACTTTTAACCTACTTTGCTCAACCTCATTTACATTTTTGCACTTAGTAGTAAGGTTTTTTTGTGAATGATTTGAAATCGTTTTTTCCTTTTTTCAAAGGAATTTACATGATGGCTAAACTGATGATCATATGTAGTGTGAAAGTTTTATTGCCTCTGAATTTCAAATCTTATTGGCTTATTATTTTAATAAGACTTGTCTCTGATGTCTTAAGATTTAATCCAAATGAAGAAGAAAAATGGTGTGCATTAACTCATCACTTTGCTTGAAGGTTTCAAATTACTTAAAATGGAGTTTTGTATCAGTAAAAATGCAGTTGAAGAGATTTAGGCCAAACAATTCTCTTTCACATTATTATGGAATTCATCATAATTGGCATATTTGCAGTTAGTTGTGAACTGTATACACATGAAGTAAATATATTAATAATTGATAGGCTGCAGTGAATTCTAACCATTAGATTCACAATGAGTCCTGAATATTGTAAAGATGAAGGGAAATAATTTTTAAGAATTTTGGCAGAAAAACAGGATATAAATAATAGGAACAGCTTCAATTAAGCCAAGTAGAGACTGATTAATACTAAAAGCCACAGGGGTCAGGAGTAAGAAAATGCCTCAGAGAAAGGAATAGTTGATGAGTCATATGACAGGAAAATAAATTAGTTTATATCAGAAGCCAAGAAAGCATTACTCATCTTGAGTCAAGGTCAGTGTAAGAACAATGAGTGAATTCAGAAGAGGTTCCAATGTGGCCTTAAGATCTGTACAAAAGATACTGGTTATACCAGAGCAGCAACAAGTCAGGAAGTATATATAGAAGGTTTACTGAGTATTTTTAATATGCCAGGAAAAATGTAACATAGGCCCCAAAGTAGATTCAATTCTAACATTAGTTCTATAAAATAAATTAAAGATGATATTATATGGTGCTGGGCTACAAGTCTTTGACAAATAACGATCTGGAGACAGAAGGCCTGTAGTGTCCTCCAATTTCTGTGATATAAAAGTACCCTATGGCATTAGCTAACATAAAAACATTCTGAAAAATTAACAAAGTATTCTCATGAGCTGACTCAAGCAGAGCATTGCTATGTATATTTCACAAGTGATCATTCTTATAGATCATAAAGCCACAAAAGGTGAACTCAATTTCAAACATTGCTATTCTCATCTATTTCATTTTAGATCTGGAATGTCCCCCAAAAGCTCATGTGTTGAAGGCTTAGTCCCCAATGTACCAATGTTCAGCTGGGGATTTGAGAGATAATGGATCATAAGAATCCAACCTCATTACTGGTTAACACTTGGATACATTTATACATTTAAAATACTTTATTATTCAAAGATCCATAATTTTATACAATCATAGTCTTCATGACAAAACCAGAAGATGCCCCTGAAAAAAACTTGTCTTTATGGCTATGGTAAAAATCAATATTATATTCAAATTCACACTGGACATGAAATAACAGATGAAGCTTCAAAGGGTTTGAGAAACTGAAAGACCAGGTATGTGTAATGAAGTCAACCATTCTCTAGGTGTCCTCTATGGTACCTTTGAAACATTCGTTATTAGTTCCTATATGGAGAATGTCCAAAGTTTCCCCACAAACTACAAATTAAACCATCATTCCTTATTCTCTAACAAATTAAAATCAGGACACCAAAAAGATTTCTGCATGCCTATGTTCGTTGTAGCACTATTTGCAATACGTTAGATGTGAAATAAACCTAAGTGCCTTTCAAGAGATAAAGGGGTATAAAAAATGTGATATATGTGCAATAGAATATGATACATGCAGAAACAATAATGAAATCCTGTCATTTGATAAAAAATGAATGAAACTGGAGGATATTATGTTAGTTGAAATAAGTCAGACACACAAAGACAAATGCAATATATTGTTTTATATATGGAAGCTAAAAATAAATTGACCTGAGTTTAACAGTGTTTACTAGAGGACTGGAAGACTGAGCATGGTAGATAAAGGGAGTCTAGATTTGGCTAGTGTATATTATGTGCATGTGTTGAAATATCACACTGAACTCCATTAAAATGTGTAATTAGGGCTAGGGTTATAGATGAGTGGTAGAGTGCTTGCCTAGTATGTGTGAAGCTCTGGGTTCAATCCTTAGCACCACATAAAAATAAATAAATTAAATGAATAGATTTAAAAAATATAATTAATACATATAAATAATTGAAATAAAATTTTAAAATAATGATATGTAGTGAGTTTCCCACTTTATCTTCTTTAAAACACCTTGAATAAATTTGAGAGATTAAGCAGAAGTAATATCAGTTCCCTTATTAAAGAAACTATGTGATACCCTAAGGTTATGCACATGATGTGAATTTTTAATTATCAGGGAGAAAAAGGAGAAAGATGGATAAATAGAGCTGAGAAACTAACAAAAAGCTGGCAGAGTTCAATTAGACCAAATATAGTTGACCATTGAACAATATGGGTTTTAAATGAGCAGGACTACATGCATGTGGATTTTTCTTTGGGAGAGTTGCAACAACTTGAAAGAACCAACACAAACACTATGCAACCTAGAAATATTGAAAAAAAATAAGATAAAATTAGATGTAACATGAATGTATAAGTTACATGTAGAAAATAGTCTATCATTCCTATCATAAAACACGAGTCTACTATATAAATTTTAATTTATCAAAATTTATGCATGCAAAGATATTCTGTAGATGGGCCATTGATAGTTTAGATAATAACAAACAAATGTACAGATGCAGATTAAATCATGACTCTTACAATGTACTATTACAATAATGTGGTAGCTACCTATAATACCTTTGTGAGTTCACATTGCAAGCATTCCCTTAAAATGCCTTGTGATGCTAATCATCTGCATGAACAGTTCAGTTCATGTGTATCAGAGTAAAAAGTGATCTCTCATATTTGTCTTATATTTTTCACCTTATTATAGAATGTATATATCATAAAATATGTGGTGAATGACTTTATATTATCAGTAATGCTTCCCCATAACAACAGGCTAATAGTTGTTAACTTTTGGGTTAATCAAAAGTTACACATGGATCTTCTTATGAGAAAATATTAACTATCTGCTCTCTGGGTATACATGTTGCTTAAGTAGATTGAACCTACAGGTAAGAAATATTGGTCTAATGCCCACACTTTAACCCCAACCAAAAATTGCCTTTGATAAGGTAATATTTACTGGGACTTCACCTCTAAGCATATATAAAAGATTTATATTAAAAAGGATCTGTTTCAAAAAATAGTCTTCTGACTTACAAAGCTGTGGTTGATGGTAGTGCTATTTTCTTACCCAGCATTTATCTGAAGTCTCACTTGGTGAACTTGCACTTGCTTAAAATTTTAGTGGAATATGTATATATGTCTCTCCAGAGAAATGTTATAATTAATTGAACATAAGTAGTGAAATGGTGCTTTATAAAGCTTTATTCTTCTTAAGTGTATTGAAGACAAAATCTCCCATTGATTTTCCTTCAGCCGTTTAGCCCCATGCCTTCCTGAAATGGTGTACCATTTCTTTTCTGAGAAAGAGTTTCAGACTGATTCCAAGCTAAGTTGTTCAATTAGAACCTCCCCCAACATTTCTTAATGTCTATTTTAGTTAATTCGTAGCAATGCAAATTCTTGCCAAACAAGGAATCTGAATTTCTCAAGATTGAATTTTATTTTATCTCCAGCTAGAGGTAGCGAGCCAATCTTCTGAGAGACACAAATTAGGAAGACAGCCAACGTTCATTCACATTAATGTAAACCTTTCTATATAATGAATCATTTGTCATAATTCTAGGAATTGGTTAAGTTGTAGCATTATAAATATATATTGTATTTTCAGAATAAAATATTAAGCTATACCATTAAAATCAAAATGATGTTTAAGGGAAAACTGTAACTATCCTCTTTAGTACATTAACATGTGATTTATTAGATAACACTTTATACATATATCATGTAAGAGAAAAATCTTAATATACTAGTTTTCTCTGCCTCATACGCAACACAGTTTTGGGAAATAAAATATAGAAATATTCAGCAAAAATTTACTCCAAGTTAGATTTAAATTAAATAAATATGTTTTTATTTATGACCTATTGCCTATAATGTATTTAGCTGATACCAGCTTTGATTTTGATCTGAGGTTAAGGTTCATGTATTTGTGTCTGACGATGTGATTTACTAATGATTTAAGTTTTTTTTTTAATTTACATAAGTAAAACATTTAAGTGCCTAAATTATTTTTAAAATTCAGGAAACATGAAAATATTACTTACATATAACTTATCCAAACTCCGATTCCTTTCATTGAGAAAAGAACCCTAGATAATATTAAAATTAAGTAATGTATGAAAGAGCAATTGATATATTGGAGCTACATAACTTGAACTGATATCAATCTATACCTACATACATTGCCTTATTCTATGTACTCATAGCCTCTAGACTTGTTATATTTTTGGTCTTTTGCTCCCTTTTCTGTGGTCTCACACATTATATTGGATGAAGATGATCTGGTAGTCAGCTTTCCTTTACTGTGGGAAAATACCTGATAAATCTTCCCTATGAGAAGGGCTTATCTATATTTTTTGTTTTGGAAGCCCCATAAACACAGAAGAGAAGCATTTATGGTCACAAACAAAGGAATGCCAGAAGCCATTAGATATGAAAATATACATACATACATACATACATACATACATACATAAATAATATCTTCTCTTAGAGCTTTTAGAGGTAAAAAGTTTATTTTTGTATTTTGTAAGAAAACTAAAATTTCTCTTTGGCCTGAAAATATTTTGATGTTTTAAACTTGCTTGCAATTTCTACCTGTGTTTTGAATTCACCTATGCCTGGCTATCCCTTACCAAATAACAACCCTCTCTAAAACCTTACTGGTGCCTCATAAATTCTGGCTCCTGCTGACCAAATAACAATTCTCTCTAAATCTCAGTGGCAGCTCATAAATTCTAATGTCTGGAGCTGAATTTATTTTCTACCTTGAAATGTTAGCCATGTAGATCCTTAATCTGCTCTTTGTCTTTGTATTATGATTGTCAAAATCTTGTTAGC
This sequence comes from Callospermophilus lateralis, assembly GCF_048772815.1. Lineage (NCBI taxonomy): Eukaryota > Metazoa > Chordata > Mammalia > Rodentia > Sciuridae > Callospermophilus > Callospermophilus lateralis. The sequence goes on from NW_027512709.1 coordinate 1,908,061, forward strand.
TTTAAGTACCTTAGACACCCACCTCCTTAGTAACTTTTTGTGCTATAAAAACTTTTTCCTGAAGATCAGGGTAATGATCTCTAGCATGGAATTATGTAAGAGACAGTCAGAGAGAGAGAGAGAGAGAGAGAAAATTTTTAAATATATATATATTTAGTTTTCAGCAGATACAACATCTTTTCTTTGTCTGTGGTGCTGAGGATCGAGCCCGGGCTGCACGCATGCCAGGCGAGCGCACTACCGATTGAGCCACATCCCCAGCCAGCCCACAATACAATCTTGATTTAATTTGATTTAAAATTTGAGTTGGTCGTCTTTTCTTTGTGTTTTGGTTTAACATTAACCTTTTTTTTAACTTCACTGTAAATAAAACCAAAGAACACAAGAAAACTCCTGTAAATGAGCCAGGTGCATAAAAATAGTCATTCTTTATTGAAAGCACAGTATTCATTATAGAAATAATATAAGCTTAAAAATTAAAAGATCGCTCAAATATCAAGGGTGTTTAGGAGTTAGAAATTTTTTCTTTCAGAATATAGGTAGTAAAATAGGACAAAATAAAAGAACGTCTTATTTTATTCAATCCATGATGCACTTTGAATAGATAGCTAAAATGAAGGAAAAAAGAAATGTTTGCCAAATGCATATGCTTTGGGAACACTAAATTGTCATCATTTTCCTTCAGTTATTTGATACTGTGAAGAATGTTTATCAGAAATGATATAAGAATTAATATGTGTATGATAATTATAAGTGCATTACATTTTACCAAGAAAGCAGAAAGAGACAATTTCCATTGTCAAAATATATATATGAAACTAAAAGTGGTTTGGAGAAAATAAGGAAAATTTTCTTAGAACTGTTTAAAATTGGCTTGTTTGTTTATTCAATCAATGTTTACTTTGTAACAGACACTAAGATAGGTACATTAGTTATGATCTGTGACCAAATTATATTTCTTATACAATTATAAAATATTATACTTAAATTATTTAGAAAATTCTAAAATGCAATTGTATAGTATTTGTAATCAAGATAATAAAAAGTGAATTAAATAAATATTAATATTTATTTTACAGAAATAGAAACAATTAGAAGCAAAAATGGTATCAAGATAATAGGTTAAGATAAAGGTTAAATACTCCACTTAAAAACTAACTGCTGAACTTCCAATGTCATTCTGGAAGCTCATGTCATTTCATCCATCTGTATTCCTAGGAGTATATGAATCTTGACACCAAAGGCATACTGAAACCTAAATTCAGGCATTTTACACAGGTTAGACATGGATGTTGCTGTGATATGAATGATGTTCCTCCAAAATTCATCTTGAAACTTAATTCCTGACATAATAATATTCAAAGTAGAGCATTTGGGAGGTTGTTAGGTTAATGAGGGCTCTTCTGTCATGAAAGATTAGATTTTTAATCAAATGGGCTTCACATAGCATTTGATTTTTTGTTTCACTTTTGCCCTTCACCTCCTGCCCTGGGCTCAGCAACAAAGTGCCATCTTGGAAGCAGAGACCATGCACTCACCAGATATCAAAACCTTGATCATCAGAACTGTGAGGAATAAATTTGTGGTATTTTTTATAGAAGCAGAAAATAAACTAAGACAGATATAAAAGCATATCAAAGAGATTATCAACTGAAAACAGTAATTGAGATGCCATTTTAAAAAGTATTATCATTATTCTTGTACTATCATAGTAATTAGCACAAAACATTTTCTTCTAATGTGTTTTAGTGTAAGGGTGTTATATTGTACCCATATTTTGTTCCATAGTGGAGAGAGTCATTTGACTCAAGTCATTAGTTCAAATGCCTTCTGCATTTCTATGGTGTCTTGTAATGGAAAGAATAAAGTACTTCAATGAGAGAGAAGTGTCATTAGTGAGTAAAATATAGAAAACATTTTACAGAATTAATAGAAGGAAACAAATTTTGGCCTAACTTAATTGATAAAGATTTATTTCTATTATGTATTGTTTGATGCAGATATTGACAAATTCCAGACTCAGATATTGATAAATCCCAGACTCTGAAACTAAGTATGATATAGGTATTGCTATTAAAATGTCCTATGATTTAAGAATGAAAGCTTGAAGCAATCAATGATAAGACACAGGCAAGGGGATTACGAGAACCATAAAGAGATATCAAAAGAAATTTTAAGATCCGAGAAACTATAGAATTAGATGGTTGAGTAGCGTCATGTGTTTTTCCTTTGAGATTTCAGTTTTATTTAATCAATTGTTCAATAAATATTTATGAATGTTCACTATGTTCAAAATTAAAACCAAACCAAATGCTATGAGACAGGGGTTCAATGGGGGGAGGGTAAATTCATTTTGACCATCTCTAAGCTATGGATATCCCCTTCACCTGGAGAAGTACCCTCACCAGCCCCCATTCTGCCTCTTTTCTTGTGTGGATTAAAGCTTTGCCTGTATACTTGACTTGATGTTTGTTTTAATTGACACCTAGTCAAAAGTCCCCACCACTGGCATCACTACCATTAAGAAAATGCCATATAGATGGTCAAGATGATCCACCAAAAAAAAATTGTCCAGCTTTTTATTACATGGCTAGGAGTGGAGAAGTCCTGTATTTTTTAGAATTGAATACAGATGCTTCTTGATTTACCATAGGATTTATCCTGATAAAGGCATTTCAGTTTGAAAATATATGTTGAAGATGGATTAAATACACCCAAACTTTCACACCATCAAAAAGTTAAAAAATTAGGTAAGTTGAACCATCATAAGTTTTGGGCCTGTCTGTACAATATACATTTAAGAGATTTGAAATAAATCAGATAATTACTCAAACACACAGTAACAAACTATGATTACAATATAAAATATAAAACAAAGTGCCCTTGCTAAGTAGTAGTTAGCAATGGGCGGTGAAATGTAAACCAATAACATAGCAGGGACACAGAGTTTCTTTGAAATTACCTTTAGTGAACAATCAAGTAACTTGTTGAACAACAATAAGTGTACTAACTCTGAAAATAAACAGGCGGAAACAAAGGGAGCCAATTAAGAAATGTGACAAGAAAGAAAGATCAATGAGGCTAACTTTTGACAAGGTCTACTGAGGTCATTGTAAAGTTAGGATTTATGGCCATGGGTTTCTCAGTGTGTTTCAGAAGGGAAATTTCATGAATAGCACAGGCATGCTAAGATGAATGTTGCCTAGTCACTCACCCAAGCACTTGCATTGACATAATATTGACTTCAGCATGAACTCTCCTGGAATAAGATGACCAACAAGACAGTTCCATAGAGGACCAACTAGGGTCAAATACTCTTCTGCCCCATGTGAAGGAGAAGATAAACATCTGATTGGTAAAGACTGCGAAAGATGGAACCCAGTTCTTCCTGTAAGTGAAAAAACAGTAATAAATTTGGAAGCAGCATTGGTTCCTTGTTATCCTCTGCTCAAAGATGACCTACTCTCTTTTTTGAGAGTAACCTCTGTTTGACCCTTATATTACTTTCACTTATAATGAAGTTCTCCTGCTTGGTTTTTATATCTAACTTTAAATTTTCTTTCATTGGAACACAGAACTGAAGTTTGTAGCTTCAGCTCCCCACTCTCCTGTGATACCAGGTAGTATGAAAGAAAAGGATCGAAGATAACTTCTTTGGTGGGCTCTCAGAATATGCCCTTGAGTGGAAATGATGAAGTAAAGGTAAATATTATTGAGTGGGAGGGTACAAGGGGCATACATTGAAACTTGGGAAACAGTAGATGTCAGTTCATGACTATCTTGATAGCCATGGACATCGTTGGATTTTTCCCAAAATATTAGAATCCATCTAGGGACTTTGAACAGGAAAATTGTATGTTCACTGCTACTTCTAGTTGCAGTATGAATTTAATGGGAGCCACAGTGAAGGTTGGGAAGCCTCCTCAGGACTGCACAATTTACCCATATCTGAGATGATGGCTGCTTTTACTATTTACTAGCAGTATTGTCAGAGAGAAGTGGGTGAAATTAGGAGATAATTTCTGATGGAATCCCAGCTGGGTTAGTTCTGGAAGAGAGAAAATCATGAAGATGACTTTTGACTTTCTAGCTGGAGAAGGCACCTGTTCTTTTTTTTTGCCAATTATGGTAATTGAGAAAAAAGAAGGAAAGGCAGCTTGCAGCAGGGGAAGTTGAAGATTAATCACTGTTATTTCTCCCTATTATTGAGACTTTCATTTTAGAATACAAGAAAATAATATATAAATATTTAGAAGGTTGCAAGGTACAAGGACTTGGCACTCAAAGGGAGATCAGATGTGCAATGTTTGAAGTTTAGGGGTTGAAGATGTGTAGTAAGGGACTCAGAATTGAACAGGAAAGACCTGCAAGCTTGTAAGGAAGAGATAGAAAGATTTAAGGAAGAGAAAGGACCAAAGAATATGAATGCAAATCTGAATGAAAACCAGGGAGGGGTGATTTCATAGAATGAGACATTATTTCTTCTTATCACATATTTTCTTAAAGTCTCAGCAGCTTTTGAAACAGCTACCTACTCTTTCCTGGAGAGGGCTTGATAAAGGTAGGAGGAGAAGAGATTAAGCCTACAGTTGGAGGGGCTGGTCTCTAGAAGAATGAGGCACTAACTCACTGATAATAGGTAAAAGGAATGGTTGCTAACATATGCTGGAGTGTAGACTACGGAATGACATCTGTCTTGCCTGCCAGGCGTCCTTCCTGATTATTTTGGCAACAGCGCTTTGAGGAGTGCCACCACTGGGAGTTTAAATGAGCTGCTTGCACTCTCTCTGACATCAAGGGAATGTGACCACATTTTTTATGGTAATCAAATTACCATACACCCATGGCCATATTCATGATGCACACCTATACATGCAAGTGATTTCTTACTGGTTTTCAAGAAAAAAATGTGTGATTTACTCAACAAAATTAGCAGCAAACTATGGTCAAACTTCCTATTCCAAAACTCAATTACTATTTCTCCTTTTCTGTTCACTTACATTCTATTTCAGTTTCTGCTCTTTCCTGCTACCATAGTCCAAAATCTGGACAGAACATCCTTTGCTCTCAGGACTCTCTGATCTTTCTCCCAGAATCAGAGGTTCACTGTTTGACAATCTCACTTAGCCCCTTAGTCTATGAAGTCCCAGAAGGACAGCACCCTCAAGAATCCAACAATAAATTAATCCACAGGAAAGCAATAACAGGTCTGTCTGTCAGAGTTTTCCCTATGTTAACTGCAGTCTTAAAAGTTCTTAATTGGGTTCTGAGATTCAAGGTCTCTGACTGTTCATTGCTAGACAAACTTATTAAAACCTTTATCTGTTATAATCAATACCAGATGACACTGTCTTCTACTCACTACTTGATGTAAATAAACACAGTGAATTGAATTCAATATTATCAATGTATACAAAAAAAATTGTTAAATATGCCTTTTTTCACAAATCCATCTTTTAACATTCACAACACTGTAAGGAAAAGGTCTTACTATCATTCCCTCTTACAGATTAGCAAATGAGGTGTTAAAAATTAGGTAACTTGCCCTGTCATGTACCTATTAAGTCAGTCGATTAATTTTTAAATCATTCAAGTCCTGATATGGTAAATTGAATAGTGTTCAAAAAAAAAAGTGGTTATAAGTTTAATTCACCCCAGGACAATAACCAGATACATTGGTATATGTTCAGATATTCGAGTATCAGTTTTAAGTACTTGTCCATTGAAGATAAAACGATATAGCAGCTAAATTTAGTGAAGCATGGATTTTAACCATAAAACAATCCTTTAGCAGTACAATTGAAAAAAGAAAAAGAAAAAAAATCTGCTTCTCCAATTATTGACAACCACCAGGAGGGTGCTTACATTTGAATTACAGCATGTCAGTTTTATTTTCTAAGTTGCAGAAAAAGTGCAGATTTTAATTAAGTTTAAAGTGTCCACCAGGAACAATAATATTATATGAGACATGGCCAATTGCATGTTAAGAAACATGGCATTTAGCTACTCTAGCCATTTTTATAGCTACTAGAGAAAAAAAGAGTGAAAAGCAATATGATCTAATGTATCTCTCATTCAGCAATGAATTATTGTCATTTTTGCATATGTATTTAAATTATAATGGAGAGAGTAGGCTGTATACAGATTACAAGCATGATTAGATTAAGTAAATAATAGTATTATATAAATAATGAGGATTATTGATTATGATTTTACTTAAAGCAAATATGAAAACATATTTGTTAGCACAAATTTTGCATAGTTCTCTTTAATGTGTGTGTTCTGAGTTCTATTCATATATTAAGATAATAAGTATTGAAAATTAGCTTCTTGGTAAGTTGATTCACAACTAAACATTTCTTCTAGATGATATAGTGGTCTCTGATACATAATGAATAATTAGGTTTTTGATGCAGTACACAAAGGGTGAGAGAAAAATTGAGTGGAGATGCTCAAAATAAGCCACTATTTATTATTTTGCAGTGATTTCAATACAAAAATCAATGAACAAATTCACCTGTGGCTTGACATTTTTAAAAGTTTACATACTTTTTTAAAGAGAGAGAGAGAAAATCTTTTAATATTTATTTTTTAGTTTTCAGTGGACACAACATCTTTATTTTATTTGTATGTGGTGCTGAGGTGAACGCGCTACTGCTAAGGCACATCCCCAGCCCAAAAGTTTATATTTTTAAAATGTTTATTATGTACGTATTCTTATCCAGTTTAATACACATCAGCCCTTAATAGACACATGTCAAACTATATTTCAGGCCCTTATGATTTCTAAAAGTTGAAAAGAAGTAACAATGGCCTTATAAAGTAAGCTTCATAAATAGGATTTATAGCTTAGGGTAACAAATTTTGGGCCAATAAAGACAGATTTCTTTTTATGCTAGTTGTACATTCTAACTTACAGAGTAAAAACATGCCTTAGTAACAAAAATAAAATGTATAATTCATATGTTTAAAAAACTCTTTAACAGCATATTTGTAGATGCTTAATTTTACCAGCTCTAGACAACTAAAGGAGAGTGCACAAAAAAATAAGATGTATCTGTTAAGAAGGAAATTTCAAACAGAAGCAAAACATGGGAAAATGAAGGTTGAGAAATTCATTATTAAAATGGCTTAGAGGTTCCCATTGCATTCAGTAGGAGATAAAAGTAAAATTCATAGCAGTTGATTCTTGAATACATATCATACTCAAACCTACAGAAGACAACTAGTTGGGAAGTCACATCTCTCATGGCACAAGGATCACTCAATGCAATTTAAACTCAGCCATCTTGTTGGGATGGTAGTTTCATAAACTTCAAAAGGTTGAAATTATGTAACTGGTAGCTAAACCTGTGGGATTCTAATTTCTAAAGAATTTTAGCATTGTGTAGACCGATTTAGGGCAATTATTATGTTCCATAGGGTTGCACAAAATTTCCTAGTGGAGCTGAAGGGTAACACCGGGGAGTGAATGGGCAGGATGGTGGTGGATCCAGGATGATACCTTGTATATGGTGAGACAGTGCAGGCAGCTGCCAGGGAAAGTGCTCAAGAAATGATACTCTTCCTTTATTTTATTTGTTTCTTAGTTTATTCATATACCATTTTTCCCAGGGAAAAAAAAAGAAAAAAAAAACTAAAATAGCTTGAGAATATGCATTTGCATCTGCAGGATTAAGAAAAGATGAAAAATGAGAACACTAGAATATTTAACGAGAATTAAACGTAGAGATCAGGGAGATTAATGTGGAGTCTATGTGCAAATTGTGGCATAAATTTGTGAGTTTTTTGCAGCAAGTGCAAAGGAGAATATGTTTACTTATATGGTTGAACATTTTCATATCTTAATGTTATTTGTGTCAAAAGTCCATCTCACTCCAGTAAGATTGGCAGCCATTCGGAAGTCAAACAACAATAAGTGCTGGCGAGGATGTGGGGAAAAGGGTACTCTTGTACATTTCTGGTGGGACTGCAAATTGGTGCGGCCAATTTGGAAAGCAGTATGGAGATTCCTGGGAAAGCTGGGAATGGAACCACCATTTGACCCAGCTATTGCCCTTCTCAGACTATTCCCTGAAGACCTTAAAAGAGCGTACTACAGGGATACTGCCACGTTGATGTTCACAGCAGCACAATTCACAATAGATAGACTGTGGAACCAACCCAGATGCCCTTCAATAGATGAATGGATAAAAAAAAATGTGGCATTTATACACAATGGAGTTTTACGCAGCACTAAAAAATGAGAAAATCATGGAATTTGCAGGGAAATGGATGGCATTAGAGCAGATTATGCTAAGTGAAGCTAGCCAATCCCTAAAAACAAATGCCAAATGTCTTCTTTGATATAATGAGAACAACTAAGAACAGAGCAGGGAGGAAGAGCAGGAGGAAACGATTAACATTAAACAGAGACATGAGGTGGGAGGGAAAGGGAGAGAAAAGGGAAATTGCTTGGAAATGGAAGGAGACCCTCATTGTTATACAAAATTACATATAAGAGGTTGTGAGGGGAATGGGAAAAAAAACAAAGAGAGAAATGAATTATAGTAGATGGGGTAGAGAGAGAAGATGGGAGGGGAGGGGAGGGGGGATAGTAGAGGATAGGAAAGGTAGCAGAATACAACAGTTACTAATAGGGCATTATGTAAAAATGTGGATGTGTAACCGATGTGATTCTGCAATCTGTATTTGGGGTAAAAATGGGAGTTCATAACCCACTTGAATCTAATGTATGAAAGATGATATGTCAAGAGCTTTGTAATGTTTTGAACAACCAATAAAAAAAATTTTAAAAAAAGAAGTAGTCCGAGCATTCCTAACACTAGCCCTTAATATACATATTTATCATATGAGCAAGACTGTGAAATGTAGTGAAGTTCCTCAAATCCTGTTGTTTCATGAAAAGGGAGGTTACATGAGGAATAAAGGTGAAGTATCACATGGTGGCTTACTTTCCTACATTTTCTGGTGCTAGCATCCGAGAGAGAGCACCATTTAAAACAGTTGATCAGCAATTCAGTAGTGCATATTTTAGGAATGTACCCAGGTCATTACAAATGTGGTTCATACATACGTAGTTAATAATGGGAAATATGCTTTGTCACTGAATTTTTGCAGTAACTAAAAATCAGCAGCTGTGGAAAATTAAGCTGAGTTTTGATTCAACCTCAATTATAAAACTATCAGAGTCACACTCAAATAAATGCACATATAAATAGTCTTGATTGGACTTCAAAAGATTAGCAACATTAACTTTTTTGTGTATTGTGTACATCCATATATCTTCTATTAAAAATATAAAAATTTTGCCATTCAAATATTTATATAGTTATCTCTGCATTCATTCACTCATTTGTTTAATAAATATTTATGAGAGCAACTACATACCAGGCACTATTTCAAGTGCTTGAGGTATAGCCATGGACAAAACAGGTAAAGATCCCTACTTCCATGGATATTGCATTCTAGCAAGTAGATCATCAATGAACAACAAATAAAATTATGAGTTAAAGATTTTTCATAAATACTGTTGGAAAACAGAAATAAAGCATGATTAGGACCAGGGCTACAACATTAAATAGAGTAATTACAGCAAGTCTCACACTGAGGAGATGGAGCACAGAGTGGAGGACAGACAGTAAGAGGGTGTATTCTGGTAAATGTCATGCAATGCACAGGAAACAAGGTGATATGGCTCTCAGGTAAACATGCTTGTAATACAGGCCATGTTTCTAGAGTTGAGTCTAACAAGGAATAAGAAGTCTCACACATTGCCTAGGACACATTTATTCTATATATATGTATATATCTATCTATCTATATCCAATTTAAGTAAGAATTACAACTTGTCATCAGTTAGATATGTTTCTAAGAACACTAATAGCTCTTATGACCTCTAAAAACTAGTGTTTGTGAAATAGGTAGATATGAACTAAACATATATATCCTTACACCTTTATAAGATACCCTCAATAACTTTTAATTTAAAAGGTACATGGCAAAAAAACAAACTTACATGGTTTAGTCATAAAGTTAAATAAAATAAGCAATAAAAATTAAAATTTCTGGTGTAATGACAATTCAAACTAAATTATATCCTATAAAGTTAGCAAAAAAGTGATTTCATAAGAAATATAATTAGTATTTAGAGGAATTATCATTATAATTTTGCAGTAGGCTTATTCTTGTGTAAAGATGGCACATGATTGGCTTTTTATTCTGCCATCTTTGCTCTTGTTATTACATATACTTTCCTATCACTTTATCTTTCATTGCAATTCATAAAACCTTCTATATCAAAATTTTAATCAAAATTAAAAATAAACAGTGTTCCAAAAATGCATTCCAGTGTATTTTTTACAGCATCCTAAGGTTGGTGATGTTTGTCTTCCTAAATATGCCACTGGGTAAATGGAACTGTTCCCTCTACAGCTGCACTGGGCTAACAAGAGTAAGCAGAGATTAAGATCTACCCTGTACTCAGCAAGGATACAAAACATGTATCTGTCAAAAAACTTGTATCCAGAATATATAAAGAACTGAATGACTCACTAATAAGACTACACAGAACCATCAAAGTATCTAAAATATCAAACTATCTTTAATGAGACACTACATAAAAAAAAAAACCTATGTGTAGGGCTGGGGCACAGAGGTGGAGCACTTGCTTAGTATGTGTGAGGCACTGGGTTCAGTCCTTAGCACTGCATAAAAAAATATATAAAATACAATAAAAATTTTTTTTAAAAAGACTTAGACATGGAGCAAGTAAGCAAAAGAAAATATGTTCCATATCATTGTCTTTTAGGAAAATAATTAAAATTACAACTAGATATCACTACACTCATATAAAAATGTCAAAAAATTTAGAAACAAAACAATAATGTCAGCAACATGACTACAAAATTCTGGCAAGGAAGCAGAGCAACTGAAACACTATCTCGAATATGCTGATGGGCCTGCAAAGTGGTACAACCACTTCAAAAGGCTTTTTGGTGATTTCGTATAAAGTCAAACATATACTTACCATAAGATCCAGCTCTTAAAATATAAAAAGCAAAGTATATGTCAATACAATTGTTTATAGAGACATTACATATTACAGTCCCAAATTGGAAATAACCAAATACCCATTAACTGATAAATGCACAGTTAATTATATTTTATACAATAGAAAACTATTGAGCACTATAAAGAAACACATAGCTTACACATGCATCAAGTCACACATTTTTGAAACATGCATCAAGCTTGATGAAAGAAGCCAGATTCAAGATTTCACACTGTATGAGTCATTCCAATGACATTCTACCAAAAGGCAAAACTATAGAAATATAAATCTCCCCAATGGTTATTATGGACTGAGGATAGGAAAAAAGATATGATCATAAAAGTTATAAAAGGAAACAATTTAATGTGATGGAAACACTCATATTCTATATCTACATTCAGGTAGTTTTCTACATACATTTGTCCCAAATGGCCAAACTACACAACCTAAAAAGGGCAGATTATGTTGTCAGCAATTTATACCTAAACAACCACAGTTAAAAAACAACATCCCTTCTTTCAAAAAAAAAAAGTCATATAGTTTCTATTATGTATGATAAAAATGTGCTAAAAAAAAATTAGAAAGACCTCATATATTGGAATGATGGAGTTGAATAGTTTAAAATTATTAATTATGAATTCTTCTCAAACTGATCATGAGATCAAATACAATCTATCAAAATCTCAAACTTGTTTTTGATTTTGTTTTCTCAGTGTATATGGGAACAGAGTGAAGAGATTGACAAGCTGGTTTTTAAATTTATAAGGAAATGGGAAATGTAAAGATACTTAGAAGACACTGGAAATAATGAAGAACAACCCTGGAGGATGTACATTTACAAATATTAAGAATTACAAATCTATTGGATCTAATCTATGTGGCATTTATGCTAGGATAGATAGACTACATTTGTAGAATTGAGAATCAAGAAAAAAGCTATGCATATACAAAATACATGACTGCAAAATAATGCAAATACAAAGTAGTTAGAAAATGATGACCCTTCCAATTAATATTACTGGCTTAATGGAGATATACTTATGGGGAAAATATGTTTGTCATTATCTCACACCATACAACAAGTAATTTCAAGGTGTCTTATAGTTCTAATGTGAAAGTTGAAACAATAAGATCTCATAAGAAAGCACAGGAAAATAGCTTCATATATATGTAGATGTTCCTTCAACATGATACAATAAGCATGAACAGTAAACATATTGAAAATAACAACATAAAATCTATAAAGTTCTAACCAATAAAATACCTCATTAAGAGAACGCAGTGATGAGTTCACAGTTCTGAGCCACATACTCAAAAGATTTGCAACATATATTCTGCAAAATCTCAAATCAAATATATCTGCAAATCAGAAAAATGGAAACAAATTAACTAATAATTAATTAATTAAATTAACTAAGATCCAATAGGGCATAAAATGTTGCTCAACGCCATTAATCACCATTAATCATTAACAATATGCAAAGTCTAACCCTAAAATGACAAAACAAACTGAATAACCTGGACTAATTTAGAAACTCTTCAGTAAGCATTAGCAATGATACAGAGCAACTGGATTTTTCATAACTTACTGATGAAAACTTTAAGGCATTTCATACCCCATTGATACTGATAATAGGAGAACCATAGCATCAAGAGAAGAAAAAATGGGACAATTTTCTTGCACAGAGATGAAAAACAAAAGTATTAGTGTAAGGATTCATTAAAATGCCTGACACAATTATCTGATAACAACTCATGTAAATAAGAGTGATCAAAAATATTTCTAAACATTACATGCCCACAGATTTGGCACTTTTCAAATACATGAATATACATGGGGGTATCTATATACTTTCATACTTATATTAATTCTTGTTAAGTATAATACTCATAATATGTATTAAGTATAAGTATTATAATACTTGAAAAGCATATGCAAGTACATATAAAATGTATGTAAGTATGATGCCTATAAAATGTATATGATTATATATTTATACTTATACTTTTATATAGTCATGTATATTTTTAGTAGTTCATCTGTAAAACAAAGTCTTCAATTATGTAAGCATACTAAAACCTAATAAAATCATTCTGCTACTGCTGCCTCTGGCAATAATTTCAAATACTCTGACTCTGTAGAGTTAGAAATGGCCATGCATTATTCATCTAAGAAATAAAGGAATTGTTTCAACAGTTTGTTAATCGTGTGGAAGTTCTACTGAGCTATGTTTAAAAATCCCAGGATAGTGATCAGTTTATCTTTGTGTAATATATTCTTGAAGCATAGCTAAAGGCAAGTTAGTATTTTATTCTTATGAGGATTTAAACATTATACATCAAAGGATTGGTAGGCAGGTACTTTATTCTGGCAAATAGATCAAGAAAAAAAAAACAGAAGTGTGATTAGAGGAAATTCCAGGCTAGATGGCCATAATTACAACAACTAAAAAATGATCACTCATCAAAATGACCTTCACTTAATCTATGTGAGGAAAAACACTGTGATATATTTTCTAAACTTTCCTTGCCCTGATTTTATAAACTGTACCATTACAAATATAGTCATAGAACCAACTTCTTATATCTCACAGAAAGAAAAAAATCTCTTTGAATCATGTCCCTAAAAAAAGTAAAGGTTTCAATCATTTGTGCATCACATGATAACTGATAGCTGTCCTTCACTTTCTAAAAATATTTGCTAAATTCAATACTTAGCAAGAGCATTCTCAACCTACTTATCCTTCTGCAATGCAAGGCAAGGAATCAACATTATATGATAAATCAAAGTGAAACTAGCATCTTTGTACCATTCCCAAGGTATCATATCAAACTAATATATTTTTACATCAAAGGGATTATAATTTGCCAACTATATCCTTTTACATCTTGATGGATAAGGACAGAGTTAAAAATCACACTTAGAGATTGACATCTAACATAGACTGGAAAATAACATATGGATATTATCTGAGCTTCAGGTAGAGGCCAGTGAAAGGTGAATTTCCTTATTCAGCATTTCTGTTGTGAAATCATCTATGAAGTAATGGCAAAAGTGACCAGAAAATTGAGAGGCAAATGCTAATAAAATGGACAAAATTGAAGAATTTCATGGTACATAGACAAGAATGTCTACTGTGAATAATATAAACAATTAATCATTAATAAGAAAAATGTACAGAATATATCATTCCTAGGTCTTTCATTTGAAATGCTTAAAGCCTTAATATTCCTGTGACAAATAAGAGACTACCACAGGTAATTTGGGGTTTGAGAGACAGAAATACTCTGTGCATCAAAAGTAATTTTGCAATGCAATTCTAGTTGTTATTTATAGGGTAACTTAAGGTAAAAAAAAAAGTAATTCTGCTTCCATAGCTCACATATAACAATTTATGAAACAAGAACAACTTTTGATTTAGAAAGCACTTAATGCTCATACTTTTTTGTTTTTTATTGTGAGCTCCTTACCCTCTTTAGGTTAAGCCAGTAAGTTCCTTTTTTTTCCTCCTATTTTATAGATTTATCTGTTTCATAAGCCAAACTTGAATATTAATAGATCTGGCAATAATTGTTGTATACCTTTTTTCAAATAAAATGTCTATTGTGAAATAAAATTAACATGAGATGCCAATTGCATATAGCATTGTGAAAATATCTTTAAATGCAATATTTATCTAAGGAAGAAGCAACAGGCACTTAGACTCTTCTGGCTGAAGAGCAATTAATGCACACAATAGGAAGGAAATTTGGCAATATTTGTCTAATAACATAAGAGCATATAAATTTCGATTGACTACTTTCATATCAACATAGTTAAGGAAAATATCAAGTTGCACAATACTATATAGAACAGGAATTAATAATTGTGTGTGTGTGAGTGTGTGTGTGTGTGTGTGTGTGTCTGTTGTATGTCATTAGAAGAATGTAGTCACCAGGGAGAGGAAAGAGGAGAGAATGAGAAATAAAATTACCAAAGTTATGTTATGTGCATGAATAAATATGTGACAATGAAATCCACCATTATGTATACTTGTAATACACCAATAAAAATTTTTTTTAAAATGAAGTCAACCTAAATTTCAAAAAGTTACTTAAATAAGAAATAGTGTACTTTTATACTATGATAAAAAGAAATAACTATAAATTATATGTAACATACTATGCATTATTGTGAAAGTGTTTTGAAATAAAAAAATTACAAGAGGATACAATTAGAATGTGAAAATTTGATTTTTCTTCAAAATATTCTCAAAAATACTTGATAAACATCTATGATCATTACATAATTATCATTTCTATCTATGTAATAAAAACTCAGAAATTGAGGAAAGAAAACATCTTTCCTATTCTGATTAAGGGTACTTACTAATAACACGAATCATAACTAATGGTGGAATGTTGAAAGCTTTCCTCTGTCATAAGGAAATAAGATAGTGGCCACTTTCACACTTCCATTCACTCACCATTATATCAATCATTTTTGCCTGTACAATAAACCAGAAAAAAATGAGCAACATAAGTAAGAACATCAAAGAAGATTAAATTAAATGAGAGCTGCTCCATGTTTAAAAGACTGATATCTGCTGAGAGCCAGATGAGTCTGTATGGCCCCTGGCATTTTGCCAACAGTATTGACAGGCGAGGCATTACTATCCGCCTCTGCCGCTACTTTTGAGTTCTCGCACTACTTTCGAGCTCTCCTGGGGATTTCCAGGGGCCATACAGACTCCGCTGGCTCTCAGCAGATATCTTAAAGACATCAATGCTACCTAAATCGATCAATAGATTTACTTTACCAAATCTCAAAATTTAAATTTTTTTATTGGCTTATATACTTATTTTTATTAGGTATATATGAGAGAATGCATTTTGATTCCTTGTATACAATTGGAGCACAACTTTTCCTTTCTCTGGCTGTACACAATGTAACATTGCATCATACATACATCATAGGTACACGCAAATTTTGCATGTGGCAAAAATTTGTTCCCAAAATGTAGGCTCTCTCTTCACCTCATTGATTGTAACACGTTCTCAGCAAAATAAACAGACAAAAGAAATTAAAGGGATGAAAATAGGAAAAGAAGAACTCAAACTATCATTATTTGCTGATGACATGATTCCATACTTAGAGGATCCTAAAAACTCCACCAGAAAACTTCTAGAATTAATGAATTCAGTAAAGTAGCAAGATATAAAATTAATAACCATAAATCAAATGAATTTCTATACATCAGTGATTAATCCTCTGAAAGAGAAATTAGGAAAACTACCCCATTCACAATAGGCTCACTAAAATACTTGGGGATCAACTTAATAAAAGAGGTGAAAGACCTCTCCAATGAAAACTACAGAACACTAAAGGAAGAAATTGAAGTAGACCTTAGAAGATGGAAAGATCTCCCATGCTCTTTGATAGGCAAAATTAATACTGTCAAAATGGCCATACTACCAAAGTGCTATACAGATTCAATGCAATTCCAATTAAAATCCCAGTGACATTCCTTATAGAAATAGAGAAAGCAATCATGAAATTCATTTGGAAAAATAAGAGACCTAGAACAGCCAAAGCAATCCTTAGCAAGAAGAGTGAAGCAGGAGGCACCACAATACAAGACCTTAAACTATACTACAGAGCAATAGTAAAAAAAAAAAAAAACCAGCATGGTATTGGCACCAAAATAAACTTGTAGACCAACGATACAGAATAGAGGACACAGAGACTAATCTTCATAATTACAGTTATCTCATACTAGACAAAGGTGCCAAAAACATTCATTGGAGAAAAGATAGCCTCTTCAACAAATGGTGCTGGAAAAACTAGAAATCCATATGCAGCAAAATGAAACTAAAACCCTATCTCTCACCATGCACAAAACTCAAAGTGGATCAAAGACCTAGGATTAGACAAGAGACCCTGCACCTAAAAAAGGAAAATGTAGGCCCAAATCTTCATCAGGTCAATTTAGACTACAACTTCCTTAACAAGACTCCTAAAGCACAAGATATAAAATCAAGAATTAATAAATGAGATGGATTCAAACTAAAAAATTTCTTCTCAGCAAAAGAATTAATCAATGAGGTAAAAGGAGAGCCTACATTTTGGGCATAAATTTTTGCCCTTTGCAAGTCCAATTTTTTTTTTTTTTTAGGGAAAATGACAAGTGAATTTTAAAGTATATTAAACATCCCACTGGTAGTATTGACACAGGCCTGTAATTTCAGCAGCTGGGAGGCTGAGGCAGGAGGATGGAGAGGTCAAAGCCAGCCTCAGCAAAAGCGAGGCACTAAGCAATGCAGTGAGACCCTGTCTCTCAATAAAAATACAGAATAGGGCTGGGGATGTGGCTCAGTGGTCAAGTGCCCCTGAATTCAATCCTCAGTGCCAAACAAAAAAATCCCAAAATATAAAAAATAATCCTGAATAAGGACAAACTAGGAAAACTTACTTGACCAAATATTAAGGCTATTATAATAAAGTTATTAATATAGTGTAATATTATTGCAAAACATGGTAAATGGAACAACCAATGTCCAGAAAGAAATCCACAAATAGAGATACTTACTCATAAAGAAGGAATACTTGCTTAAGGATATGGAAAAAGTAGAAAGGACATTATTTTTTTTAATGAAACAATTGAATAATAAGAAAAAAATGCATTTTAATCTTTAAATCACATCTACGGAAATGATTGGAAAAAAAATGTGCTTCTAAAAGATAATATGAGCCAGTTGCAGTGGTTCACTCCAGTATCCCCAAGGGCTCAGGCAGCTGAGGCAGAAGAATCAAAAATTCAAAGCCATCCTCAGCAATTTAGCGAAGTCTTAAGCAACTTAGTGAGACTCTATCTCAAAATAAAGAAAAAAAAAGAGGCTGAGGATGTGGCTCAGTGGCAAAGTGCTCCTGGGTTCAATCTCCAGTATCAAAAACAAAAAGACAATATGAAAGAATACTTTCAGGATAATGGAAAAATATTTCCTCAACAGATAATAAAAGCATGAATTATAAATAACTGTTAACAGAGTACTTTAAAACCACACACTGTCTTCCAAAAATAGACACAATTGAATGAAAGACCAAGCGGGAGATTGGCAATGCACGTAACTATCAAGGCCTGAAAAGGAGAACTTATAGTAAACTCAAAGATATAAAAGACAACCAAGTAGAAAATGCATAACAAACTTCAACAAGGACTTTTCACAAAAGGGGACATCCTAATATAAAGAATAAATGAATGAAGGGATTCCTTGTAGTTGTCAAGTAGGAATAAATTTAAAATGCTATCAGCTACCGTCACCTCAGTTTGCTAGGATGAAAATGCCAACGTCAAGGAAACGATGGAACAAACTGGAACTATCATTGCTAGTGACTAGGATTTAAAATTGTATGAGCATTCTCAAATAATATTTAGTATTATTTTATTAAGTTAAAAAATGCAAACCCCATGGCCTGGAAACTCCATTCCCTAGGATACTATTAAAAAGAATGTTAATACATGGCACCATTATACATGTAAAGCAGTTGTACTTTAATTGCTAAAATGCAGAAACAACTAAATAGTTGATGTATACTAGAATGGATAAGTTTTCACTTACATGATGAAATGCTATAGAGCAACGAAAATGTGAAAACTTCTGCTGCATGAAACAGTATGTGTGAATCTTACAAATGTGACACTGAACAAATTAAGTGAAACAAAGCAAATTGTGTGTGATAGGATTCCATCTGTGTAAAGTTCAAAGAGGCAAAATCAATGTGTTACATTAGGAATTAGGATGGGGCCACCTTTGGAGAAAGGTAAAATAGTGGTTAGGAAAGTTCACCAGGGAGGTTTCTGGGACTAGTTTTTTTTTTTCCAGTTTATTTATTGCTCTAAATGCAGATGAATAAGCACATTCATTTAATGATAATTCATCAGATATCTATATTTCAATTTGTAAATTGTAAGAAATAAAATTTTAATAAAATATTTTATTAACATCAAGTTGTTTTCCATGCCACAGCTAGATATACTTTCATGTTTGTAACCATAGAGTATGAAAATTTTCAGATAATAAATATTTAGAGACTGGTGAAATGTTTTGTTCTATATCTATTCTTTTGCAATTAAAATGTCAACTATTATGTGGGCATAATATAACTTTTTTTTCAGTCTTCTAACCAAAGTTTGAATTATTTATTTCAGGAAAGTTCTAGTATCAGGGTTTCTTTGAAAATATTGACAGATACAAAGATACTTTATCTGCAATGTGTGTTACAGTGTGTGTGTGTGTGTGTGTTGTGTGAACAAAATAGTAAGGGTTGTAAATTTAAAAATTGACCTAGTTAAGCCATCCAGTCAGTAAGATCTATTAGCTTACTTGGAATGCTGATAGACGCTTGTTTCTATTAAACAACAGCAAAAAAGCAAGTACATATCTAACCATGACAGCTTTTAATAGAGGGTTTGCAGACATGATGTGTTCTCAGTACCCAATGAAGAGTTTTTGGAGGGAGAAGTACACAGATCTTGGCCTGACTAAAAGCAAGCAGAGGATACAGACAAGGAATCTCGTTACTTCCCATGAAAAGGAACATTTTTCTACCTATCTATAAATATATAATTATTTTTAAATACATTTATGTATGCATAGTATTAAGGAAATAATTTAAAAATGTATTCCCAAAGACATCTTGTGTTAGAATGTTGTTCATTTGCACACATGGTTCTATGTATGGTAAAAGTTTAGCAACGAGACAAAAAAAAAGTAAGACCTTTTTTTAGATTTCACATATAAGTGAGATAATAAGGTATTTTTATTTCTGTATTTGGCTAATTTCTCTTCACATAATATCCTCCAAGTGTCTACCCGTGTTGTCAAAGTAGTAGTTCCTTCTTTCCAAACAATGAATAATATTCCATTGTATATGCATGTGTGTGTATGTGTATCACAATGTCTTTATTCACCGATGGATGGAGGTTGTTCTGCATCTTGGCTATTGTGGATAATTCTTGGATAAAGGTGGGAGTACAGACATCTCTCAAAAGTGCCGATCTCATTTTCTTTGTGTATATACCCAGAAGAAGGATTGCTGAGACATATGGTACTTCTATTTTTATTTTTTTGAGAAACTTTCATACTGTTTTTCAAATGGCTGTATCATTTCACTCTATCTCTGTATATGATTTTATATATATAATGTTGAACACCTTAAATACAAACAATATGAAGGAAAATAAGGAGAAACAAAAGAAGAAAATTTTAAAAAGGCAAACAGGAACTATGTTAGTTTGCAGCTGGGAAAGAAAGAAAGCTAAATCAGCAGACAGAGGAAAGTATCAAACTTAGGTTTTATTGGAGTGGTCTAAGAATCAGCTTCCATGGAATGAGAGTAACAAGAATCAAACGAGTGATCAGTATTTCTAACCAGGATGTGGACCAATATGTCTCTTACTGAGTATAAGAGAATCGAGAAACTAATGGGGAAATATAGTATAAATTAAGAAACTGCAGACCTGAGCATTGTTATAAATTATTCCTATCCAGATCTGCTGACTGCTGTCTTAGTTAGTCTGTAGTGGCCCTAGGATTCACAGTATCTAAAGTATCAGATCAAAAGTCCTCAAATCCTGGAAAGAAACTAGGTATTTAACACAGTGTTAATCTAGGATTTATGTCTTGGCCTAGAACATGTTAATTTTAGAAAACAATGATTGATTTCATTAATTTCACTTTTCTTAAATTCTTAAAGCAAAAATAACTTGAGACGATATGTGATCTCTACTTCTTCCAATGTTTGGGTCAGTAAGTAGTGTCCAGTTTTAAAAAAAAAGGAGTTATTTCTGTGTATACTAAGAATTTTACAATTCAATGTGAATATAATAAAAAAGACTTTTCAAAACACTACAATTGATGTAATTCCATTAAGAAGTTGAATCTTTTAATGTGGATTATTACTTTTTTGCCAACTGATCATTAGTGAAAAAGCTAGCTATTTGATAAGAAAATGTCATAGTGCCTTCATTTTGATGCCCTTAGGGTAAGAAACTGATATCTAATAAATTGGGTTCTTCCTTCTTACATGTGAAATAGTTAAAATTATATCTATAAGATATAAGGTTTTATCAATTGTAAGATATTTTTCCATCACATTCAAATCTATTTTGTACATGACTTGCTTTATTTTGTTCCCCAGTAAACAAGTCACATTTATTCTTAGTAAAGATTTATCATTTCTGAATGTCACTCAGATAGTTAAGTCATAAGCTCAAAGCAGTTTTAAAAATGCAACTAAAGATAGACTGTGACCTTCTAGATGGTGAAAAGACTTATTTGTGAGCCATATGGTCAGCCTCAGGCTGAAGACATTAAGATTGAGGCTGGAGGGAATTCAAACCATGACACTGATTAGCACTTATGTCCCCACTTTGGATGCACCAAAAAAACATCAAGAAAATATTTTATGACAACTTGTCTGCTGTCATTAAAGCAATCCATACACAAAGAAAGGAATCATTCTTGGAGATGTCATTGAGTGAGTTTGGAGCCACAACAATTTTCATGAAATTGAGATACAACTGTAGGCAAGATTTACAGGGCTTAAAAGACCATGGATTCGAGGTTGGGTGGTATTTCTGATTGATTCATTACAAATATACTGAAATTGTCACATTTCTTCTCCTTGATATTAATTCTTAATTTGTGAGGTTGTATTCCAAGAGGCAAAAATAAACCGACATACTGAATCTTGTGCCGAATTTGTGAAACTCATGATAAATTTCTAGTTACTAACTCATGTTGACTATTTAATTAATTAATTTTCAGAAAGTTACTTTTTTTCCAGTGTAAGATGATTTCATAGTCATTTTATCCTCTGATTGTCATATTATATTTTTAGGCAGAGTTCATCAAATTCCCCTTTTTAGATTTTGTTTTCTTTTTTCAGGCTGAAAGGCATGCTTATAAAGATTGAGAGTGGCAAATTGATGTGACAGCTTGTAAAATTTCACATTTTCCATTTCTTTTTCCATGATTTAGACTTAGAACCTCAATGCAAATTCTCTAACACTATTACCTAACCTTATCACCCTCAAGCTTGAGACTTTATGGCAGTCTCAAATACTGACTGGCAGCATGAAGAATATCAAACACACATCACATTTTCAGGGTTTGAAATAAAAATAACTATGTTTAGAAAGACGTCTGTGGTCTCATTTAACAGATCATTTCAATGTAATAAAATGTTGTCATGATACCCTGAAATTCTTTTTTCCATAATCATATTCATAATAATCCATCTTCAAAACCAATATAAAATGATTTTCTCAGCTTATAAAATATTTCTAAATGCACCTTGATTCCTATTTTTTTGAGGGTGATTGTTCAACCTTTGGGCAGGTATAGCCTTCATCTGTACAGGTATGAATCTACTCTATTGCCAATACAGGTGAGTAGCCGAACAGTAAAACTTATTACTAATGTAATATGATAGCATATTAATGATGGTTACTGATTAAGAATTTTGAATACAGAAAACATACAGAGTGGGTTTTTTTTTTTTTTTTTTTTTTTTTTAGGATGGTGGGGATTGAACCCAGGGACTTGCACATGGTAAGCACACACTTTACCATTGAGCTATATCCCCAGCCCCAGAGGTAGGGTTTAACAGAGGTAAGGAACTGCAAAAGATGCATGCTAACTTTGCACATTAGGTGAAAAAGTATGATATAATAAGGAGAAAATGTATTAATTTACATATATGAGGAATAAACCATGTCAGATTAACAAGCTCAGGCAACATCACAGACAACACGATAAGATGATGAGGACAGATCAAGATTCATTTTCTTTCAATCACAGTAGTGGAACAAGCTAAAAGCATACTGAACTACAAACTAGTCAGGAACAAATGCATGTACTACTCACCGTTTTTCTCAAATTGGAGGCTGCTTATGAAATTTTAATGTGAAAAGCTACAAGTAAATAGTAACTAGAGTCAGACCCAGAGGTGACTGGTTCTATCCTAGGAAAAGACATAGGAAGCATTTGAAAACGTGTATGTCATAGACAAAGAAAGAAGTCTTCAACTTTACCAGAAGAGATTTAACCATGGTTGTATATCGAGGTATCTTTGAATATTTTATAGCTTTTATATTCTCTGCTGACTTAGTCATGGCTATTGTAAATATATGCAAATCCACATTGCCTCACTTTTCATTTCTTGGGCTCCCCAAAAAGAAAAGAAAAAAGTTTTATTGGTGCATTATAATTATACATAGAATTCATTGTGCCATATCCATACATGCACATAACATAATTTGATGGATCTCATTCCCCAATACCTTCCCTCTCCCTCCCTTCCTTCTCCCTGATCTGCTTGTTCTACTCTTACTGATCTTCCTTCTGTTGTTATTATTTTCATTAGTACATTACCTTTATATACATATAAGAGGTTTATCATGGTATATTTCTACTGAGACAATATTTAATTTGGTAGATATTGGTTTTCAGTACTTCCCCCTGCCCCCATTCTTCCTTCAGCCTTAATCCCTTTCCTCTCTACTCTATTGTAGCCTTTCTCTTTCCATGAGATCCCTGTTTCATTCCTTTCTTCTTTCTTTCTCTCTCTCTCTAGTGCTACATATGAGAGAGAACATTCAACCTTTGACTTTCTGAATTTGGTTTATTTAGCTTCATATAATGAACTCAAACTCCATCCATTTTCCTGCAAATGACATAGTTTCATTCTTTTTGGTGGCTGAGCAAAACTCCATTGTTTACATATGCCACCTTTTCTTTATCTGTTCCAGACAAGAAAATCTTAAAAGGGAGAAGAATAATAAATTAATATAGACTGAAGCTAATTTGCCCTCACTCTTTCTCCCCTAACCCCCTAGAGTTCACTTATTAATTTTACATGGGTTATTCTATTAGGTATAACTCATTTATACTTTATGGAACTCATAATAATCTAGTCTCAAAGTTAGTCACACTAAACCAATAAATATTTTAAAATCATAACTGTCCAGGATATTCAGATTTGAAACAAGTAAGTGTGCCTTTCATATCAGAGAGAACACTTGACACAAATGGTCCTTGAGATAGTCCTCCTGAGAATTTGTCTCAGTTTAAAATGGTCTCCTGAAGAGAGAAGGTCTCAGAGGCTGTAATGTGGTTAGCATTGGTCTTTTCATCATTGGTATTGACATCATTGGTACAAAAAGCCAGCAAATAATTCTCCTTTTCATTTTGCTAAAATATGAGCAAGTTGAGGAGATAGATTAAAGGAACAAGCAGACGGAAAGTAAAATATTGATTATTATAACACTAAAAATATAGATTGGAGAAAAATAACTTTGTTTACTACTACTATTGTATTGTATTGCATCGTATTGTAATGTATTTCTGTACATGGTATTAAGAGATTTTCTACCACTGCATAGTGTAGCACTAAAAATCAAAGTTTTCTCTATGAGCACATTGAGACTTTTCATTTTATATAGGCACATTCTGATTTTTTTCAACCAAATTCTCAAAGTTATCAACAAGAGAAGTCATATCCTTCTTTGGAAAAGAAGTAATCAGAAAGAGTGTAGGAGTATTTCCCTAA
Source organism: Callospermophilus lateralis (assembly GCF_048772815.1). Lineage (NCBI taxonomy): Eukaryota > Metazoa > Chordata > Mammalia > Rodentia > Sciuridae > Callospermophilus > Callospermophilus lateralis. Next base: position 1,932,708 of record NW_027512709.1, read on the forward strand.
TCATGTGCCTCTCTCATGGAAGTATATGTCAAGAGTAGAGAGTAAGCTGATTCATAGGGAGGATGGAATGAAAAGAACATACATAAAATGAGAGTCCACCTGGAATTTTCACCCAAAACTGAACTGTTATTTCCTTCACAAACTATCTAATCAATCACATCTTTATTTTCATTTTTCTCTTCATCTGAATGTTAAATTTTGGATTTTTAATACTGTTTCATCTTGTCTTCTCTAAACCAATTAGTAACTCTATCAAAACTTTTTCATTAAAGGAAATGTTCCAAACTCCTTTTCCCTTTGTATTGCCACTATTCTCCATCACTTATAATCAAGCCAGCATCTTCTACAGGAGTAAAAGAACTCTGGCCCTCTGAGAGTCTCAAAAAGCAAGGGTGAGGGGCGGGGGAGTTATTCAATGTACATAATTGAATATATTTTAGAAATGCTGCATGCCTTATTCCATTTTAGAGATTTAGTATCTCATTAGCAGAGATGCCTTCCAATATAGAAATCTCTTTGTCTAATTCAATCCAAAATTCCCAGTCTTATTTCACATGGCAAAAGTTTTTAAGGAACTAATAGCTCCAATGACCTCTAAGAGCTAGTGTTCTGTGAAACACACTTTGAGAAATGCTCTCTCAAGATATTTTAATGACTATCTTGTAAGTTCCCTGACTTTGAAGGTACTCATGCCAAACAAATCAATTGCTATGATATGATAGAACTCTCATGTTTGAAAGCATTGAATGCATCCATATTGTCTCTTGGACAAAAATATGGTGAAATTAGTCAGGTTAATATTTAAAGTCAAGTATAATCTTTACTCAAGATATCTTTTAGAGTATTCCACTATTTCCTAAAACAAAATTCTTGCCTAAGTTAAAAATATTCTTTCACTCCTACACAAGACAAATAACCTGAGTTGTCTAAACCTCAGTTTCCATAAATTCTGTGCCATCACTAAGACATCACTAAGCCTTTTCAGAACCATACTACTCTATATGAGCTCTGAAACTCATCACATTCTATGCACTTGGCCTTATCCTATCCTGATTTTCCATATCACTGTGTTCTTTGTTGTTCAGTAGGCTCCTCAGAAATAGAATGCAGTGGTTAAGAACCTTGGATCCACAGCTTAGCGAAGATAACTTCATAACTTTGTGAGTGGGGTTTCTCTTTTGAAACTCTCAGAACACTCTGGTACCATGTGCAAACATTCAGAATAGGCTTCTGAAATATGAAAGCCCACAAAAAGCAGAACCGAGTGGTCCCAGCATAGATTCCTGAGATCAATGATTCCTTAGTCAGCTGAACAAAGGCACATGAGTGTGTTTAGAAGAAGTACTTGCCATCTGAGTTCAGCCCAGATTCACACCTACAAAACCAGGTTGTTGTAAGCTATTAAGTTTTATGGTGTTTTGTTATACAAACCAAACTGAATTTATAGGAATCACTCTGTGAATTGATAATTAATCAAACATTATGAAAAACAAGCAGATGTTAAGTCACCTAATTTATGTCCTTTTATACACAAGAAAATATTACTTGGCTTCTTATACATGAAATAGTTATTCACTAAATAATAAGTATCATGAACCTGTATATAAAATTGTGTGATTTTTGTCCTGAATACTAGTTAGTTTAGTTATTGTATCAGTAAAAGTTTATTCTTTCAGCAGCTGGATTTCTTTGTCAGAGTTCTTTGGTTGTGACTTGATTTTTAGCTTACCAATTGATCCTGCCACATCCTGTTCTTCAAAGGAAGTACTATGTGACATGAAATATACTTTAAACAATGCTCATGCACAAATAACTCTGGTACTTGAAAGCTAACATATTCAAAGAGGATGATTATGTGTTATAACATTCTACATAGATCTCTGAGGGAAAAAATTATCAGCCTTTTTTCAACTTGTATACTGTCAAGCAATATGAAATTTCTTATACCTATGTTATTGTGCAGAGCTCCAGAAAATTACATCATTTGTTTACACATACATAAGATACACTTTCATAGGGCTCTTGGTAGCAGGATAGAGCATTAGGATATGGGACATAAGGGTGATTGATAATTTTGTTTGTTTTACACAGATGCCCCTGAAAGCTTTAGAACTACTTCATTGGAATTGGTGTGGTGTTAATGAATGTTCATCAAGAACACTTAACATTTTAGTATATAAATTTTCTTGAAGTATGTGTATTACAATTAGTGTAGAATCCACATTTGCATTTGTTTAAAACACATACAAACATTGGGAAAATGAATATTTCTATTTCACTGAAGCTTAGACATATTTATCCTTTTCCATTATATATATGGTGATTTTTTTAAAGTAAACTTTAATCTTATTATTCCATAGATTCAATGAAAGTGTGCCATTTGAGTTTGATGGTAGGTGGAGTTTGTGAAATTCTTCTAAGACTTTCTCTCAGTCTATGACTATGTTTGTTATCAGATAGTAGAGGACCAATTCACCAAGGCTAGAACAGAAAGGTAAATTAGAAACAACAACAAGGGGAGATTGCTTTTTAGCTTGTGATTAAACATTTGAAAATCCAGTCTATATAGATACCAGAGATCAACTGTAGAATGCATTCCAATTATATAAGTAGTCATGAAGTATGAGGGTATGGTATGTAGCCCAAACAAGTGGATAAATCCATCAGAGAGGCAAAAAAAAAAAGGTCCAAGCTATTCTCAGGTAAAGAATATTCAGGCAAGGTAAATCAATGAATATGTATGAGATACTACTGGCAAGATGATGTTATTTAGAGACACGTATTTGTCTATTCTAGAACTCATAATTTAAATCTTGTGCTTCCTTAGGGATAGAATATAGTCTTCAAGTTGCAACCATTATAAGATGATTATAGGATATGTTTCTGAACATTTTCACTTTGTTTGGGGTACATGAAAATGAATATGAAATAAAATGCAAGAATAATTTCCTATTCAGTTCATACAGGGGTATTACCTCATTGACTGGCAAAGACCTATTGCAGATAACTCTATGACAGAACAAGAATGAGTTTAGCATCAGTATTAAACTATTAACACACTCTTACATTTTATAGTTTGTTTAGTTACTTTACATACTCAGCCCATCATTTCACTGTATATAATTATTCATATTTAGTCTAGGTTTTTAGGCCCATTCAATATTTACTATTAAACTCATTGTTATTTGTTGGATCGCAAATTGCATATTAACAACTTTTGGCATCAATTTATTTTTACGTTTATGGAAACCAAGATCTAAATGTTAATAAAGTCATTCTGCTTTCACAAACTGAGAAAATTTCCTCTCACTGTGCCATGGTCATGGTTCTAATTCCAAGGTCTACTATTTCAGTAGGCATTTTTCCCCTGAGTAATGAGAATAGGATCCTTCTCCTTGGGTCACTTGAAACTGGATATTTTACTATGTAACTTGTATGTTTAAAAGGCATATTCTTTAAAAAAAAAAAAAAAAGAATAAAAGAACTGGTTCTCCAGTGGAATTTGAGGTGCATGAATCACAGACAATGTTATTTCCTTTTTATTTCTCTGAAGTCTATCTAGACCCCTGATATACATTGAAGGCACCATAAACATTTGTGGAATAAGAAAATTATGAATAAATTAATCATAAGGCTATCTCTGATTACTCACTTTTGGTAACACTGCCAACATCAAAATAAAGGAGAAGAACTATGACATATTAGGAAATTATATATATATATATATATATATAATATATATATATTATATATATATATGCAGAATTTCTAAAACTTTGTAATTTCCTGAATTGTAGGAGTAACTGTCACAGAGCTCCTAAATTTCTTGTAATCTCTTGAAAAGAGAATATTATGTTCTGAGGCAACTGTCACTTGTCTCCAGGATAAAGGCTGGTTACCAGAAAGGCCAAACCATGATTATAAGCTTAAAATTATAACCCCATCCCCAATCTTTGGAGACAGACTTAAAAATGGAGTTAATAATCAATCCAACCTACGTGATGTAGTACCCATCAAAATCTCTTAGCTAGTGAATTTCTAGGTTTGTGAACACATACCAAACAGGGTGGCAGCCCCTAACTCAGGCTCTTGCACTCAGGGACCTTTCCATACATCACGCTGGGTATCTTTTTATATGGCTCTCACATGTGTCCTTTATCACAGATCCTTAATATGACAAAGTGGCAAACATGTGTTTCCCTCAGTTCTCTGAATCAGCCAATGAAATTAATTTAACCCAAGGAGCCCTCAATCTTTGGGATCTGTCTGTAACTCCTGGTGAACTGAACTGAATTAGAGTTGAAATCTTCTGGGGTTTCTTTTTGTGTGGGGAACAATTCCCAAATACCTATCAGAAGAAACATGTTCTTCCTTGTATTTTGGGTTGAGTGGTATGTAAAACTAGAAAAAAAAATGTTTTTTGTTTTCCTTTTTATGCAGTTACAAGAACAAAAAGAGATAAGGTAACCAGATTAAATCAAATTTACTCAAAATTTGTCTCACTACATTAGCTAGAAATCTTAAAAACAGACATTTGGTTATGTCTTCAGGACACAGTTCACTGGCAAGCACCAAGCTAAATGTAACAAAATTAGATGGCAGGGAATGCAAGTCAGCATGCTGATTGATAATTCAGAGCAACCAACTTTAAGAAAATAAAGATTTTAAAAATCTTCAGCCAGCATAACAATTGATTTGGGGGGTGCACTGTACATCAATAAGACCAATTTTAATTTTAATTCATCTAAATTCATTTGCCTGAATGTTCTTACTCTTCTAAGATAAAACTAACAAGTTCTAGCTTAAGGACAAGCATGATTGGTAGAAGACATTTGGCAACAGTTGATGTACCTATAAAACAGAATTAAGCTTAGTTTTTCATCGCGTTAATGACGTATATAGGAAATGCCAAGTATTTAGCTATATTAGTTAATCAGGGAATCCATTGTGAATGATTAAAGGCACATTAAATATGTAATTTGTAATACAGGCTCAAGGCTACTATTACATTTTTGCTCTAATGAGTTAATGTGTTTGAAGAAACGATGATGTTAGGCTAAAGTTGTTTTAACTTTAAAAGAAAAGAGCTTCTAATTAAAATAACCATAGACTCTCCTTGAAAATCTCATTGTCTTTGTAAAAGGAATTAAGAAATTGCATTTTGTCCTACAATTAAAATTTTAAAATACTAATAAAAAATGTGATAGGAAATGACCACAGTGGTGATGGAAAAGGGCCCCATTTCATTATAGCTAATCCAGAATTTGTTCAAATTGGAGGAATGAGAGAGATAACAGGAAACAAACCTCCTTATGTGTGGGTAAGAGAAAATCTTAAAGACAAATTAAGTAGAGTGTGGGGGGGAGGGTGATTCACAAATCAGGGAGCTCTTAGAAGCAGGCCAGGTTCTGTTAACTCTCCAAGTCTACAGCCAGAGAGAAGTGAGGTACAGAAAGCAGAAACAAATTACAGAGACAGCTTAACCAGTTAAAATCTGGTGTTTGCTTTATTTGAACTTAGTTCCACTAAATGTTGGCCACTGTGCCTGACACTCTTTTTATTACAATGGTAAATTCCTAAATTAGGTTTTTAGTGTATTTACATATTGAGTAAGGTTGTAGCTTGCTGCATAAGGACTCAAGTATGTGAGTACAGAATCTTCTTTGGCCAAATTCAGTTTGATTTACCAAGTGATAATTTCATTGTGTTACCCAAATAAGCTATCCACCTATGAATGACTTTTGAGGAATGAGATTATTTTAGCTTTTTTATGCTCAATTCAAATAGTTAAAGATTGTGTCACTTTCAAATTGAATTGCACCTAATATATAAAGCTTTTTTTAGGGGAAAATTCTAATCCTTTAAAAAATTCCAATATCATTCAGGATGCAGAGTCATAGGAATTGTCAAGTTCTGTCTTGAGCTTGGATAGTTTCATATGTCAAAACTTGTAAGAATGATTTTTTATTTGGGGGATTTTTTTTTAAATCAACACTTCACTACAAGAAATCCACTTTAAAAAAGAAACAATATTATTTATCTTATGGAAACAAATGATTATCAATACCTAGTAAAATGATATTTGTAAGCTGCTTTATAAATGATAGGTCAAATACTATGGAAGATTGATCATCATATTTTCACAATAAGCCATCATTAAGTAGTGACACTATTTTTGCAAAAAGAAAAGAACACATGAAGAAAAGATGTTATGTTTCTTATTATCTCCATTTCCATCTTCATGGCAATCCTTCAAAGCACTTTTCATGATCCAGTCTAAAAGCATTTTTTGGTGCTTGTCAGCATATAGCGCTTTTCTAAGCATTATTATAAATAAGATAATAAAGTTGTTATTTTACTTTTATCTATTCAAAATGCTGTCACTCACATTCTGTTTCCAAATGTGAGTTTGGATGATTATCTTGAGAGGAAGCTGGAGAATAAAATATTAGATTATATAATTATTTTCCTTTTAACTTTGGTAATTCATTCTCTTATATAGGTATGAATAAAATTAGCACTTGTTTGCATTCTAATAACATTCAGAGGTAGCAGGTATTCTATATTATTTTAACATTTTTAGAAGCCTGATATGTAATGGATATTTCTTACCATCAAAACTAATTTCAACCTGAGAAGTTATATAGAAAAATCACTGGTGATTCCATTTTTATATTTCATATTTTATCATTTAACTTAAAAAATCCAAATAAAGTGGGAAAATGTAGGACTTCTGGCCTGGAAAAGCAAGTATGTCTGGCTTTGATATTGTAATTAAGGAAGTATTTCTCATATGCTTGACTGATAGTATTTGCCTGGCTGGCACATATGTATGTGTGTGTGTGTGTGTGTGTGTGTGTGTGTGTGTGTGTGTATATATATATATATATATATATATATATATATATATATATATATATATATATATATGATTTAAGGCAATGATGCCAAGGGGTAAAAGCATTATTTATTATATTTATTAACCAAAGCCCAGAGTGAACTTAAAAAACCATGTATTCCCAAAAATGCAAAAAAGGAGAATGCTTATTTTCTACCACGTTTGCCTCCTTTCCTAGGAAATATTTGCTAGATAGGAGTGATATTCTATCTTCCCTATATACAAGGAAAACACTTCTTCACCATAGGATAGTAGAACCTTTAAAATTAACTATCTGAAATGTTGTCTAAGTTCTATCTAGTTAACAATTAAACAACATATTCAATTATTTTCACTCTAGAAATTTGAGTCTAAAATGTTTTAGAACCACCAATGAAATGTTAAATATTTTGGAAAAAAGTGGAAAATTGTGAACTGAGTAAGATTTTCAGAGATGTCAAAGACAGAAACCCATTGCACAATGACTTGCAGAAAACAGAGAAATTAGCATAGCTAAATAAACCAAAGGCATTTTGGTAGATAAAACCTTAAAGCATAATTTGCAAAATAAGATTTCCAACTGAGTGGACAGAATAAGAAGGTGAACATGAATATCATCAATCACAGCAATAAACAACATTCAGATAATTCATAATCAGAATTGTAAAGTGAAAGTCCAAACCAAAAATAATAGAGGATCTAGAAAACAAAGAATTGTATAAAAATATATGTGAGAAAAATTATTAGCAAAGATATTTTAACACTATGTATTCTTGACAGGAAAGTGAATGTTAAATCAGGAACAGTCATTTAATGAGAGAAATCAGAGCAAATTTTTCATTATAATTGTTAACTTTAGAAAATGCAAGCAATGAAGTCCTTTGGTCAGAATTTATATTTTATTCTGTAAACAAGTTAATTTTAAATTTTGTATCATTATGGGTCCTAATAAACATTGCAATCATGATATTGATAATTTTGACAAATCTTATGTTAATGAGATGCACAAATTATGTAATTCAGAAATCATAGTAGTATAGTTTCTCATAGTCATCAAGATATTTCAGATTGATCAGAGGGTAAATTTTTTTTAAAGAGAGAGAGAAAATTTTTTTTAATATTTATTTTTCACTTTTAAGTGGACAAAACATCTTTATTTTATTTTTATGTGGGGCTGAGGATTGAATCCAGCATCCCACGCATGCCAGGCGAGTGCATTACCACTTGAGCCACATCCACGGCCCGCGTAAAATGTTTTATAGTATTCCTGAAGCAAATGTTTTGGGGGTTCCTGTACATGCTATTTGAGTATCTATTTTGAATTCTTAAGGCAGGAATTTTTAATATTTCATTGAAAAGAGGTCTTTGCTTAGATTTTTGTTTTGAAAATTAATATATATATATAAATTATATATGTATATACATTAATACTTATATATTATATATATTACATATATATAATATATATGTAAATTCATATATATATATATATATATATATATATATATATATATATATATATATTTAGCTCTCCACTTCTCCAATTAAAATACCAGTATGCTATTGGGAATCACATATTTACTGTATTCTCTTATCTTTTTTATATCATTTCTCTGAAATGAATATCAAAGAATGTAGATCAAACTTACAGAATTTTTCAGAGGATGCAGGATTTTTTTTTTAATTTGCCCACTTCACAATAAATATTCATTATTTATCAGTATTAATTATATATTTGAACAGTAAATTTAATCGGATATTTGATCATGTCATTGAAAGTTTTTGTCACTTTAATTCAGAAACCATGAAGGAATAGGTAAAAATAACTCAAGATTGCTTTCTGATCCATATTTATTTCATGAAATGCTTGCCTTTTTTTCCTTATAGCATTTTCAAGTGCATACAAATGGCATTTGAGTACTCTTATTTTTTATTCTAATGTGAAAATTTTTATATTTTTATCATATATATGTTCTTTATTTTAACTTAGCTCCTAAGATTTTTTGGTTTGCAAAATATTGTATTTATATAAATGAGCAAATCAGAAAATTGAGCAGAGCATGTGATAGCTGACCTACTCCCCTAATTTAGATATGTTATCCTGCTTTACAGTTTTTTTACCAAAAGAGGAACCCTGGTTGTATTAGTCAGCTTTTCATCACTGGGACCAAAATATCAAACAAGAACAACTTAGAGAAAGAAGAATTTATTTTGCCCCACAGTTTCAGAGGTTTAGTCCAAGTTCAGAAAACCATAAGGGCAGACGGGAAAAGTGCAGAACTGCTTACCTCATGGTGGCCAGGAAAGAGAGGGGAAGGGGCTGTGGGGAAGATGTACCCTTCCAGGGCACATAGCAATGACCCACCTGCTCCAGTCACACTCAACCTTCCTAAAGATACAACCCAATTAGTTCATTCAAAGTGGAATGGACTAATGAAGTTAAAGCTCTCATATTCTAATCACTTTACCTCTGAACATCCTGCATTAACACATGAGCTTTGGGGGAATAGCTCATATCCAAATCATAACACTGATTGTATTATTCCATTAAAAAGTAATTTCTTCACATCACATTTTCTTTGCCACTTTTCACTTTTGGCATTCTGGTATTGGTTGGCTCATGCCGATTGTCACTGATGCATATGGCAATAAGCAATCTTGTCTATTTGCAAATAGCATTCTAAGGAACATCTAGCTTTGATCTGAGGTATGCTATATGAGATGAATCCCACTCTCTTCTACTAAATAAAGTTCACCACCTAAATATGCTCAAGAAGAAATCATAGAAAGACCTGCTGTTCAAAATGTTCAAATTTTTACTTTATTTATTCATTTCTGAAGTACTTTCTTCTATGAAATGACTGAGGAGAGGTAATGGAATATTAATGGCTTTTGAAAGAAAGCAAATTAGGTAGGCTTAATGTTGAAAAATATTAATCTTGAAACCGCAAAGTATAATCTAGGATTCTAACTTACCACAGAAAATCAATATTTAAAAGGCAAGTTTTATGTTAGAAAGCACTATTGTGAAAGCACCTGTAAAGTTTTGAGTTTTACCTTTTAATTTTTAATGATTACTCTTTCTACTAATGTTGATGGAGTCCCTGGAGTACTTTGTCCACGGTCCTCTCGTTGTCTCATTCTACATAAGTTCCCTGAGGAATTTAACTGACTTGAATTAGTCACACGGAGGCCCAAGCCAGGTATGCTAGTCCCACACTCCTGATAGACATGACTGTATTGATGTAACTATATCCAAAATGCCTAGATTTCATTTCCTTCCAAGAGTTCTGCCAGCACTTTCTAATCCTTTCACCCATCAACAATTTATTCTGGTCTTTGAATTCTGTTCATTAAATTACCATTCAGTAAGTATCCCAGATTCAAACCTTAGGGTTTTATTTAAGTGTCTCCGCTCCATGACTAGGATATTAAATAGTCTGCTGCTCTTTAAATCTACGTTATAGGTTCCACCCTTGCCTACCTAGTTCTGTTGTCTCTTGTTATCTTATTTCTGTTAATCCTTACTTGAGAATTACTGTTATGATTTTAAGTTTTCTCACTTCTGTTCTGTTTCATCTTACTCTATTTGCCAGCCTTTCATCATGTCACTCTTCCATTCATGTAATTTTAATAACTCCCCTCGTCTATGGGCCAATAGCAAAAATCTTGATTTTCAAGAAGAACCTTACAGGGGCTGGGGATGTGGCTCAAGCGGTATCGCACTCACCTGGCATGCGCAGGGCACTGGGTTCAATCCTCAGCACTACATAAAAATAAAATAAAGATGTTGTGTCCACTGAAAACTAAAAAATAAATATTATCTCTCTCTCTCTCTCTCAAAAAAAAAAAAAAAAAAAAGAAGAAGAAGAAGAACATTACAGTCTTCACCAAATTACTACAGCAGCAGCAGCAGCAGTAGCTCATGGTCCCACCCCTCTTCCAGCACCTGTGATTTTCAGGTGCTCCAGCACTTTGCATAGTGCTGATAATATGCTTTATCTTTCCTTCTGTGTCCACCTAAAGCATGTTTATTTCAGAGTTTGCTTCCCAGTCTGAATAACTTAACATTTAGTTCTTTCAGTTATCACAAGTGAACCCTCCTCCCAGCTAAAATGTGAGATCATGAAAGGATCTTGGTTTTCATTATTTTCATCCTCAATTACTGTAACGATTCATTTTATACAGAATATCTAAAAAAAAAAAAACTTTTGTCTAACAGAAACATAAATATTACAGGAAAAAAGTAAAGGTATCATTTTGCTTTTTGATAAACATGAAAATGTATTAGTATTATCTCACAAAAATATTTCTGAATGTTAGTAATTATAATGTATTGGCATGAGAAATAGTACATTTCATAGTAAGACAGAAAAGTTTAGGACAAATAAGTTGCTTCAAGCACAAGCTACACTCAAGTTTCTTTTATATAAGATTACAAAGAAGGTCAATATTCCTTAAAATCATGGAAATATAGTGATTACCAACATCAAACAGAATACATGAAATTATTAGAACCATAATTAGGAAATGTGCCTCCATTCTACCTAAAAGAACTTTGGTTTTCATAATGACTAAGAAAAATGCAAACCCAATGAAAGAAGATGTTTTAAATATTGTAACATTTACGTGTGCATTTACCCCCTTACACAAGTAGAACTTATAATCAGAATAATTTTAGGAGAGGAAAAGTTTGAGGACTCACAAATTCAGAGATCTCAATCCACAGACAGCAGGTTCCATTCTCAGGGCTCAAGGGGAGGCAGAACATCCTGGAGGAAGACTGTAGCAGCAGAAGCTCACATAATGATCAGGAAGCAAAGAGAGAGACCCCACTCTCCATATACATAATATATACCCCATAGCTCCAGCCACACCCCACCTGACTCTAGTTACCACTCAGTTAATCCCATCAGGTATTAATTAACTGAGTAGCTGAATTAATTAAACAATGTCTCACATGTGAGCTTTTGGGAGACATCTCACATCCAAACCATAACACCACTTTTATTTTTGTCAATTAACACTGGCTTTCCTCTCTATTTTTTGCTTAATTAGGCTAGAGAATTTTCCCAATTTTATTGATCTTTTCAAAGAACCACTATTGGCATCACTGAGTTTTCTCTTTGAATTTTCTGTTTTCAACTTCATTGATTTATTCAATTTTTATTATTTTGCTTCTTCCACATATTTTGGATCTAACTATATTTTTTTATTTCTTCAAATGAAATTTTAGATAATTGACTTTTGACTTTTTTCTTTTTAACATATGCATTAGATGCTATAAATTAACCTCTAAGAACTGTTTTTGCTGCATCCTGCAATTTTTGATAGCTATAAATTTATTTTCATTAGTTTCAAGTGTTATTTATATTTCTGTTTTGTTTTCTTTCTTGACATATGCTTCACTTAGAAGTGTGTTATTTAATATCCAAATACTTGATATTTTCCTTTGTTCTGTTATTTATTTCTAACTTAATTCTATATGATATGAGAATGTGCCTTATGTGATTTCTACTCTTTTAGATTTGATGAAGTATATCTTATGGTCTATAATATGAACTTGTTCATGTTCCATATGAACCTGAACAGAATGTGCATTATGTAATGTTTGATAACTCATTGAATTCAACTATATTCTTCCTGGTTCTCTGCTCACTGGATCTGTCCATTCTGATGAACGAATGTTAAAGTCTCCCACTATAATAGTAGACTTGTATATTTCTCCTCATAGTTCCATCAGTTTTTGCCACAGATATTTTAATACTCTATTGATACATGCATACACATAAAGGATTATTGTGATTTTAGATAAATGATCCTCTACTAATTATGTATAGCACTCATTTAACACTGATAAATTTTCTTGTTCTGAACTGCTGTCTGAAATTAATAGAGCTGTCCCTGTTCTTGTTTTTGTTTTGTGTGTGTGTGTGATGAATATTAGCATGTCACATTTTTCTACATCTACTTACATTACTCTGTATGTATCCTTACATTCAAAGTGAATATTTTGTAGTCAACATATAGTTTTCTGGGTCTTGTTTATTGATCCATGCTAAAGATCTCCATCTTTCAATTGGTGCATTTGGACCATTGATATTTAAGATCATTACTGCTGTCAGATTGATACCTTACTTGTTAATGCTTGTTCTTTGGTTACCTTGTTCTTTGTTCCTATTTTTACCTCTCACTTTGTCTATTAGAGTCCTTAGCAGTTACTCATAGTTATTTTAAATTCCTGATCTAAGAATTCCAACATCCCTACATATATCATTCTTCTTATGACAATTGCTATCTCTTGCATTTTTGCTATATCATATAATTTTTCCTAGTATGTGAACATAATGTACCATGTTTTAAAAAAAAAACTTCTACCAATAGATTTTTAGTAATTTGAAGATAAAATGTGGAGGGAGGGGAGGCAGTCTATAATCCTAGGAGTAAGTCCCAATCTTTTAGTGAGCCTGTACCACTGGCCTATGAATTTCATATGTGGTGATTAATTTATTTTCCCTTTTCAGTGGTACAAGATGGTTAGAGTTGGTTAGAGTAAAGTACTTTTATTCCTCCAGACTTAATGCTAAATCCAGATAGAATTGAGAATTTCCTTTCCTTGCTAGGGGCTCATAAAACTTCAAAAGGCTCTCATTAAACATCTTCTCCTGAGGACAGACCTTAAAAAAAAACAAAACAAACAAACAAAAAAAAAAAAAACAGAATCTCTGATGTGTTTCAAAATGGTTCTTTTTCTCCACCCCAACCAGAAAACACCAGGGTATTTTTCTCCAGCCTTCACTGTGAAAACCTGACCTAGCTCCTGGAGGTGACACTCACCAAAGTGTGAGGGGCCCTAATGACTGGATCCTCCTGGAGACTTAATTTCTCTATGCTGAGCCTCCAACAATTATTTCATACTTCTGGTTTCTTTACCTCAGCACATTACCCAGGAGGCTTTAGTTAGTAAGTTTCTGCTCCATCCAGTAGTAATTCTCCACATTTGTCTGGTGGTTTCTCGAATTTTGTAGTAGTGATTTGCCCTATGACCTCACCTTTTTTGTAAGTTCTAGGTGTTGATTTTTCAGTATGTTCAGCTCTTTACTTGATGATAGGATGTAGAGGAAACTTCCAACTTATTACATGTCAAAAGGAAAAGTGAAATCATTATATGCAATAATTTAAAAATTTGAGAAAGGAGCCTTCTTTCTTGGTTTGATCCAGTAACGTTTTTTCCTTGATCAATCAGTGAGCCATTGCCATCAAATGCACAGTGTCTATCACATATCCTTAAAATCAACTGCTGCATTTGCAGTTAATTATGAATTGAGACCTGTATTTAAATGATCAATGTATTATTTAAATAACTTTACAATGAACGATTTATAACAAAAATAAGTTCAATGCAGGAAGACAAAATATTTAGATATTTAGGTAATTCTGTTAAATCATGCTAATAATGTCAAATCATATATTTTATCTAGGAGACTTCTTAAATATAAATAGATACATTAATATACGTTTATGCATATAGATAGACATTGGTGTTCCTTGATTCAAAACAGGTCTACATTTGGATAAAGCCATCAAACTTTGAACATATCCATAACTTGAAAATGCTTTTAATACACTTAACTGCCCAAATATCATTTCTCCTGAACACAGTGCCCTGTATTCACTCTTAAGAACATATGACTGACTGGAGCTCTGCTTACTTCTGCCTCCCAGAATCATGAGACACTATAATACTGCACCCCCAACCTGGATGAAGATCAAAAGTATAGTTTCTACTACATGCATATTGTTTTCTGCCATCATAAAGTAAAAACACTGTTAAGTCATTGTAATTCAGAAACTATCTGTGAATGTGTGTTTGTGTATGTATCTACTGAGATAGTTCTACTTTTAAAACACTTCAAAGATATAAAGAAATATATTTAAATTCATTTTTACTCAGAAAAGAAAAAATCTTATCTTTCTAGATATTTTCTGCCAGTTTCTATTTTAAGTTGTATAGAAAGTAAGGTGTTTACATATTGACATATAATTTACTCACGTTTTACACATGCTTAAGATACAGTATATTTAATTTCTTTTTAAAGTTAGTTTCACCAGAAATACTTATGAGGTAAATAAGGGATTAAAGTTTTATTTTCTCTACCTCACATACTTAATTTCTAATACGTGTTTTATTACATTAGATTCTTAATCTGATTCATATCAATTTTTGACAAAAATATTTTATAAAAGTGTTAATGAACACCACAAAAATACTAAGCCAAGAGAAACAAGAATTATTTGGATATATTCTGGGGGAAATACATAAACTTACAAATGCTAATCGGTTCTCCAATTCTTTTCTATGATATCAATGCTAAGAGTTTGCTGCGTACATTTTTAACATTTTATGCATGAATCTTCATTACTTTTATAATAACTAATTTTTTAAAAAACTGAAATTTGAAAGACATTTGAAATCTTGCAAAACGAATGGTTTCAATTAACCTTAAAGTGTATGTTTCTACATCATCTTTTGAAGCAAATGCCTTTATACAAAATCAGAAACAATATAATCACATGAAAAGGTTTTACAAAATAGGGAAAGGA
Organism: Callospermophilus lateralis; assembly: GCF_048772815.1. Classification (NCBI taxonomy): domain Eukaryota; kingdom Metazoa; phylum Chordata; class Mammalia; order Rodentia; family Sciuridae; genus Callospermophilus; species Callospermophilus lateralis. The sequence continues at coordinate 1,948,189 of NW_027512709.1, forward strand.
AAAAATGGTTTGTAATTTCACCAGTTTAACAAGCAATAGTTTCTATTTGAATAAAGTCCAAGCTGATGATATATATTTTTGCTTTCTTTTTCATGTAGTTTTTAATATTTTCATTATACCCTCTGTGTTATTCAGCTTTTCATCACAATAACCAGAATACCTGACAAGAACAACTTGGGAAGAAAAGGTGTTTTTTTTTTTTTTTTTTTTTTGCTCATGGTTTCAGAGGCTTCAGTCCATAGCTGACTGGCTTGGTTGCTTTGGACCTGAGGCAAGGCAGAATAGTAGAGTGAAAGAATGTGGCAGAGGAAAGTGACTCAACTTGTAGCAGCCTAGAAGCAGGGGCAGGGGGTGGGAAGAAAGGGGCCAGGCAAGAGAAATACCCTTCCAAGGCACAGCTTCACTGACTTACTTCATCCAACCTAGGTCCCACCACCTACTGGTTCCATACCTCCCAATGGTCTTTTCAAATTTTATTAATCCATCAATGGATTTAATCCAATAATGATATTAGTGCCCTCTTGATCCTATCATTTCCTAAAATCCCCACTTTTGGACATTACTTCATTAGGGACTAAGCCTTCAACACATGCCTCTTTCCCGGACACTTTATATCCAACTGTAACATTATTGTAAAATGATGTGCTCTATCACATTACAGAGTTGGTTTTTTTTTTTCCTTTTTTTCTCTCTCTCTCTATTCCCTTGTCTTTCTAAAAACAACCTTCTTAAAACATCATTTAGGTTCAACATTTCTCTTTTAAAGCTAAAACAGTACTGTGTTATTACACAGCCAAGAAATTATGGTGAAGGGGACAGGGCTAAACTTCCCAAACCCCTTGCATTTTATCAGACACTGCAAAGTTCTACCAAAGCTGCATTTGATTAAGAAATACATCATAAAGTTTTCAATACACCTGGGCCTCAGAAGACATTTAGTCTTCCTGAGCCATTGACCGAAAAAAAAAAAAATCTCACAACCTTCTGATGGCCATCAGTTCTCAAATGTCCGGTACTATCAGTCACTCCAGCTGGGCTGTGAAGCTAGCACATGTCTTTGAAATTGGCTCCTTGATCTGCCAGAGGACCAGACCAGGTCTCCATAAGAACCAGGCAAAAGTTTCAACCTTGTCAACCTTCTCCCAGACTCTTAATCACATATGTCATGGTGGGAAGAACAGATTCAAAAAGAAAGACTTCATTGTCAGTTGAAGACCCTTACATTTTTAATTTTCATGGGACAGATAGTGGCAGAGGTTTATACTGACTAAATTAAAAGGGTAAAAGACAATGACTTTAGAAATTTAGATATATTTGGAAGCAAATACCAGCTTCCATATTAATGGAGAAACTGACCAGAATTTTTGTTTAAACCATTATCCAAGGTCTCTGAGCTTGAGGCTGCTAATTCCTCTATATTCCAAAGGGATGTGGGATGAAATCCACATGTATCCCAAGATCCAGTATTTCCCATCTGCATCAGGTGTTATCTAGGGGCAGCCAACACAGCTGTTTCCCAGTTAGGAATTGATGCTACTTGAATTCAAGAAATTTAAAAAGAGAGTCTGAGCTGAAAAAGGTTATCCAACCTTGAGTGAATTGAAAGGGATGCCTATGACCATGGTACTCAAGGGAAGAAGTCCATAATCATAATGAAGGGAGGAACCTCCCCCTGCCCTGTCCAGCCTTCATTCCAGAAACCAAAATATGAACTGACATGTCAAAGATACTGAACAAACATATGAGTGAAGGAATGAGTGATCCTGGCCCTGAGCTTGTTTCCAGCCTGTTTTTCAAATAATTTTTATTTACTAAAAATTATTGAAAATCGTATTATATTATTATAATGGATCTCATTTGTTTTCCTTCTTGTGTGTTTGATGAGTTCCACTTAATAAATCTCATTTCTTAAATAATAAAAAATTTAAAGTTATTTTTCCCTTATCTATTAAATATTCATGTCAATTATTTCTCTTCAATCAATTCTTTTATTTTATTTTCATGAGGTAAATATTTGATTGTTTTTTTCTCACACTTCATAAATTCAATTCTGATTACTTTAGGAAAACTTAAAAGTCATCTCTTAAAAAATATGTCCAGGAAGAGCTGGACATATAGTTCAGTACAATAATTTCCTAGCTCATGTGAGGCCCTGGGTTCAATCCCAGCACTACAAAAACAAACAAACAAAAATGTAATCATGTACATTAATGAGATTTGCTTTTTAACCTTCAATCCTCTTCTTTTTTGTAACTGGTTTCATGATTTTAATTTCCAGGATTGTTCTCTTCAAATATGCTTTTATCTAAAAACACTTAAAAATTTACCATATAGAATATTTTAAGATACTGGTTTTAAAATAGTCAAGGTTAACACCATGACATTGTTATGCCAGATTCGTGGGACCCCAATAGACCTCCAGGTGCCAAATCCAATGCAATCACACAAGAGTCTTTATTGCAAGCTCAAGCCTGGACTCACAACAATTCCTGATGCAGTGGTTCCAGGGAGTGAGTCCTGGTCCTTTGTTCAGTGAGATTTTATAAGTTTGGGGGGATACTCTATGCATCACAACATCACACAGCAAATCATTCCATACTGCAGGAAAATCAAACAACAACTCTTAACATTGATTAGCACATTCAATGGCGGGAACAAGTTGGGTAGGGGTGATTTGCCCGCAGTCCGGCTGCAGCAGAATAACCAGGGGGTGACGAATAACTTGTGTACGTTGATACAGCAGGAATGAGAGCCGTTTATTGTAGGATAACAGAGGTATTTATACATTTTGCACAGCTTATCTTAATTAGCATAAACTAGATACAGCAGTCAACCAATCAGGAATCTCCACACTTAATGGCTCGCTTTTGTTACTTCACAAACCACTCTCTCTGGCATTTGGCCAGGCGCCATCCAGACTTGTTTACAGACTTTAACATTTCTCTGGCAAAATAACAGGTGCCAATCTGACTTGTTTACAGACCTTAACATTTTCCCCTTTTTGTTTAATTTAAATAACGACCATAGTGGTTTTTACAGAAACACCATAAATAACCTGCTAGAAACAGAAAGGGAGGATACAAAATGTTACAATTCCAAGCTAATTGATGGCTCCATGCAAGAAGCCTTTGGAAAAATTATACCAGCAATGACACCATTAGCAAAGATATTGAGTTACAATTTGTTGTAGATTACAGTTTGTTATCTCAGTCCAGGTAAAGCAGTGTCTCAATAGATTAACTCACAGTCCAGGTAAATCACAGTCCAGGTAAGTTCTGCAGGTAGCTAGCTTAAGTTGTAGCAGCAGAAACAGCAACAGCTCCGAAGTTTCCTCTGGTTCTCAGTAACACTGTAAATTCTTTCACCTTTGTTTTCACCGGCACTTGGACGAAGGCAGGAACTCTGGATTGCTAAAGAAAATCCTGTAGCATTTCACTAAGAAAACAACCTTCTGAACAATTTAGTACATTATTTCAAGGTTTTTTTACATTTGAAATAAGCCTTAATAGTACTCATTACTCATCAGCCTCCAGGTGTGGGAGACCCATTGTAGTTACTGGCCTTGGAAATGATCAAACTTCATGGACGCCAGTAGCGTCTTCTGCCAGCTGTAGCATCCCGGGCAGCCCCAGATAGCCCTGGGGAGAGTCCCAGACTCAAACTGCTTTCGGGCACAGGGAGCAAAAGCCTGCGAGACTGTGCCTCCAGGTCAGGTCTACATTTGGACTCACAGTGGCGATCCGCTCCCCCGGGCAGGGGGGCGGGGAAGAGCCCGCAATTGCTGCTTGGCAAATTCTTGCTGCGCCATGATTGGCTTGGACAGGTGGCAGCCGCCTTGTCGATTCACGCACCCTCTGGTATCGAAAAGTATTTAGTAATAGCCTTTTGCTGCAACTTTTTTCCTGATAATCCTTCTTCTTCTGAACTTTCTTTTTCTTTCTGACTAGAGTTTCTGGGCTTTTATCAACACATGCCCTAACTATTCTTGGTTCCACTGGGGTGCCTTTTTCCCTTATCAATTTACTTCTCACCCCTTCCATATTTTCATCACAAAGACAATACAACATTTCAAGACAAAACAAGACACAAACATACTGCATCAATCTTCTCCATTTTCTCGAAATGGCCATTTTTCCTCTCGCCCTATCTGTCTAGGGACGAGCTGATTGCTCCTGTCCTATCTATGGACGGGCAGCTTTTTTCGTCACTTACCCCCCGAGTGTCCCAGGGCTCCCCATAACGGGCCACCATCTGCCGCAGTCCGGCTGCAGCAGAATAACCGGGGGGGGTGATGAATAACTTGTGTACGTTGATACAGCAGGAATGAGAGCCGTTTATTGTAGGATAACAGAGGTATTTATACATTTTGCACAGCTTATCTTAATTAGCATAAACTAGATACAGCAGTCAACCAATCAGGAATCTCCACACTTAATGGCTCGCTTTTGTTACTTCACAAACCACTCCCTCTGGCATTTGGCCAGGCGCCATCCAGACTTGTTTACAGACTTTAACATTTCTCTGGCAAAATAACAGGTGCCAATCTGACTTGTTTACAGACCTTAACAGTGATTGGTTAGCACAATAGGGGGATTCATTTGAATTGATTGGCTTAGGCCATGAGGGGTGTACATGCTAAACTATATGGTTTCCCAACATGTTATCAACCACCATAAACTACTTGGGGGGTCATCTGGCATTCCAGGTATTTTCCCTGTCTCATGCTGATTGGAGGTTGCTACGGGGGTTGCTATGGGTCCTCACCTAGCCTAACTGAGTCAGGGACACCTGGTGCCACAGATCTCTCCCGTTATTTACAAACAACTCAGCAGGGTGGGTATGTGCTTAGGAGTGCTCTGTGGGTTTTTCCAAGGACAAAGGTCACGCCCCCTTCCTTAGGACAGGCCTTAAGGTAGAAGCTGCTGTTATTTATTTATTTTTTTTAAATGGAGTCACATTAGTTTCTCAACATGTGCCTATAATTCCAGCAACTTGGGATACTGAGGTAAGTTCAAGGCTAACTTGTACAACTTAAACATATCCTGGGCAATTTACTGAGACTCTGACTCAAAGTAAAAAAGAAAACTAAAAAGGTCTGAGGATATAGCTCAGTGATAGAGCACCACTGGGTTGAAACACTGGGATCAAAAAAAAACAAGCTAGGGAATTGGTTGATATTCAAGGAATCATTCAGTTATATGAATTGTTTGGGATACCAAAATACTGCTGTAATTTTAAAAAGGAGAAAAGTTTACTCTATAAAACATATCTTCTAGAAAGTTTTACTTCAAAGATAGGATTCCAATGTACAGAAAAACTTTGAAATTGAACTTGATTTGAATTTGAACATTAGGAAGTTTTGAACAGAGAGATGTAATTGAGAGTCCTGTACCAGCCTCAAGCCTTCAGGAAAATTGCTTAATGGGAGCCTGAAGCTCTTGAGTAATAGGTCATGAGTAATGTCTAGCTGTATTAGACTGTGAGTTTATCCTGAGGATAGACACCAGCCCTAGGTATCTGATGACTTTCTTGGGTAGCCATATCAGCTAGAAAATGCCTTCAGAATTTTTTTAACAAGAGCAAATCTTAAATGTATAAGACACTTAAAAACAATGTATATTCAAGCCACTGTTGAAGCAATTCTGAAATGGTCACTCACAAAACTCAAGCAATTCCTCTAGTAACATCTTACACATGAGATATTTAGTAAAAAAAAAGAAAAAAGAAAGAAAGAAAGAAGAGAAATGTGTTTATACACATATAGAATGTCAGCTACCAAAATATACTTTAGTTCACTTTCTCTAATTAATTACACAGAAACTGTAGTCAACTTGTGAGGATGAGAAGGTCAGCTGTGATTTTCATAACCTTGGAATATATTGTGTAACCACTGATTCAAAGACTTTTCAAGCACATGTGATGTTTAAAAAGCATAAATCTATTTTTATTATTCAACATGTGAAAAAAGAATAAGGACCTGTCTTTATTAATTTATATCATATAAAATTCACTAAGGAGCACCAATCATCAAACCTACTAATACACTGTTTATTCAATGAATGTGTAATCTCATTTGAACCTAGAAGGCAGTAGGGGAGTCATTTATTAATTTAAATTCTGTATACAAGAGATTAATGTTAAATTTCCAATGGATACAAATAGAGCTCTCATGTTAAATTTAACTTCCTCAACATTAAAAAAAAATCATGAATACTTCGAAGCATATGTGTTTAAGTGGATAGTTTCTCTCACGATTTGCTCCAAATTTATATTCCAATAATTAGTTTTGTAATGTAAAAGAGGTAGGCCTCAGAAAGAAAAATGACGAGTTTCGTTTTATACATTTTAGATTTGAGATGACTACAGGATAATGAAGGTGAGGAGGAGGCCATTGATTAAACAGGGCTAAAGCCAGGAGTGAGAACAAAGACTGAGGAGACTGAGAGTAATTAGCATGTAGTGGAGAGTGGATGGTGCCAAGTAGGAGGTAAAGCTGAAAGATCAGTGGGGCGAGATGTCATCATGGAGATGGGCAGTGAGTAGATGCACAAAAAAGGAAAATGAGAATGGGCAGGAGAGAGTTGGGTTACCTGAGGCAAGAGGGCAGAAACTTCTAGAAAAAGAGTAATTAGCAGTGTTGAACAAGTAAGGGAAGTCTAGTAGCACAAGGAACAAAGGAAATCTACTGAGCCTGACAAGAAGTATGGGGGAAACATATTGTGTTTAAAGGAGGATGAAAATTTAACAGAGTTTAAGATTAAATGGAAAACATGAGAAAATAGAAAATTCTTTCACTTATGAATAAGGTATATTTTTCTTACTTGTTTCTCATTCTTATAATTCATACTCCTAATGACTATAGGATAAAACTAACATTAGGTGGCTATATCCACAGATTTGACTTGTTATTTACTCTGAAAGAAATACTTACAGATGTTTATCATTTAGTATTAACATTTCTTTTGAATTATTAGCAGAAATTTTTCTCACCCTATGATACTCTGCTCAGATCTTCCTTTAGAAATGAAGGGCTTGGCTGGGCACAGTGGTACACACCTGTAATTCCAGTGGCTCAGGAGGCTGAGGAAGGAAGATTTCTGTTGAGGGCCACAGCCTTGTCGGGATGACGTAGGGCATTTTTGCCAGAAGTAGTGGTTGAAAGGTGACACCAGTGAGCCATTATGATGATGACTTTTGAGTTCTCTCGTAGTTCCCGTTGAGTTCCGGTTGAGCTCTAGCGGGGATTCCTGAAGAGTTCACGTTGGTTGGTGAAGTTCCCGTGGAAAGAGTTCCTGTTGGGGTGTGGTGTGTTCCTGGAGGAGCCGCGTGGGTGGCATTCGGGAGAGTTCCTAGAAGTGAGCTGGTGGAGTTTGGAAATAAAGTTTGTTCCTGCTTGAGTGGCTCGTGATTTGTGCCCAGCCAGACTGCGGCAGATCTCAAGTTCAAAGTCAGCCTCAGCAACTTAGTGAAGCCCTAAGCAACTCAGCAAGACCCTGTCTCTAAATAAAATTAAAAGCAGGGTTAGGGTGCTGGGGATGTTGTGTTCAGTGGTTAAGTGGCACTGGGTTCAATCCATGGTGGAAAGAAAGAGAGAGAGAGAGACAGGGGAGGAGATGGGAGGGGAGGGGAGGGAGGAAGGAAGGGCTCATTTCCCCAGATACAAGCAGTGAGTTGGCAGACAGTAATTAGTAGATAAACCCAATCTGGATTGCCTTAGCTGAAGAAAGCCACACGGCCCCACGTATTTTCTTCCTGGAATTTCCCCATCGAATGATTGAATATAATAAAGTGGAGATACTCAGATTGCTCTCCCCAGTTCCCAGTAGGCAGAGTGATCATGTTTCAGATTCCCCATACAAGGAGGCCTCCTTTAATATAATATTGTGCTACTATCAACTTGACCCACTGCCTTATACTGCTTCCTTCCTCTCCCTTCCACAAGAGTTGATTCCCAGGGTTCTTCTAATAAACCAAATACATGCTGATCTCTGACTTATAGAGTCTGCTACCTAAAGAAACCCAAAGTGCAACAACATTCTTTAACAGATTCTTCACTTCCCATGTAGTACTACTTTTCTAAATACACATCCTATTGTTTCGTTCTACAATTTTTAAAACTCTGTGATGATTCTTGGATTATACTGGTGATATATATGCAGTCTCAACTTTCAGTCATAGTGATGTTCTTAAGTTGTGGAGATTTCAAATGAAATCAATAGGAACTGATGAAAGGAACTCAATATTTGCTTCCTTCTGTGCATGGGCTCAAGACATGTATATTCCCGACACAAGAGAATTTTCTCATGTACAGCTTCACATGCACACACACACACACACACACACACACACACACACACATATGTATAAATCAAATCTATTTTAGCTATATATTATTCTAATTTCCATTTTCAGACACAAGTTTGAACATTATTTCAGTGTATCATGTTTGCCAAACCAGGAGACTCCAATATTAATACATTTCTTTCCTTCCATCTGTTTTCTTTACAAACACACACATGGATTATCTATATAAAAATCACTTTCCTATGTGACTCAATTTTTTTATTAATGCTATTTTGAATAGCTATAGAAAATCTCCTTGGCTTAGGTCAGATTCCCCAGAAGCAGATATTGTGACAGTATATGTGTGCAAGTGATTTATTAAAGCAGTGCTCCCAGAAGAAATCTGTAAGAAATGAGGAAAGCAGAAAAAGGGGGGGGGGGGAAAGCAAAATCCCAGTTCTATCTGATCCCATGGTGAACTCTGGAGCATAAATTACACCATATTGTTTGACCTACACAAAGCAAGACAGCTGGATTTTCAAATTCACTCACCAGTCAGAAAACTGATTAAGGGCCACCCAGAGGGACATAAACTCTCAAACTCCCAAATACTTCTAACTCTCTAGCACAAGAACATCCCTCTAAAGAAAGGTACAAACCTGGAAAGAAAGCACACTGAAGCAGAGGGAATGACTTAAGAACTGATAAAGATATCTGAGTGGATCTAGCACCAATAATGTTCCTATTCTTATCTATCATACTTTGACACACAAATGAAGTAGAGCTCATGTTTTCCAACTAAGGAGAGTTTTAGAGCTCTTAAAATGAAACTAAGCACCAAGGGCTCTTATCTCTATAATACAAATTGACAAACTTCAATGATAAGATATAAAATTAATATATTCTTTAAATATAGTCCTTTGTCTCTCCTAAAAGGTGGAAGGAAGATAAAATGTGAAAATACAGAACATACTTCCTGAGGAGGATGAGTCTCTATGGTTGCTTTGCCTGCTCTGAGTGTGTCTAGAAAAGTAAGGTAAAGATATTAAGCAGAAAGTGGTAAGCTGATTGATCTCTCGCTGATGAGCGTTTTGTAGGCTTTATTCAGAGCTGAGGCAATGAGAGTAGTGATCTTGATATCTCCACCAGGGCAGTTGAAGGTCCACATCTATATGCCAGGTAACTGAATTTATGGAATAAAGTCCTTGATTTTTCTCTCATTGCTTAAAGAAATCATCAGCTAGCTGATCAATGCTGGCCCAGAATAACTTTTTGTTTGTTTAAATTTTTAAATTTATATGATCACCATTATATTTACATAGGTCCACACACACCTCAAACTTGATAATTTAATGAACTTTGAAATTAACAAATAACAGTGGCCAAATTACCCCCAGGAATTTGTGATGTATACTTGTTCTAGGAACATGTTTCAAAGAAAACTCCCTCATCAAATTTATATTGAGAAATAAGACCATCAAGGTCTATATTTAATGCCTTCTAATACGTACAATACTTAAACTATATATATATATATATATATATATATATATATAGATATATATATATATATATAGTTTTATAGACGAAAACTGTATATATATATATATATATATATATATATACAGTTTTCGTCTATAAAACTGAACATAATAACCTCATTTAAATTAAGATGTAAACATCAAATGTCCCAAATATCAAGTTTCTTTTTTGTAGTGCTAAGAATTGGACCTGGGTCCTCACACATTCTAGGTAAGCACTCTACCACCCAGTTACACCCCAGCCCTCCAAATATTAAATGTTCTAGAGAAAGATTTAAATTAAGTTTTTAATAAAAATACATGTCTTTGTAAATAAACAATAAATAATATTAAAATTATAAGCATATTTGCCAGTCTCTCTGTGTTCTTGATAATCAGCTTTTTAGTAATAAATAAAATAAATAGTCATATTTTTGAAAATGTAGGTCTTTAAAATGAAGGCCATATCTTAAAATGGGAAAACTGAGAGAAGTTTGAATTGATTTTTAAGAGAAAATGTTTAACAGGAAATGTCTTCCAAGGTCACTCAAAATTATATCAAAGGAAGTTGAAACTTATATTTAAACTCTTAAGAAATCTCAGAGCAGATCCCTGTCATCATTTTTGAGGTAATTTCATAAAAGCTGTAATACTTCCTGTTGCATTTCACCTACCTTTTCTGGCCAGCCTCTGAAGGAACTGAACCTCTGTCTGACACCACTCTGCAAAATACTCTCAATCTTGCACATCTGGGGACATTCTGAAATCACAATTTCTCTTTTTTGGTTATAAAAGTTGACAATAGTCAAATAATTGTAACATTATAACTGGAAATTGCTAGTTTATTTTATTCTTGCTTCACCTGTTTTTTTAATATATATTTTATTATATTGGATAGAGTTCACTTTAAGTTTTGCATTCCAACAGAGAGTAATATTTCAAATTAATTATCATTTCTATATTGTTGACTACAGATTATTTTAAAATTTGGCTACTGACAGCTTTCAGAATAATATATTTTTTTTTTACTTTAAACAACTACATATTCCTAGAACACAAAAAAGATAAACAGTACATACTAATGATATAAAAAAGCATCACTTTTTAAAGTTTTGCAGTTAGTAGTTGTATAGTATGCACAATTAATAACATAACGCCACTGATAAATCAAGCAAATAAAATGCATAATCCTTAATGTAACTAAATTGTAATTGACAGAATGTTGACATAATAGGGTTAACCATAAAGGTTATTTGAAAATGTTTTAATAAATCAATCCTAATTTCCACTAAGAGAAAAGAAATATAACAGATGGACTATAATGTTATTTTTTTACATTAAGTCGTATAATATGAAGTATTATACTATTACTAGTAGTATAATATTAAGTAGAAATAATATGAAGTATGGGAGAAAGATAATTTTAGTATACCTTAGGAAAATTAGAGAATAAAGAATGCATGCAATCCTAAATAAAAATTATTCTCTCTACTAAAGTAAAAGTTGAATAAATTTAAAAGCCAGAATTCAAAAATGATAGGTAATTGGAGCAGTTTCAATGAAACCTAATACCTATTTGAATTTAAAATGTTTCTTTTTTAAAATGTGTATCTGATGAAATCAGAACTAATTACATTGTCTTTTTGTTTAGTAGTCATAACAATTAATTCACTAAAGTTGTAATTGAAAGTATAAAAATAATACTCTATTGAACATCTTTCTTCCAGGACATTAGTAATTTCAATATTAGTTTCTGCAACAAATTATACAAACCCATTGCTAAAAAATAAACCATGTTTTAGTCAAAAAAGCAAATAAACCAAATCCTGGTCCATATGTCATATTCGAATTTAGTAATGTGTACTACTGGAGCTTATAAATCCTTTTTTGAAATATCTGCCAGTAATCAAGTTTCACCTCAAAGACATTGATTGAAAATAATAGCAAACATACAAAAATTCCTAAATCAATCATTTATAATGGTAAAATGAAAGATTCTAAAATAAAAGTTTAAATACACTTAAAATGATTCACTAAACATCAGACACTATGAATTTCATGTATAACTTGAAGAAATTTTGATTTAATTTTATAAGCAAAATTTACTATGTATATTTAGCATATTAAAAAACACAACTTTAAACTTGAAGCATCAATTAATTAATATTCAAATCCTATTCCTGAATGTTGTATTTTCCTCCAGGGTTTCCTTGGGATGAAAAGGCAGTTGTTATACAAAAATGCTAACAAAGTGTTATGATAAACCCATCTGTGAGAATTCCTCAGTTGCTAGTACAAGAACAATTAGAAGAGCTCATGTGAGCGGCTCTGCATCATTTCTTGGCTTCGGCAAGCTGCAGTGCACACAACATTTCAACAATATCCTCACAGGGAGTCATTTCAGAAACAACTGGGAAATACTCACCAAAGATGAAAGTCTGGCAAGAAACTGCTCCAACTCAGGAACTTACTGCTTTGAACTTGGAAGCATGAAACATTTTTTAGAACTTTTTAAGAAGGAGGAGGTAAATAATCTCACTATGTCAGCCACATTTTTCAATTTATGTATTCTTCCTAAGCCATTCATTATTATTCTGAAATGCACACATAAGAGAAGAGTGAGTTGTCAATAAACTGTTTTTTCTAAAAAAAGTCAAAATTGAATTGTGAAATACTGTGAACAGTTGTCTTCCAGTTAGGAACAATGGAAAATGGAAGTGTAAGGAAATAAATGGAGCAGGTTTTACAGGTGAAGTATGTTTAGGAGATGACATGGTAGAGATAAATAAATGTGTTTTTTTTTCTCAATTTGAATTGCTGATTTCTTCAAATATCAACTGAGTTGCTCATTAACCTTCTATTTCTTTCCAAAATGTTTCCGATCTGGAATTTGTGACCTACTATCATCAAGAATATTGCCACAATCAGAAGGTGAAAATAATTTTATTTTACAGTGTTCAGTAATATATTTCATAGAGGAAGTCAGTTTTGTATTATATAATGAATAGAAAGACTCATAAATACATAGAATTTTAGATTGAATGTCAAAGCCAGCATTAGTGAGTAAAACAAAAGGTGTTAAAATGAGCTCTTGTGGTGAGCAAGAATATTAAACTTGTCAATTTTTCCTATCTCAGCTTTTAAAAACAATCTGATTATAAAAGCCAGTCTATCATATAATATCTAATGAATACCAAGCTTAGCAGATGATATCAATTCACCTGAGTCCAGCTATTTGGACCAAGAGCATTCTGTATTTTCTTGATGCTATTTTCCTGATGGTTAATGATCAGTTTGTAGAAAAGATGATAGACTATTTTAAAAATTACATATCTTTCCATGGTAATGCTTATGTGGGTAACTTCCAAAAATGTTCTGCATGAAATGATATATTTGTTTTTTTCATTTTAAAATGTATTTATTAATATTTATCCATTGTTTGTATGCTTCATTTCTATGATAACCCCTTCTGTGTTCAAACATTCTGTGCCATCTTCCCTGTATCTTTTGACAGTAGGTTAAGATGGGCCACACTCTTGTTAACAGCAATAAGTATTAAAGGCCACTGAAGCTTCAAATGAGGATAGATTACCTGCAGAAAATGTATTATGTATATACTCTGTCCTAATGTTTCATATTCAAATGAGAAAAAAAAAACAGATTTTTTTTGCAATGCAAACGAGGTAGAAATGACTGGCTCATCTTAGTGTCTGCTTAAAGTACCATATTATGATAATTTTGGTTAAGATGACATTCTTAAAGTTTCATGATATCCAATATCTCTAAATGGTTCTCATGCCCATAAAGCACAATTTTATCTCTTTATATTAAGTTAGTTTAATTTATTTCCCATAGTATATGTTCAGTGAAAAAAATACAAATATTCCCCACTTGGTTTATAAGTACTTTTGAATCAAATTAAATTCCTGAAACCTATTATAAAAACATATCAAGCAGATATTGAACAGTTCACATAATTATATCAGGTATCACCTAATATTTTAGTAGCTTCATTAAATCAAAATTGAGTTTAAGTTTATTATATATTCATCAGTTTCATTTTACTTAAACAAAAATTCAAATCTTCATTAAAAAATAAATCACACACACATAAAAAATCATAACTTTGGTTTATGTTAAAAGTATGCTTTTATGTTTGGAAATTTATTCTGAAAAGCTATAGTAAAAAGAAAGAACTACGCAATGGTTCTTCCCATCTGTGGAGTAGGAAAATAAAACCAAATCGTTTAGCTACTGTTTACTGTTTTAAAACAAATAAATGGAAAGTGTTTACTGTGGAAATTACCATCTTACCAAGGATATAAGATATAACATGACTCTGAAAGAAAAAAAAATTATAGCAGTAAAAATATTCACATATTGCTTTCTTCTGGAGGGAACTTTGCTATGATTAAAGCTGCCAACTCAAATGTAGAATAAATGTTAAAAATTAAAAAATTAAGTATTTTGGAAATACATAAATGTGTGTTGCTATTATAGTGGCTAATGGTAATAATTTTAAAAATTTTGTTGCTGGAGAGATTATATACTGGCAAATAGGGGAAATTATTTTGACGAATTATTTTTCAAAGTTTACTTTGAAGGTGACTATTGCAGGTAGATATTATTGCACTCATTTCATTTGTTAGATGTAATGGTTTTTTAAACCTTGAAGAAACCGGAAAACAAACACTTATGTTTCTTAGAAAAGAACAAATTTAGAAGATTAACTAGATTGTTGTAGGGGTAGAAAAACAAGGTGCATTCATACAGCTAAGACACAATTATTATATTATAAAGGGCTTAAAGAAAATTAGAAGACAAAAGCATTTAGAAACTCTTTAAATGAGGTATATTATTGAGAAAGATGAGTGGAACTAAATTTAATAAGACCTATTGAGTTTGTTTTTTCTAAATGCAATTTCTAAATGTGAGTTAACTAAATGTGGCCTACATTATGTACAGTTCTGGGAATGGACTAAATGTTATAAAGCTATTTTTATGTGTATTCTAGAGTGAAGAAGATAAATATGTACTTTTGGATATGAAAGCAAGGATTCTTAATGTTTTAGGTCAAAATTATGAATATAGAAAGGAAAGATAAAAGGCTAGAATAAATAGTGTTCAGTTTTACTATTTATGATTAGAGAGATAATATGAATTTAAGTTCAGATATATTGTATCCTTTTTAGTAAAAGGAAAGAGAAGGAATGAGCAGATCCAAGGGTAGTGGAGAAAAGTACAAGCTGATCCTATAATAGGAAGTAAGAAAGTGCTCAAAAATTATTGAAGCATGTCCAAAGGACACAAAAGCTGTCTTGAAGAAAATCCCATTGGTTAAGTCTGGGAAATATAAGTGAGAAAATAATTATAATGATGTTCTATAAACAAACAAACAAAAAAAACTAGAGTGTGCATTAATTTTTCTTGGTGTAAAAATAAATAAGGATAGGGAATGTCTTGTAGAAAACATACATGAAATATCAATTGTCATTTGTAAATCATGAAAGCAGTAATTGTTTGGAGAAGAATCATCTATGAATGCTCTTCCCTTGTGTGTGTTTGTTGTTTGTTCTTCTCACTTCTTTTTTGGGAGTGGGGGGCAGTTGCTGAGGATGAAATCCAGGGCCTTGCAAGTTCTCTGCAGGCAGTCTGCCCCTCAGCTAATGTCTCTGGATGCTAATATTAGCAGAAAGAGTATGACGAAAAACAAAATATGTGCGTGCTTTTAATGTATCTCCCAAAAGATATTAATTTATAAAAAGAAAAATAATAACTTTACCCCGTAGACAGAGAGAAGATACAGAGTTTACAAAGTTCACACATTTAGAGTTATCAGTGTTGAGGCAAAGCAACACAATGCTTCTTTTGAATTAATTAAAAGAAAACTGAATCGCTCCAAGATCTTCCTGGAAAATATTTCTTCCACAAACCTTATTACAAAGAAAATTATACAAATCCAAATTACAGAGAAATATGAAAAATAACTGTCCAAAAATTTAAGATCAAAGAGGACATAGGGAAATTGATTCAGATAAAAGGAGACTAAAGAGATAAGACAACTAAAGTAAATAATAGGTGATATTTTAATAAGGCCTTATAATAATAATAGTGATGCATCACTGTTTATTGGCTGATTGTTTATAATTGTATCAAAGTTGTATAAAACAATGTCCATATTTTTAGGAAGTCACACTGAAGCATGTAAAGATAAACATGTTCACAACATACTGCAATGAAAGTAAGTATCTATGGAGAGGTAGAGGATAAATGATAAAACAAGGAATGTGCTTCCCTTGTAAATCTGGATGAAGAGATTTCATGATTTTTCTGTATCATTTTCATAAGTTGAAGTTAGTTTTGAAAATTAAAATAAGTCATAATCCTGGAAGAGCAGAATTGGTACACCTTGGATTATAGGGAATGGTTGGAGAAAGAGCTGGATTGACAGTCCCTAATGCCACAAGTAATGAAGAATGAGTCCCTGATGGAACATAAGGGCTATTATTAATGGGCAAGGGGAGTAGTCTTTCTCAGGCCACACAAGTATTTCCCACAGATAGGTTTTCTGATTTCAAGTGGTCAAAATAAAAAAAAATACAAATATATAGTTTACAGTTTATTAAAAATAAGGTTGTAAAAGTGTTTCTAGGATGTCTACATCTAGGGAAAGATTCTTAGGCTATGACAGAAAACTCTAAGTTTGATACAGTGTTGTTCAAATTCTTTTACCATATTGTTTTTTGTCAAGAGTGTCACAGTAGCTGCTAACAATATTTTGGTTGCAAAAATAGCTAATATTTTTGAACATATATTTACAAAGCTCAGAAGACTTAAAATGTTGGACAAACTATCTCTATATTAGTATGTATATATATAATATTGCTATAATGGTATGCATATATGTGTGTGATTATTGTTTTTAGAATCAAATGAGAAGTAAATCTAGAAATAGGAATATCTCACAGATACAACAATGACTAAAAGAGGGACAAAAGATTTTAAAGAGAGTAAGTATGCTCATGGTTCACTTTAAAATATTCAATTTAGATAAAATAGATGACTTTTAACTTATTTATACTCATGCACCCTGAGTTCCCAGAAAAGCTCAATGGAATAGCAAATTCAGCCAGGTTTACAGATGAGAGGAGATGTAATAATCTTAGTATTTCTGACTACCTCGTGGAGACGAGGTGTTTCAGAATGGTTCTGTTTGCCAGAGTTCAGATGGGGCAAGCATAAATATCTCAGGTGTTCTTTCTCTTTGTGGTTCACAGGAATGCTCACTGAAGAGCTTCTGTGACTCTGGCCCTGAGTGTTTCAAATGCAACATAGCAAAATAAGAAGCAGTCTATATAAGTTTGCTTCCTCCCATCTGATTCCTTTTTCTTAGTACAGTACCTCCAAAACTCCTCAATATTTCTGAGGCAGCAAGTGTGAATGTGGAACATCAGGACAAGTATTCTCTAGATACTTGTTTGAAGGAATTACTGATGAGCAGACTCAATTCTCGGCAGACTCTGAGATAGCTAAGGAATGCTCACACCTGACCCATTCCCCATCATTGGAGTTGGGTCTCTGTTTTGGCATAGTTTCTTTCAAAAGAATCTTCTGGTTCCTGGATCTAACTCCTGAGGATCAAAACAGTACCTGAGCAAAGTGAACCTCACCTAAATTAGAACTATTGTTATGATTAAGATATTGGGGGTCTCTCAAAAGTTCATGTATGAAATAATGCAAGAAAGTTTAAAGGGATTGGCTTAAGAGAACCTTAACCCCATCAGTGAATTAATCCTCTGATAGGGATTAACTGGGTGGTAACTGTAGGAAGATAGGGTGTGGCCAGAGGAGGTGGGGCATTTGTGGTGTGCCTCTGGGGTTTATATTTTGTCCCTGAAGAGAGAAGCTGTCTCCATGCTTCTTGGTGGCCATGTCCTGACCTGCTTTCCTCTGCCACACTATTGTGCCATGATGTTCTCTGCCTCACCTTGAGCCATGAGGAATGTGGTTGGCTATCTGTGAACTGAAATCTCTGAAATTCTGAGACTCAAAATAAATTTTTCCTCCTAAATTTGTTCTCATCAGGTGTTTTGGTCATAGTTGTGCGGAAGCTGACTAAAACAACTATGTGTGCCCATTCTCATACCTGCCAAGCACTGAAATTGCTCAAATCAACGTAATTTTAAGGCAAATTACTATATTATATGATTCTTGCCTGAGAATTTTAACACCTTCTACATGAGTGAGTTCATGACATTCCACAGACTTTTTATGTGCATCTATAATGTACCAATTAAAAAAAAGGAAAAAAATAGAAGATGAGATCAATGTGACTTGAAAATAGGAAATGACTCTAGAACTTTGGGCCTAAATCTGAGTATTTAACACATTTTGGTAAACTAGATTTTAATCATTTTATGTTTAAGGCTTCACATATACATCCAATGATGTGTATGTGTGTGCGTGCATGTGTATGTATACCTACACACATGCACACATGTACACAAAAGCAGTGTCAGAAAACTTTACATAAAGGAAATGTTTTCCCTATTCCATTTTGACCAAACATCTCATCCACTTCATCGGGCCTCTTTAAAGACAGAAATTTCTTCTCCAGGGAATAGCTACTGGACATATTCCCAAGAACACCGTCATTATCAATTTCTAGCAGAAAGTCTCTGTCAGCATTTTTTAACCTTTTGAGCTTTATGTTGATTATTGTTTCTTATACTATATTTCTCTTTATTTCTTTTTTATTTGCGGGACAGGTTCTTTATTTTAAAAAGTCACCTGTTAAAATAATATACAGTATTAAAACAGTGTTGCACTGTTGGTTTCTCTATCTCCTAACGGGCTCCAAAGAGACCATAATATTTTAGTTCAATAAGCTGCAGTATTCATAATTAACAGACTTCATAGAACCACCCTTACCTAATAATGGGGATTGGGTAAGGAAAGAAACTTTGAAAGATCAGCACATTACCAGTCCAGATTGTAGATGAAGTAATCAGGTGTCCCATCCCCGAAGAAGTCTAGTTTCAAAATAACAAAATTTTAAACATTTGGTACATAAACTCTCCAAAAACGTTCCAGCACTGACTAAAACAAACCACAATGAGACAGCCCTTTTAGAGACAGCAGCTTCAGACCCGGAAAAGGGTAATGAGATGAATTTCATATGGCTAAATCAGTGGTAAAAACAATTTTCCTACTTTCAAGAAGACAGGAGAGCAATAATGTGGTCAATTCAAGATTAAGAGTTCTATGACTTCATTCTGTGAAGGAGGTTGAGATGGGGCAAACACTTGGGTCCAAGGGCTGAGGATAGGCCTCAGTGGTAGGAGGCTAGCCAAGTATGGATGAGGCCCTAGGTTCAATCCCCAGCAAGACAAAAAACAAAAAGTCTCAAAGATCTTACCATCTTCATTTGTTCACTTTTGATGAAAAAAAATAAAAAGTTATACAAAGATATCTTAAAGCTAAACACACACACACACACACACACACACACACACACACACACACACACCACCTAAGTAGCACTGGTTTTGCTTTTTGGCAAACTCCTCTTACAATCACTTTTATGGTTTCCTCTGGTTTGGCTGCTACTTTGTACAGATCAATGAGGTTTACCTTAGCCGACTTTTCTCTGGGCTCTGTTTTGCTTTCAGTAGGGTAAGCCTATACCCCTTTCCTTCCTCTCTGCAGAGGGCAATATGGATTAGACTGAAAAGTTACCTTCCAAAAGCAAGAAGGGAAATAGATTGCTGAGTCAGAGCTGTAAATTATTTGAAGTGTTTAAAAAAAAAAACCTGGAACTTGGGGGAAATACAGAGGCATTTTGGTGAAAAATACAAGGAGGGGCGGGTGCAGAGGAGGTGTCAAAAAGAGAAAGCAGCCTTCCAATCAAAAATCAGCCCTTAGTTTCAAGGTGACCTTCCGGCTGGTTGGCCTCAGGTGAATCAGGGTCAGAGGAAGGAGCAGCAGCAGGACAGGTCTGGGGAGCTCTGCATCCCATTCAGGTCAAACAGAGTCTGATCCAGCATCCTTTGTGTATAGAGATGCTTCTCTACAGTGCATTACAGCTTATCTTCCAAGTCATGAGTTGTCTTTTCCCGTTTAGCCACCTGTCTCTCAGCAAACTCAGTATGGGTTTCTGCCTTGAGTTTAGCAGTAAGAACCTTTATCTCTGTCATATTAGTCTTCTTTTTCAGAGTACTTCTCTTCAGAAACACCCAGACGGTTCAGGTCCTCATCCATCTGTTCATCCACCTCTCATCAGCCAGATTCTGCCAGAAAAGCTCATTCCTCTTTGCACTCCAAATCTCCTCTAATAATCAAAAAATTATGAGTCACACTTTGCATAATTCCTATCTGCTTCATTTGCCATGTGCTCAGCTTCTTTGAGTTGGATTTCCTGGAGTTCCATCTTTATTTAGTGTCTTAGAGTCTGGTTTTCAATAATCTTCATATCTCTCTGACTCTCATCAGCAGCTTCCTCTTCTCCTCCTCCTCCTTCTTTTTCAGGGCAGTAGCCAGCTCCTCTTCAACCAGTAGGATCCGATGGTTCAAGGAGGTCACCTCAGGTGTTTCCCAGGCCTACCTTTCCCCTTTCACTTCCCCCTGGAGGCACTAAACTCCTCTGCATCATCTTCCTGGATCTTGCACTTCACTTTGTCAATGGTGGTGAAACCAGCCACAGTGCCCCCTCCCCACTCCAGCCATCTTCCCCTGATTCTTAATCTCTGACACCTGCCTCTCCTCCACTTGAGTTTCATCCCTGAAAATAGCAGCTACAATCCATAGCAAAAATGTATGTGTAATAAATTATGCATATAAAATAAAAATCAACAGTGTATTTATTATATACTATACAATTAACATAATCATATTTAAGTGCAATTAATATTAATATCAATCTTTATTTACATAGACATGACTTAGTACAATTGTCAGGCAGTGCCATTTGCCAACCCAATGTTTATCCAGCCACCTAGTGTTTATTCAGGTTTGATGAAGGGAAGGAGAGAAGTGCCTCTAAGGCTGTGTTAGACCAAATTCTCCTGCTCTTATAAAGTGGAGACCTACCAGAGTCTATCCTGCTCTAACATTCGGGCAAATATTCACACACCCCCAATTCTGCCAACATCCTGATAGATATTTGACAGTGGTCATTTCAAATTTCGTCTCTACTATAGTAGAGGTCATATTGGTTTGTATTTCCTAAACTATTGATGGTTTTATTTTTCCGTTTTCTTTTCTTAGTGTTTCTATTTCCAAGTTCAGTCAGAATCACAGATTCTCAGATTCTCCTTCTCCTTCTTCCACTGATGAAGTATCCTAAGTGGGAGACTGTGACTCATTAAGAGTAAACAGTTAAGAGCTTGGTGAAGTGATTTTCTATTTTTCCCCCTCAGTTATGTCTCACCTGGTGTGCTACTTAAAGACAGAGATCACTATGGAGCTTCTTTGAAACTTGATGATGTATATAGTATGTTTAGTGACTTTCTATGTAACTTCAAACAAACTTCAATAGAGATGGAACACTGGGCATCATTTAATTATGGGAGTTGAAAATGGGACAGAAGATAACTAATGCCATTGTAATAATTCTAGCTTCTTTGAAATCCTGTCATATTCCTAAGAGTATCACTAATTCTCTGAATACTCAGATTCTCTAATTTAGTTTAAAGGCACAAATTGCTCTCCAATAAATGGGATGGACATCTGTCACCTGATCACTTAAGTCATTCACATATTGTAGAAAACTTAAGAAATAAATGCCAGATGTTAACTTGAAAAGAATTCATCTTTGAAAGTATAATTGATGGGCATTCACATATCTCAAGGTCTGAAATCTGTTTGTGTACCTCTAGCTAAGTAATGGAAATGAGATAAATGAGTGTAAGAAAAATTACATTATTTAAAACTAGTGTACTACAAAAGTCCACTTAATTTTACTAGAAAAAAAAATTTCAGCCCCAAAGAAATATATCTGGACAATGATGTAAGTACAATAATGATGAGTAATAATTATTTCTGGAATTATGTAAAAATATTTTCTTATTTTGCTTTTAAATAGAAGATAATATAGCACAGTTGATGCTTGTTTAAATTTTGCATACAAATATGCATAACGCCAACTGGATTCAATTTATTCTGTCTTAATTTGAATTAACTTGACGGGTTTTTTGACACAGGCTGAACAGACTAATTGTTGCTTATTTGGGTGCACTGAATCAGTGAACATGGCAATCAGATTCCAGACAGATGTTCATAGTTTCTTTGATTGCCCAGAGCCTGAGGTTGGAAAAGAAGAGAGAATCATTTTGCTGATTTACTTTGGTTAGTGTCTGTCATGGCACAGACTGCATTACAAATACAACTGTTAAAACAAGCAGATGCTGCTAAAGAGTTGTGAGGAACAGATAGGAATACTAATTACAATGTAACCTTTTGACACATTTGAACTTGTACAGTTTTGGTAAGCAGAATTTGGCCATATAAAATTACAGTACTACATTTATCTTCCCCCCTTGTTTGTTTCAATATCTTCTTAGTATCAGTGTTGCTATTAATTTATTCTGATCAGTTTCAATGATAAAGATAGCAATCAAATGATAAAAAGAGTACCTTCCTCTCTCACTGCCAAATGGTCCTCTTATTGTCAAATTTTGTAGTGCATACTATTCACTACATATATTTTTTTAAAAGAAATAGGGTTTTATAGGTTCCATTGAATCCTCCTGTGAATGAATATGAGAAACAAGTAGAAGATGATCAACTGTGTACGACCATTGAATGTGTGTTCTATGGTTATGTACTCTTGTCAGGAGCAGACTAGGCTGAATATATCAAAGGAAGAAATGAAATAATGATGAATTATGTAAAAAGAGTAAAAGTGCTCTAAAATTAAATAGTTCAGAGGTCTTAAAGTTATTACTTAATATTATATGCATTTTATCATATATTTCTGGTTCATTTATGTTTCTCCTTCAAAAATTTTTTTTACATCTTGCCCAGTTTTTCCATTAAATATTTCATTAGTTTATTTTAAATCGATTTGTGGAAATTCTTTATATATTTTGCATAACAGTCTTCTATTGTTTTTGTGTATTTATGTGCAAATATTTTATAAGCTATGATTTATTTTTCAAATACTTAAAATAGTCTTTGCTGAATCAATGTTTTTAATTTTTAATGTTGTAGATTTTGACAATCATTTTCTTTGTCTACAGTGCTTTATAGTCTTATTTAAAAGTTATTTCTGTAAAGAAATCTTTTCCAACAAGAAGTCTTACATATAGTCCTATATAAATATTCTTCTAAATATCTTAAAGTTTGTTTTTTTCTCGTTACAATTTTTCGTACGATGAGAATTAATGTTATGTATAAGACATGGTTCCAAATATTTTTTGCATTAAAGTAACAAATTATCCTATCACTTTTGACTGCAATTTCTATTAATATTATCTTTTTGCCTCCCTTACCATCTTCCTCTCTTAAATTTTCTGTTATGCATATCTATGTAATTATTTTTCTTCATATCTATTATCTTTCTTTCTTTCTCATCATTTTCCCTCTCTTATTTATCTTTGTGATAACCTCTCACACACACACTTCCTGGTTCCTCAGTTCCTTTATCAGTATATCTATCCTTATTATCTCTCTAGTTCTATTTAAACATGTTATATTAAATTATAGATTTAATTCCATGAATATTTGTGTGCTTCTTGAAGTTCCATCAAGTTTTTTTTCCAAATATTTTGAGCATATCTCATTCTTTCAATTTTTAAATTTTAGACTTCACTTTATTTTTTTTTTAGTCTCTCTGAGTCACCCTTACATCTTAGACTTCTTTTTTAAATGATATATATTTGTACATCTTTATGGGAATACTTTATTAGTAATTTAATACATCATATTATATTATGTAATTATCAAATAAAGCTAACAAACATTTACAACTCTTCAATCATTAATAATTTATATGTGTTGGATATTTTGTACTCTTAGTCATTTTTAGACATATCATATTGTTTTAACTGGTACTTATCCTCAGGCACCAAAGAATATGCAGTAGAGAAAAGATAGTTTCTTCAATAAAGGGTGCTAACATAAATGAATGAACATATGGAGAAGAAAGAAACTAGATCCCTCTTCTTACTGTAAACAAAAATCAACTCAAATGGATCAAGACCTAGATGTTAATCCTGAAATGGTAAAATTACTACAAGAAAAAAAGAAGAAACACTTCTTTTAAGAATTGGTGTAGGCAACAAATTTTAGATAGGACCCCAAAGGCATAGGAAACCAGAGTGAAAATACACAAGTGGGATTATATCAAACTTAGAAGCTTCTGCATAGCAAAGGAAGAAATCAACAGAATTAAGAAACAATTTACAGAACGGGAGGTCTGAGACTTCTTAATGTCACTTTTCAATACTGTGTACAGCTAGAGCAACATAAGTGTTAGCAATCTAGGACTCCCTTGTATCATGGTCCATGTACCTTAGGAACGGGGAAGCTGGGTGGAAGGAAAACATCCTCATTAATGGTCCAAGAGAGCATGTCGTATTATTCTTCACAATACCAAAGGAAACATAAGCTCTAATGTACTTTGAAATCCATAACAACACTAATTTTCCATAGATATGTTTGAATCCTTAGCTTATGATGACAAGGAATACTTATGCCTCTGTGACTCTTTTTTTTTGTAGTTAATTTTATCATAATAATTATAGTTAATGGGTAATTACACCAGATCTCAGCTGCTTCTAGATAGTATACTTGTGTACATAGTAATTACAAATTACACCAAACATGCCAAATGAGCACATGAAAACCATATTATGTACTTAATTTTACAAATGCCATTTGTATTTATTTTACAAATATTTTTTTAAATGAAGCAATATCTGTTGCTAAAATCCTCAACAAAATCAAAACATTAAATGATATGTCTGCAATAAGTAAAAATTTCCAATTGTTTTACATATCCATTCATTCTAGAAGTCATCAAAAGCCTTTAACTCTATTGACATGAATTTTTAAAAATATTTATTTTTTTAGTTTTAGGTGGACACAATATCTTTATTTTATTTTTATGTGGTGCTGAGAATCAAACTCAGTGCCCCAAGCATGCTAAGCGAGTGCTCTACCACTTGAGCCACATCCCCAGTCCCAATTGACACAATTTTTTTTGCATTGCGAATATTGGATTATTCAATTATCAACAAACTATGTTGCATTCCTTTAAGTCAGGCACCATTTCTTGGTCATAATTGGACCTGTCTACACCCTACTATTGCTTCACAGTCACAGACAGAAAGTAAGTATTAAGGATTAAATTACTTTTCTTCAAAATTCATAAGTTGGAACCCTAACCTCAAGTACCTTAGAATATGACTGTATTTAGAGGTAGGACCTTTAAAGCACTAATTACAATAAAATGAGGTCATCGTAGTGGGTCCTAATCCAGTTAGATTGGTCTTCTTATAAAAAGAGTACATTTGAATACACAGGGAGATCCTCTTGAATAAGGGGAAGACCACGTGAAGACAAAGGGAGAAGACAGCTATCAGTAAGCCAAAGGAGGAAGCCTGAAGAAAAACCAAAGCTACCAACACCTTAATATTAGACTTCCAATCTTCAGAACTGTGAGAAAACAAATTTCTACTATTTGAGCCACCTGATCTATTTTACTTTGATATGGCAGACCTAGCAAACTATATGCAGTGAATACTAAATAAAGAGATTGTATAAACTAGTTGTGAAGGAAATAGGTAACGTGTCTTAAAAACCTGGGAACTCATTTTCAGCTAATAAAAAGGACTAAGGGCATCGGTGACAAAGAAAATTGCTTGCAAAGTCAGGTAGATTTTATTTGTTTATTCAACAAATATTTATCAAGTCTATTGTACAGTCTAGTCTGTGGGGATGCAATCTGATGTACAACCATCTGTGTCCTCAGTCCTCATGGCATTTATAATTTGTGGAGAATGACATTTACAAATAAGCCATTTCCTAAAATCATTACTATGAGCTGAAATAAGCACATAAAGTAAAATAAGTGTATGTAACACAGAATTAACTCCTTCTTCTGAACTTACTGAATATTCCACTACTGAGTTATTATGTTTAAATTTCAAAAAGTTCATGTCATCCCTAGCTTTTAAAAGACATTTTAAATAATTTAATTTCTACTTAGGGTAATGTTATTCTTTTTGATGTTTTTAATAAACTGCCTACAACATAATATATCAATTTGTTCCTTCCATGCATTGTTCCATTGTGCTCAGACATTTAATTTCACATGAGCTTTAAATGTACCTTATTTGTGTTCATACATCCCTGTGATATATATCACTATTTTGCATTAGAGTTATTTAATAACAAGCATAAGAAAAAAGAATTTAATACTTTTCATTGTTTATTTCCTATCATTTGTATTTATTTTCAGCAATTTAAATATGATACGCCTAGGGGTGTGTGTGTGTGTGTGTCTGTGTCTATATACACACATGTGGCTAACAGTAGTTAATGTGTATCATTAATTAAAGAAAATCTGTGTCCCTTATTTTCCCAAACATTTCTTCTCCCTGCTCTCTCTCTTCTGAGATTTGAAAAGTTTGTTAGAACATTTGACATTGTTCCATTACCATTAGAACTCTGTTCTGTGTTCTCATATTTTGTTTTGGCCTGTCTTTGACATAATGAATCATATTTATTAAGTCATATTTGCTAAATGAATCAAATTTACTAAAAAAATACATTGAAGACACTCCTTATCTTTGCTATAGTGATAATGTGGTATTTTTGTATGTTTCCGTCTAAAATACTCCATATCAATGCTAAAATGACCCATCTGATCCCATATTATGTCCACATTCTTCATGAAGGCCTTTCTTGTGTTTATTATACATATTTTGAAATTCTATTCAGAAGCTTCCAGTGTCAGTGTCAAATATCTGCCTGTCTCTTTCAATTATTTTTTGTCGTTTGGCAGGTTTTTCTTTCTATTCCTTGCTTTTTCATAAACCTTGTAATGTTTGGTTGAAAGAAGCAGACACCTTATGTGAGACAATAAAGACATAGTTAAAGTGTCTCATTTGGGGGTGAGTTAAAAATAATTGGCATGCCTCTCATGCTAGAGTCAGGAGTTGCACTTAATTCCATTTCTTTTGTTGTTATTGTTAACTTTAGAGCACCCTGGTTATCAAATTCCTGTAGTGATTATCAGTATTTAGGATTGAGAAGGGTTTCTTAATATGATTTTATTATTTCTGCTAAACTCTCAACTTTATATCTTCTCTTTGCAATGTGCCTTAAAGACTTGTCCCCCTCCCTTGGCCCCGTAGAGTCTTATTCTTCTCCTGGTTCTTTTCTAAAAGTTTTACTCTGCTACCTGGTAGTAATTAGCTTTTAGTCTGGTGGCAGAGTCTGTGGGGAACATTCCCCATTATTCTTATTAAGCCTCAATCATAGGCAAACACTGTGTCTCTGCAGGGGGCACTGGTTTAGCTCTGGACTTCTCAGTGTCTCCACTGGTATTACAACTGCAGTTAGGGCCCAGCCTATATTTCTACCACTTGTAAAGAATTTCTCTCACCAGCCATCACTAATGTTTTAGGAACATGGCATGTGAGTCTTCTTTTTCAATATGTTTTGTGGGAAAGGGGAATAGGGTCAGAGTGTCAGAATGGGCTCCTGACATCACTGTGATCGCCCTTTTCAAGCCTACAACATTAGACAACCTTTTTTTTTTTTTAAAAAAAATATAACTTCAGCCAATCTTTCTATATCATATAAGATCCACATAGAAAAATCTGCAAATAGGCATAAACTCCCTCTATTCAGCACCAAAGTTCTCTAAATATGTTAGTTAGGGCACAGTCATCTCTACCAATTTGTTAGCAACTCCAGCCATATCCTCACCCATGCCTTGCTGCAGGATCCTGGGTGAGAACATGTTCACATCTCCTTTTCCCCTTACAGGCTTCTCCATAGATTTTGGGGTATGGTTTGTATCATTGCTTCAGTACTCCAGCTAAAGAAAAATCATGAACGTGGAATATTTTTGTTTGTTTGTTTGTGTTAAGGAACAGTGATCCTCTTTCAATTCTCTGGTTTTCAAGAAGAAATGCAAACTAAATAGTCCTAATTTCTAAGTTAATATTTGAAACATAAAATGTGGTTAAACAAATAAAAGGAGGTATTCCAGAAAAATATTCAATTTAAAGGAAACACTATGACCTGAGGAAGCATGATATTTTCAAGGAAATGAAAAAGGAACCCTTAGAGGATGGTGGCTGAAAATAGATAATGAATCCATAGATGTGAAGTTGGAGGGTAGAACAGGTCACATTATGCCAATATCTTTTTTGGGTCTTTTTCTTGTGAGTTATACAAATTTCTTGAAGTATTGTGAAACCCAATTTTAGAATTTTATTTTGAAATATTTGCCCCAGTTGTACTCTACAACACTAATTTCAAAACATATATGGAACAATTTGGAACTACTGTCACAATATAGTTTGAGAAAAAAATAGATCCTTGGACTAGGAAAATAAAATGGACATGAGAATAAACAGGAAGACTCCTCTTTGAAGGATCTAACACCGGCAGGGAATTGGAAGAAGTGCAGGGTGGCTATCAAACATGAATGATAGAATTTACGGGGACTAAACCAGAAATGGGTTAGGATGAGATTATGAAAGAGCACAGAGGCCATGCCAGGAAGCCTGTACTAATTTCTTCTATAAACAGTGATGAGATCACAGTGGGTTTTAAGCTGACCTGGAACATGATCATATTTAATTTGAGGAGAGGTAGTTTAAATCATTTAATCAGGACCTATATGGAAAGGATATGGTTACATTCTGAATTGTAAATGCAGCATTTAAAACATACATGCTAACAGTGTAAAACTACATAAGAATTTGGCTTTCCAAGCAAATTAATCAGCTACTCAAAGAAAATTTAGTTTGATTACCATTCTGCCTTCCTCAAAACAATTTGTCCAATCTTGGACTTCCCAGCCCATAGAATTGTGAGAAATAAATGTTTGTTTATGTCTGTTTAAAAAAAAAAAAGCAACTTGCCATAAAATGTATTAGTCATGAAATAAGAATCATAGAATCTATGAAACTTAATTTGAAGATGATAAAGATGAATCAGTTGCTAACCAGATAATATAAAGACAATTTATCTTTTCCTCTTATGATTCAAATAAAAGCATAAATGAAAAATGTATTTTATATAATAGAAAATTTTATAATCCTGGTTTACAATGTAATTGCCTGTTATGGTTTAGATGTTAGGTGTCCCCCAAAAGTCATGTGTGAGACAGAGCAAGGAAGTTTAGAATCTCCTGATAGGGATCAGCTGGGTGGTGACTGTAGGCAGGTAGGGTGTGGCTGAAGGAGGAGGGTCACTAGGGGTATACCTTTGGGGTATATGTATTTTGTTCCTGGTGAGCACTCTGTTTCTTGATTGTCATTTATTTAAGCTGCTTTCCTCTGCCACAACCTTCCTCCTTGATGTCCCGTCTCACTTGGACCCAGCACAATGGAGATGGCTCTCTGTGGACAGAGACCACCATACCCATGAGTGCCAAATAAACTTTTCCGCCTCTAAAATTTTTCTTGTCAGGCCTTTTTAAAAAAAATGACTAAAACATTGCCTTACATGATTGTTCTCAAAGGTTTTAAATGTTAATTTATTAATGTATCCAACTATCCATTCACTTGTTTTTTCAAGTGTTCACTGAACACATACCAAGTGCTGAATATTGTGCTGGATATACTGGATACACGAATTTCAAAGTTCCATGGTACATAATGTATTTTCCAAGAGTCCAGGAATCCATAAAAGAAAAAAAAATCAAAAACACTTTACAATGCAGCAGGATGTAAGGAAATGAGCAAGGAAAGAATGTAAGGACCAAAATGAGACAGAATCAAGGCAATACAAGAAAGACAAGATTTTTTGATATGATTTACAATGCATTTAGTTAAAATTATTTCAGCAAAGCATTAAAGTGTTCTATATACTAGACCTCATGTTCAGTCTTCAGCATTTGAGCTATAAATATTGACAAGTTACAGTCACTAACTTCAAAAAACCAAGAATATAGTGAGAAAAGCAGACATATTCAAAATTAAGTAATTATTAAATTCTAATAACAATATAGACTATGTGGAATGAAAATCCAAAATGAGGAGTTGGATCAAATATTTAGAGAAAGTGACTTGGAATGAGATTTCGAAGGTAAATAATACCTCACCAGGAAAGAAATGGTGACACAGTGTTTCTTGACATTTCCAGATCCTTCTCTGCAGTAGCCTGCTATCTTATTGCTCATCTGTTTTCCACTACTCGGACATTCAACTTCACCTACTATTTCCCAATTCAAATAGAAAATTCCTTCTCTAATTATGTTATCTTACTTGGAAAAGTATTTTCCAATTTTATAAAGCCATGACTTAAAGTTAGTAAATATGTTTTATTGTCTTGGTTATCAAGCTCTATTTATGTTCCTGTCACATACACATTTACAAACCACAATTTAATCTGCTACCTATATATTTATTGTCAGAACAAAGAATAAAGTACAATGTTGTCCCTCACGATTTTGAAGTCTGCAATTTCCCTCTCCCTGGTTTTAAAATCTATCTCATCTGTCCTTCAATTGACTCCAGAGCCTGCAGAACAAGATAGTATCTTGGAGTCTTGAAAGAAGAAGAAAACTTATACCCCCTCACATAAATTATTTTCCCCTACTGATCAGAACATCTGGTGTAACAGAGTCTATAAATATTTAGCAAATGACTCTCAAATATTGTTTAAATCTTCTATTTGCCTCTATTTGAAACCCACTCTTTTATTATAACTGAGTTCTATTTTTCACCTTAACTAGAGTCACTGTTTATTGTTTTGCCATTAAGCAGTCTTATTGTTTAACTACAATATACTTAGGTACAAAGCTGTTACCTCAGTTGCTCACAAGTCAATTCCCCCAAATATATTAAAATGTATTTAAAACCATTGTTATGATTTGGATATGAGGTATCCTTCAAATAAGATGTGTGAGACAATGCAGGAATGTTCAGAGGTGATGTGATTAAAATATAATAACTCTAATCTAATTAGCTGAAAAATCTATTTGATAGATTAATAATTCCAAAGGAAAACTATTCTAAGCATAACTGTAAGCAGACAGATTGTGGCAGGAGGAAGTAGGTCACTGGGGTGTACCTTTGGGTTCATATTTTCCCCTGTCCCACACTGGCTCTCTGCTCTCTGGCTGTCATAAGCTGAGCAGTTTTCCTCCACCATACCCTCTGCCATGATGTTCTGTTTCGCCTTGGGGCACAGAGCAATGGAGTTGACCAACAAAATACTGAGAACCCTGAATCTGTGAGCCAAAATAAACTTCTCTTCTCATTTGTTTTTGTCAGGTATTTTGATCATAGGAATGCAAAGCTGACTGACAAAAACATTAAAAAAATAAATTTAGAATGCTCAAAATTATCCTATTATAGTTAACGCAATGTCCCAGGGTTTCATAAATTGACTTCCAGATCACTCACATATAATTGAATCAAGCCTTTATTGAAGCATACAGGTGGCAACTGAGCAGGAACATAAAGTCTGTTCCCTGATCAGCCCCGAATAATTGGAAGGGGACTCCTTTTAAGCCAGAAAACCACAAAAGGGACGTTTGGGTGTTTAGCCAATGCAAGCAAACCAAGTGACAGAAGGGGAAGATTGCTGTCAGATGGTGGGAAGCTTTACCAATCACAATTAGCCCAGTCAACCCAGTTACAGAAACAGAGCCCCTTTACAAAAACCCTAGTTACAAAACAAAGCCCCGTTAGGTATTTCCGTGTTCTTAAGGGTTTCTATAGCAAAGGAAAAGAACAACTTGCCCCAGTCACAACCTTTCTACTTGGCATGGCTGTTTTACAAAATGGAGTCACTTGGGCTTAACTATCACAATCCCATGTATCATAATTTAAATTTGTCCACAAAGTTTATGTCAAAGAGTCTTTCTAAGTGACTTGTACCATATATGGCCCTGTTCTTTAGGGGACATCTCATATTGTAAAAAATCCTAGTCAGATTCAGCACATATGTTATAATTCTTCAAGTACTTTATATAATGTGAAATTTCAAATATTCAATTTAAATAAATTTGAGTAAAATAAAATATGACTGACACATAAGTTCCATTTAGAATCTTTGTAATTGAATGATAACCATATAGACATTTACTGATAAAAGACTTAGATGGGGAGTCGGGATATATTTCAGTGGTAGAAAGCACTTGCCTGGCATACTTGAGGTCCGAGATTAGAACTCCAGCATGGCAAATAAAGTAGATTCAAGTTATCAAAAAGCAAGTTCATTTTTCAAAATTTTTTCCCCTCATACATTTTAAAGTATTCCAAATTTTCTGTTATGTAATACATCTCCCTTGTATTTGATTAAAATATATATTTCTTTTTTTTCATCTTTCATACATTTGATTCATGTGAGTTATGCTTTTCCATTTTTACCCCAAATACAAATTGCAGAATCACATCAGTTATACATTCACAATGTTTACATAATGCCATATTAGTGACTGTTGTATTCTGCTGTCTTTCCTATCCCCTACTATCCCCCCTCCTCTCCCCTCCCATCTTCCCTCTCTACCTCATCTGTTGTTGTTCCATTCTCTCCCTCCTCCCCCTTTCCCCTCCCAACCTCATATATGTGATTTCGTATAATGATGTGGTTTTCCTTCCGTTTCCATGCAATTTCCCTTCCCTCTCCCTTTTCCTCCTTTCATTCGTCTCAGTTTAATGTTAATCTTTTTCTCATGCTCTTTCCCCCTGTTCAGTTCTTAGTTGCTCTCCTTAAATCAAAGAAGACATTTGGAATTTGTTTTTTAAGGATTGGCTAGCTTCACTTAGCATAATCTGCTCTAATGCCATCCATTTCCCTGCAAATTCCATGATTTTGTCATTTTTTAGTGCTGCATAATACTCCATTGTGTATAGATGCCACATTTTCTTTATCCATTCATCTATTGAAGGGCCTCTAGGTTGGTTCCACAATCTAGCTATTGTGAATTGTGCTGCTATGATCATTGATGTGGCAGTATCCCTATAGTATGCTCTTTTAAGGTCCTCAGGGAATAGTCCGAGGAGGGTGATAGCTGGGTCGAATGGTGGTTCCATTCCCAGCTTTCCCAGGAGTCTCCATACTGCTTTCCATACTGGCCACACCAATTTGCAGTCCCACCAGCAATGTACAAGAGTACCCTTTTCCCCACATCCTCGCCAGCACTTATTGTTATTTGACTTCCTAATGGCTGCCAATCTTACTGGAGTGAGATGGTATCTTAGGGTGGTTTTGATTTGCATTTCTCTGACTGCTAGAGATGGTGAGCATTTTTTCATGTACTTATTGATTGATTGTATGTCCTCTTCTGAGAAGTGTCTGTTCAGGTCTTTGGCCCATTTGTTGATTGGGTTATTTGTTATCTTATTGTTTAATTTTTTGAGTTCTTTGTATATTCTGGAAATTAGGGCTCTATCTGAAGTGTGGGGAGTAAAGATTTGTTCCCAGGATGTAGGTTCCCTATTTACTTCTCTTATTGTTTCTCTTGCTGAGAAAAAACTTTTTTTTTAAGTAAGTCCCATTTGTTTATTCTTGTTATTAACTCTTGGGCTATGGGCCTCCTATTAAGGAATTTGGAGCCTGACCCCACAATATGTAGATCGGAGCCAACTTTTTCTTCTATCAGGTGCAGGGTCTCTGATTTGATATCAAGCTCCTTGATCCATTTTGAGTTAACTTTTGTGCATGGCGAGAGAAAGGGATTCAGTTTCATTTTGTTGCATATGGATTTCCAATTTTCCCAGCACCATTTGTTGAAGATGCTACCCTTCCTCCATTGCATGTTTTTAGCCCCTTTATCAAATATAAGAAAGTTGTAATTTTGTGGATTGGTTTCTGTGTCCTCTATTCTGTACCATTGATCCACCTGCCTGTTTTGGTACCAGTACCACGCTGTTTTTGTTACTATTGCTCTGTAGTACAGTTTGAACTCTGGTATCGCTATACCTCCAGATTCACACTTCCTGCTTAGAATTGTTTTTGCTATTCTGGGTCTTTTGTTATTCCATATGAATTTCATGATTGCTTTATCTATTTCTACAAGAAATGCCATTGGGATTTTGATTGGCATCGCATTAAACCTGTAGAGAACTTTGGGTATTATCGCCATTTTGATAATGTTAGTTCAGCCTATCCATGAACAGGGTACATTTTTCCATCTTCTAAGATCTTCTTCTATCTCTCTCTTTAGGGTTCTATAGTTTTCATTGTATAAATCTTTCACCTCTTTTGTTAGGTTGATTCCCAAGTATTTTATTTTTTTTTTTTGAGGCTATTGTGAATGGAATGGGTTTCCTCATTTCCATTTCAGAAGTTTTGTTGCTGACATACAGGAATGCCTTTGATTTATGCGTGTTGATTTTATATCCTGCCACTTTGCTGAATTCTTTGTAGACCCTTTTGGGTCTGTTAAGTATATTATCATGTCATCCGTAAATAGTGATAATTTAAGTTCTTCTTTTCCTATTTTTATGCCTTTAATTTCTTTTGTCTGTCTGATTGCTCTGGCTAGCATTTCAAGAACTAAATTGAATAGAAGTGGTGAGAGAGGGCATCCCTGTCTAGTTCCAGATTTTAGAGGGAATGCCTTCAGTTTTTCTCCATTTAGAATGATGTTAGCCTGAGGCTTACCATATATAGCTTTTACAATGTTGAGGTAAGTTCCTGTTATCCCTATTTTTTCTAGTGTTTTGAACATAAAGGGATGCTGTACTTTGTCAAATGCTTTTTCTGCATCTATTGAGATGATCATATGGTTCTTATCCTTAAGTCTATTGATGTGGTGAATAACATTTATTGATTTCCGTATATTGAACCAGCCTTGCATCCCAGGGATGAATCCTACTTGATCATGGTGTACAATTTTTTTGATGTGCTTTTGCATTCGATTCGCCAGGATTTTATTGAGAATTTTTGCATCTAAGTTCATTAGAGATATTGGTCTATAGTTTTCTTTCTTTGAAGTGTCTTTGTCTGGTTTTGGGATCAGGGTTATGTTGGCCTCATAGAATGAATTTGGAAGAGCTCCTTCTTTTTCTATTTCTTGAAATAGCTTGAAAAGTATTGGAATTAATTCTTCTTTGAAGGTTTTGTAGAACTCTGCTGTATACCCATCCGGTCCCAGGCTTTTCTTAGTTGGTAGTCTTTTGATGGCCTCTTCAATTTCTTCTTTTGTTATTGGTCTGTTTAAATTGTGAGTGTCTTTCTGACTCAATCTGGGCAGATCATATG
The DNA here is from genome assembly GCF_048772815.1 of Callospermophilus lateralis. Lineage (NCBI taxonomy): Eukaryota > Metazoa > Chordata > Mammalia > Rodentia > Sciuridae > Callospermophilus > Callospermophilus lateralis. The sequence continues at coordinate 1,983,393 of NW_027512709.1, forward strand.
ACTTAAGAAATTTATCAATATCTTCACTATCTTCTATTTTATTGGAATATAGGGTTTCAAAATATTTTTTAATTATCTTCTGTATTTCTGTAGTGTCTGTTGTGACATTGCCTTTTTCATCCCGTATGTTAGTAATTTGCGTTCTCTCTCTTCTTCTCTTCGTTAGCATGGCTAAGGGTCTGTCTATCTTATTTATTTTTTCAAAGAACCAACTCTTAGTTTTATCAATTTTTTCAATGGTTTTTTTTGTTTCAATTTCGTTGATTTCCGCTCTGATTTTAATTATTTCTTGTCTTCTGCTATGTTTGCTGTTGTTTTGTTCTTCCTTTTCTAAGGTTTTAAGATGTAGTGTGAGTTCATTTATTTGTTGGTTTTTTCTTTTTTTGAGGAATGAACTCCAGGAAATGAATTTCCCTCTTAAAACTGCTTTCATTGTGTCCCATAGATTCCGGTATGTTGTGTCTGTATTGTCGTTTAACTCTAGGAATTTTTTGATTTCCTCCTTTATGTCTTCTGTAACCCATTGATCATTCAGTAACATATTGTTCATTTTCCAGGTGATGCAGGATTTTTCCTTCCTTCTTTTATCATTGATTTCCAGTTTTATTCCATTACGGTCAGATATGGTCCATGGTATTATCTCCACACCTTTATATTTACTGAGAGTCGCCCTATGGCATAATATATGGTCTATCTTTGAGTAGGATTCATGTGCTGCTGAGAAGAATGTGTATCCACTTGATGACGGTTGATAAATTCTATATATGTCAGTTAAGTCTAGGTTATTGATTGTGTTATTGAGTTTTATAACTTCTTTGTTCAGCTTTTGTCTAGAGGATCTATCCAATGGCGAGAGTGGTGTGTTGAAGTCCCCCATAATAATTGTGTTGTGGTCTATTTGACTCTTGAACTTGAGGAGAGTTTGTTTTATGAACGTTGCACACCATTGTTTGGTGCATACAAATTGATAATTGTTATGTCTTGATGGTGGATGGTTCCTTTTAACAGTATATAGTGTCCTTCTTTATCCCTTTTGATTACCTTAGGTTTGAAGTTGACTTTATTCGATATGAGAATGGCCACTCCTGCTTGCTTCCTAGGGCCATGTGAGTGGTATGATTTTTCCCACCCTTTCACCTTCAGTCTGTGTATGTCTTTACCTATCATGTGAGTCTCCTGAAGGCAGCATATTGTTGGATTTGTTTTTTTAATCCAGGTTACTAGCCTATGTCTCTTGATTGGTGAATTTAAGCCATTAACATTTAAGGTTACAATTGAAATATGGTTTGTACTTCCAGTCATGTTTATTTATTTATTTATTTATTTTAGATTGGTTAGTTTTCCCTCTTTGGTTATTTTTCTCCCCCTTTACTGAGATACCTCCCACTGTTAATTTTGGGTGCTATTTTTCAATTCCTCTTCTTGTAATATTTTGCTCAACATACTTTGCAGTGCTGGTTTTCTAGCTGTGAATTCTTTTAGCTTTTGTTTATCATGAAATATTTTAATTTCATTGTCCAATCTGAAGCTTAGTTTTGTTGGATACAGGATTCTTGGTTGAAATCCATTATTTTTCAGTGTTTGAAATACGTTGTTCCAGGATCTTCTCGCTTTCAAAGTCTGTGATGAAAAATCAGTCGTTAACCTAATTGGTTTACCCCTAAATGTAATCTGCCTCCTTTCTCTCATAGCTTTTAGTATTCTCTCCTTGTCCTGTATGTTAGCTATCTTCATAATTATGTGTCTTGGAGTTGGTCTATTATGGTTTTGGATGTTTGGGGTCCTGTAAGCTTCCAGGATTTGGCAATCCATTCCATCTTTCATCTCTGGGAAGTTTTCTAGTATTATCTCTCTTAGTATGCTATCCATTCCTTTGTATTGATTCTCTGTGCCTTCTTCTATCCCAGTGACTCTCAGATGAGGTCTTTTGATGAGGTCCCATATCTCTTGGATAGATTGCTCGTGAGATTTCAGCATCTTTTCTGTCTTGACTATATTCTTTTCAGTTTGATAAACTTTGTCTTCATTATCTGATGTTCTGACTTCTACTTGATGCAGTCTGTTTGTAATATTCTCATTAGCGCTTTTAATCTGATTTACGGTTTCTTGCATTTCTATGATTGCAGCTTGATATTTTTTTAACACCTCTATCTCCTGATAAAGCTCATTCTTTGTGGATTGAATTTGTGTGGTTAGTTCCTCTTCAAAATATACTTTCAATGCTTGGATTTGCTGTCTCATGTCTTCTCTAATATTCCGTTCCATCTGAATTAGGTATGCCTTGATTTCTTTCCCTGTCCATGTTTCCGATTCTTCTAGGCCCTCCTGTAAATTTGGGTTGTCCTCTATTGTTTGTAACCCTTTTTTTCTTGTTTTTTCATATTGTTCACGTTGCTTTCCAGCTCTGTTTGACTGCTTAGTAACTGCTTTCTCCTACACATTTGTTTTGGCTTTGTATATCTCTGTTGTCTCTCTTTTGTGGTGGGAGATTATGCCTAGAAATGTTGGGCATTGTTGTACTTTACAGCTGATTCATTCAATTCATATAAGGCTTCTAGGTTCTGTATGCATATAATGTTTTGCTGTTTGTTCTTAGGACTATATGTTTAGGTTGGGTGCTCTGGTGGTACGACGGTTAGTATGTCTTGGCTACTTTAGAAGATTGCTCCACTGAAGGTGGATACTACCAGGCAATTGGATCAGGGTGCTGATAGTAGCTAGGTATTTATGAGTCTTATAGACAGCCTCGAGACATTCACCTATTTGCATTTAGACAATTACACGCAATGGAAGATGTAATGCTTGGGATGAGAGTTGGGGGTTAGGGGAGTGAGGGTGCTGTTAAAAAAAGAAAAAAGGTTATAGGTAGAGATAGATTAGAGGGGAATGAAAAGAACAATAAAACTTGAAATGGGATAGAAAGAGAGAAGGAAAAGGGGAGAAAGGAACAGGGAGAGAAGAAGGAGAGAATAAAATATCGACAACCGCAACAACAACAAAAAAAAAAACACCAAAAAAACACAAAAATTAAAGTCTTAGAGATCCACCTTCCTCTCTTCCAGTAGGCGGTGCTGTGCCCTCCAAGAGGAGCGTCTGCTCTCTACCAGCCAAGAGCTGTCTCTGTAGGGCGTCTCCTGGGGGTCTCTCAGACTTGTCAGTCCAGAGCCATTTCACTTCTCCAGCTCTTAACACCCTTCCTCCTGACAGTCTACCAGCCAGGTCCTGTTCCCCAGAAGTGACTCCCCCAAGGTCTAGTTACACTTTCAGCCCCACCCCATGTCCCTTTTAAGCCCCAGTGCTGTGGTAAACTGGTGGCTAAGACCTCGGGATTTGCCGCTGGTGATATGTGGGGCTGGGGTTCTGGGATCCCCTCTGCTTCCCTACGGACACGACCCCTGAGAAGTCAATGATGTTTCCTGGCTGCTTGTATCAGTATGGGAAGTCACGCACCTGCTAAAGTGGATTCTGCTGGGAAGGAATTCCGCCGGCCGAATTCCGATGACATCACCTCTCTGCTATGGCAGGCCCCAGGCTCCTTGCCGGAGTGTCCGAGGGGAGGGGTGGGACTGGTCCGGCCCGGTTCGCCTCAGCTTCTGGTTTGTGGAGGTTTGGCTAAAGACTTCTTCCTGCCAAGCTGTGTCTCGGCGTCTAGCAGGACCCAGTCACATTGGTTGCGGGCGGGTGGACGGATCTGCAGCTGTGCCCGCGGTGCCCGAATTGTGGCTGTTAGTTTTGGAATTCTGCGTCTCTGGCAGGGTCCCGCTCATCCGGGTCACACAGATGCTTCAAAAAAATTCTAGTAGCTCCCGGGCGGTCTCTCTTCAGAGGAATTTTGCTAGGAGAATCTCCGTTGGACGAATCCAAGAGTTATCCTTGTGATTTTATGTTCCCATCACTGGGTGTGCCTTAAAAGCGCAGCCTCTCTGCCCGCCGCCATGTTGGATCCCCTCTAAAATATATATTTCTTCAGACAGAAACTATAGCTGACAATTGTAAAATTAAAAAAAATATTTTTTTTTTAGAAAAACTAGAAAGTGTTCTAACATTGTTGTGGGAAGCCTCAAAAGCTATGGTATTTTGATATTATTGTAACAAAAATAATTTTCAAAATGGCATTGGGGAAGAACTTGATGAATGTTGTTTAGATTATATTTACATATGGATATTATACTCTTACACTCTAACAGATCTCTACACTTTCTAGAAAAATTATCTATCATTAAACAATTTTATGTCAAAAAGTAAAATGATTTATAATAACCCATTTAGAGTAATACTTAAATTGCAGACTGATACCATCCTGAATTCCTGAGTCATGGCTAATTCTAGAAATATGGCCTCATATTTTTTTCTATTGGAAATTGAGCAATTAAAATAACACACATTTATTATCTCATCATTTCAGTGGTTCAAAATGTAAGCATAGCATAGTGGTTCCTCTGCTCACGATCTCATGTGCTGCAATCAAAATAACAACAATACTGCATTCTCATTGGGAGAATTGACTGAGGAAGAATCCACATCCAAGCTCATTCAGGTTGTTAGAAAAATTCAGTTCCATGCTATCGTATATGTCTTCTGGGCTGAGAGGACATTGCCCTCCTGGCTCTGTAGCCTTCTCAATAAGCATTTCACAACATGGCAGTTTCCTTCTTAAAGCCCAGCAGAATAATCTCTTGCCCACCAGTCTGTTAAAATGAAATGCCATTTGAAATCATTGGAGACACATCTTAACATCTTCACTATATAAAATATCTTAATTTAGGGAATATATCTCATCATTTTTGCCTTAACCTTTACAAAAAGGACAGAGGTACCACCCACACTCAGAGATATTGGATTACACATGGCATGACATAGAGGAGGGAGCTTCTGGGTCTCCTTCAATTCCATTTCTGCACTTATCAAATGTTTCCATCAATTTCTCTGAATAGGTCAAATTCACACTTCTATTTAAAAATGAAATTTTAAATGTATTTGCTTGTAATTGTACACATAGAAAGTTTATGTTCCAAAAGTAAATAACCTTTAAAATTTTTAAACAAATTTTTTTCCCTTTAATTTCACAAAGAAGACTAAAGACAAGAAAATAGAATCTAACAAGCATATTTTAAGAGAGTTATCCCTTTTACACATTAACATAGAACAAGTCTCTCCCTTGGTTAGTTTGTCATAGGAGATGACTAAAGTAAAAAACCGCAACAAAAACACAGAAAAATAAAAAAGAAAAGAAAACTTTTGCAATGGCCTCCCCTTTTACACTGAAAATGTTTTACATTTGTATAATTCCACTTGACTTGGAGGTTCTAGAGATCTAATTTCTTTCATCCTAGAAGGCTGAGCTATTTCTAGAAGTGTGATTTTGCTTTCCTATATTCCCTTTTATCCTCTTAAATCTTTCTAACTACATATAATTTCTCAAAGGATTTTCCCTTGAGGGATGTATGTTCTTTTCTAGTATATTTAACTATCATTATGTTAGCAATTGTTTCATTGCTGAGACCAAAATAATTAACCTGAACAATTTAGAGGAGGAAAGATTTATTTTGGACCATGGTTTCAGAGGATTCAGTCCATGGTTGGCTTACTCCAATGCATCAGGGTGTGGAGAAGAAAAACTTCTTAGCTCATGGCAGCCAGGGAAGAAGGGGTTGGGGGTGGGTAGGGGCCAGAATCTAGATAAAACTTTAACCTCTGTTGACCACTTTGGCCAACCAGGTTCTTCCCTCAACAGTCCATTAGCTATCAATGCATTAATCTTCTGATGAGGTCAGAGTTCTCATGATGCAATCATTGTCTGAAAGTCCGACCTTGGAACATTGCTTCATGGAGGACCATGTTTTCAACACATGGGCTTCTGGGGGATTATTCCAGATCCAAACTATAGCAATCATCATTTCTTTTTTTAGTGCCCTGCAATGTATGATCAGCTATTTTAATCAAGAGGAGGTGGTTCTGTCTCTCATCCCTAACACTCCAATAAGATTAGGAGCCCTCTGTCCATTAAAGGGAGAGGAAGATGAGGTCCCTCTTCTTCCTGCCTCTGTAGAATTCCTCCTGGGCTTGCCAAAAATCTCCTTCTAACTATATTAACTATGTCAGCTTCACTTTGTTTCTGCTGCCAGAAAGATATGAGCAACAAAACTTGGTGATGGACTATTAAAAATGCTGCTCCCAAGTCTCTTCTAATTATCCAAGGTTTTGACCATAAATGTAGTGAAATGCTGTCCAATGTCCATTTCTTCTCAGGTTCCCAGTTTTAAGCCATTAAACAAAAATTTGCAGGAAAACTCCGCTGTTCTAATACCCCAATTTGTAAGCTTTTTCTTCTTCCCTAAAGAAAAATATGTCCTGAACTTCTAATTAAAATACTTAACATTAACATTCCTTCAAGTCAAAGAGAAGTCTCTTCCTCCGGATTCAGGGAGCTCTTCAGGAAATCACAAGTTCACAGCCTTTCTGAAAGAGAGGAACAGAAAGGAAAGGGCTGCAGCAACATCCGAAATGAGGAGGAGAATAAAAGTTTGGGGAGCAAGGAAAGATTTAAAAAAAACACAATGCAGATAAATTTTTGTACATATAATAATCCTCAAAACAGTATTATACATGTTTATGTGGAACCAGGAATGGAGAGGATAGACTTGCAAAGTGGACGAAAGTATTGGGGGGAGATGATAGGATGGATTGTCTATTTTATTTATTTGTTACACCTCATCAAACTTGATAGATTGTGTTTTATTGTTCATATTTGGCATTTCATCCACACTCATTAAACAAACAATATTATTTATAGTTTGTAGTCACCTGTATTCATAAACGTATGCATACTCATATTTATGAAAAAAACTTATGTAAAAAATAGGAGGAAGGATTATGGATTTTTGTGGATCTATAGATTTTTATTTCTTTATACTATTATGTGTTAAATCTGAAATACATAACTACTATTCATTTGTATAAATACTTCAAGTTTAAATTTTTTAGCTTATTTTACTATAAATTTAGGTGTATATGCACTTATAAGAAAAAAACAGAGGGAATCTGCACCTAGTTTTCCCTAACAGTAACATCTTGTAAAAATATAGATCCACATCACAACCAGTTCACTGATATTGAAATAGTCTAGCTGCAGAACATTTCTTTCACTATGAGTGTTCCAATATTAACTATTGACAGTCACATTCATTATATTTCACCACCTAATTGTCACCACCATCCTTACATATCTTCACAAGTACTCTGTGCATCTTAACCTTGCTCCAAAAACAGTTTAGTAACAAATGATTTTTAAGTTATGCCAGAATAATTTTTAAAAAAGCCTCTTATGAAGATGCATCCCATTTTTTTTGAGAAAAAAAAGGAATAAAATCTGCAACAATTTTGCAAAAAAAGTTTGGCACAAAATCTGTGACAAGTATATGGTAAAATAAGGCATTTCCATTCACACCTTTTTCTTCATTCCTGGCAACCACTCATCTATTCTCCATTTCTATATTTCAATGGAGTTATATAAATGGAAATATATAGATTATAGTCTCTGAGATTGACTATTTTTCATGAACAATTCTCTGGAGATTTATCAAAATCATTGTGTGTATTAAAAGTTTGTTTCTTCATACTGTTGAAGAGTATTCCACAGAGTGGATATACCATAGTTTATTTATATCTTCACCCATTGAAAGACCTCTGTGTTGTTCACAGTTTTTTGCCAATTATAAAAAATCTGCTACAAACGTTAGTGTAAAAATACTTTTGTGCACACAAGTATTAATTTCTCTCTAATAAGTGCCACAGAATGCAATTGCTGTGTTGTTTGGTAGTTGCATGTTTAATTTTTGTTAAAGAAAATATCAAATAGAATTTGGATGTGAAATTTTAAATTCAGACTAGCAAAATATGAATTACTGGGAATCTCTGTCACTATTTTTAGGTGGTACAATAATAATAATAAATTGTTATTATAAATATTATTAATATTAACAATAATTAATAACTATAACTATAAATATTATCTAATCATTCTGTTAAATGCACAATAACAGCTCATTATGGTATTAATTTCCATTTCATCAATGGCTAATGATGTTGAACATATTCCAAGAGCCTATTTCTGCTTTCACATTTTCTGATAAAATGTCTCTTTTTGTCTTTTGTCCATTATCTGATTGGATTGTTTCTCACTTGTGAGTTTTGAGAGTACTTTATATATTTGAGATACTAGTCCTTCATTAAATATATGACTTGCAATATTGTTTCTCCCACGTTATGACTTTTCATCCTCTTAGGATCTTCACAAAGCAAAGATTTTTATGAAAACCAGTTGTTCAATCTGTCCTTTTTGATGCATCATGCTGCTTTCTGATTCACAGGTTTTTCAAATATATTATTTTCTCGCAAACTGCTGCCAGGGCATATAACATAGTTACCCTTGTGAAATAAAAAATTATGAGAATTCAGGGAGGTAAATGTTAAGGACTGAGAAAGGCAGAAGTTTGGATGTTATGACACATGTGTTACAAGGAAGCCTTCATGCAGACTTCAAATTTAGCTCCCTTCAATTCACTGCTTCCTAAGAAGTGGTTTGGAAAACCTTTGAAGGATTCATCTGACTACAAAAAGGAACAGACTTTCTGGGGTGTGAAAGGATTTGTGGTTGAAGATGCACCAGTCAGCAGCGGATCATGTGGACATTCTGCAGACAGAATTGTTTCAAGTCTGAAGTGGCCTGGGAAACTTTTATGCAGTTAAGCCTGGTCTTCAGCCAGTGGCTAAAGCACTTCATAGTAGTAACACTGAAGGAGCCTGGCAAGGGACACTGGGGCTAATAGGCTGAAAGGCATGTCCCCTGTATCATGTCCAAGAACTCCATGCCTACCCCTGGATCTCAAAGTATAGCTCCCATTTTCTTTTTCTTTCCCCTTTGTAAAGATTTATGTTTTTTGTTCATAATCTATAAATTGATTTTGTATAAGATGTGAAACTTGGAACAAGAATCATTTAAGGTTTGACTGTGAATGCCCAGTTACATCGGCTGGGGGAAAAAAACAAAAGTGTCTTTCTTACATTGAATTACTTTTGCACTTTTGTCAAAATTCCACGGGTCAAATTTGTGTCTATTTGTGTTTTCTATTCTTTTTTTATTAATCTATTTGTCTGTGCTTCTGCTGTTACCACACAGTGTTGATTATTGTATCTATAGTGAGCCTTGCAATCATGTAGACTAATTCTTCAACTTTGTTCTTCTTTGTTAAATTTTTTTTCATCAATTCTAGTGGCCTAGTTTTTCCATGTTCATTTTAGAATAATCTAGTGTGATTCTACAAAAATCTTTCTTGGATTTTGATAGATATTGAACTAAGTCTATATGTCCAGATATAGAGAATTGGCTGTGTTACCATGTTCACATTTCCATCCATCAAAACAATATGATTATTCATTTTTTTATCTTTCATTTCTTTCATCAGTTTGTGTAGTTTTCAGCTTACTAACCCAGAGGACATTTTGTTAGATTTACAGCTAATCATTTCATTTCTTAGCAGTTTTGTTTGGTGTGTGTATGTATGTGTATGTGTGTGTGTGTGTGTGTGTGTGTGTGTGTTGGGGATTGAACCCAGGCCTTGTGCATACTAGAATAGTGCTCTACCTCTGAGCTACATTCCTAGTCCTCTTCACAGTTTTAAGTAATATTATATTCCAGTATCCATGTGTTTATTGCTAGCATACAGCAGTAGAGATAATTTCTATAGGTTAATTTGTATTCTTCAACCTTGCTAAATACATTTATTAGTTCAAAGATTGTTTTATTTTTGTAAAATAAAACAATGCCTTTGGAATTTATACACTGGAAATCATCTACAATAGTGACAGTTTTTCTTTCTTTCTTTTTTTTTAATCTCTGTCTCTCTGTACCTATGTGTCACGTTGAATCAGAGTCTACCCTAGTCAGTATGAACTCATCTTAATTCCATTATATGCACAAATACACCATTTCCAATTAAGGGCACATTCTGAGGTTCCAGGTAGACATAATTTTGGCGAGATGTTATTCAACCCATTACCCTTAGGTCTCCCTCCCCCACTTGTACCTGATTGAATCCAGGAGCACTTAACTGCTGAGCCACATCCCCAGTCTTATTAATTTATTTATTTATAGACAGGGTCTTGCTAAGTTGCCTTAGAGTCTCACTAAGTTGCTAAGGCTGGCCTCAAACTTGCAGTCTTCCTGCCTCAACTTCCTGAGCCACTGGAATTACAGGCATGCATTATGAAGCCTGGCTACACTTAGGTTTTCTTTGTTCCACATATATCTTATACTTAATAGTTGACGACGCTGACAAGCCAGAAATGTCCACAGATGACAGATAAAATGGCCAAACCAAAACTTGCTATTTTTACACAAAGGGTCAGTAAAAGAGAAACCTATTTAATTTCATTTTCAGTGTCCTCAAAATGTCTTTGAGGGAAACCTAATAAAACAAACACTGGCCTGGTGCAGCATCACTTCCAGATCTTCAACACAGGTGCTAGAGATCTGCATGGGCTTTCCAGTCCGGGAGCATGATTCTCAGCAACATCAGCTGAGTTCATCTTCTCACCTTCTAGGAAAAAGTCAAGCTACAGGCTATGCATTGTGCTTTTTTTCTCAGAAATATTAGCCCTTGATGGTGTTGGTGAGGACAGACAGATGAGCATAAGCAGTTTTCTCTAGATTGCTCCAAACCTTTACCCAGGAACCAAGAAGAGTGAGCAGCTCACCTTATTCTAGGTCTGAATTCAAGATTTCTGAGATTTCTTTGTAATTTTTGAGCTCATATGGGGGCTTGTCAGGGCCTGAAGGAATAACAATCATTGAGCAGTATCACCAAGACCTGTGAAGTATAATGCTTCATTTGTTTCTTATACATCTAGGTTATATTTTCTCCTTTGTGTCTCTGGCACCAACACTTCCCACATTCTTCCTCAGACATCTGATGTGGAACTAACTAAACCAGAGATAGCTCAATCCCAAATTACAGAACAATTCATTTCCAGAATATGTTTTCTCATGATGCTTTTATCAGATGGAATCAAGCCACAGACGGGATTGTTGATGCAGGTTAGCTTAGATAAAGACGTCACTTTAGTAGGATGTTCTTGGCTACTTCATTTTTCTGGTAAAGAGTGCAAGCCATCCCATAAGACATCTTGCTTTATGTCCCTGATTGTTTTTTTTTCCCTCTTCTTTTTAAGATTCTGCTCCCTTTCTTAGATAACTCTATGATATACCCAATTTCTGTTGAATTTATTAATATATTTCTCATAGAAATGGCTTTTTTACCACACCCCCCCCCCCCGGAGAACAAGTTCCCTCTCTCATCTCTAATCTTCAACCTCCTTTGTGTGTTTATTTGTCTAAGATATCAGTCCTCTGTTTAAGACTCAAATGTCTAGAAGGGCTAACTGACACGAACAAGCCAGATATAAGCACAACCACAGAGAGTCCTGGAGGATATAGCAAATTAAAGAACACATGCCCTATCGACAAGATGGAATAGGCACTTGTTTTCATTTTATTAGATCCTCTGAATTTTCAAGAGAAGCCAGAAATTCAAGTTTTTAAAGGTTAGCAACTAATTAAAAAGAAAAAAAAAAGGAGATACATGTGAGCCAATATTATTCAGTCCAAATAGTATAGGTCTGAGAGCCAAATCTGGCTCACTGGTACTCACGTTAGGACTTTTGCTGTATCACTTTAATGATTTTTCCAGAAGATGCTAGGGGTTATCATGCAAATAGTCCTCCTGTGGTTCATATTAATACCCCTTGGGTGGCTTTGGAGATGAGGCCAATTTAAGACCTACTTATGGGGAAATCATGTCTCACATCTTTTTTGTGCTCCATCTGGCAAACCGCTCCCCCTGGCTCAAAGAATCATTGTCCAGCTGACTGCTGGCAGTAGGGCAGGGCTCCCCTAAAGAACAGAACACAGGATATCTGCCCAAATCTCTCTGTCCTCAGGATGAGTCTGTCGAAAGTGAATGGTTTATTATGGCACAAGCTGGTGTATAGCTGTGCAGCCTCCTCTGTAGGGGCAGCCTGAGAGCATCTGTCACACAGACACTGCAAACATCAATAGTATTGTTATCTTAGGCCCTGGGATTTTATTTTCCTCAATACTTTATTTACTTCATTGAACAATATTGAATTTTCTTCTGCCTGAGTTGGGCTGTGAGACTAAATCATCACCAGGTGCTTTAAATTGTTCTCTTGATGATTGCTCGCTTCTATTTCTGGTGCCGTTTTTATCTCTGAAGTACTGCTTTGGGTTTTCAATTTTGGTGGTCAGACCTGTGTTTCTCTTCACTGCAGAAGTTTAAACAAGTCTCTGAGGAATGTCTTCCTGTTTTATTCCTTGTTTCTAATGTGTCAGGCCAGGCCAGGACAGGACAGGCAGCCGGCTGCAGAAACCACAGTCTGGTTCATAGAAAGTTTAAGAACTACACCAGAGAACTTTCTGGTGTGGAAAGAGAAGAGCTAAGGAGGGATGAGCTTTTTAAATCATACTTCAAAAGAAAGGGAATTCTACTCAGTCTTTTGGTCTTCCAAGATATTTTTTTTCCTCCCAGATTCATGATTTAATCATTTTTTTTCTCTTTTCTTCATGTACTTTCTCTCTCTCACTGTTGTCAAGATGGAAAATCTCTACACATTTCTCGTTTCAGACCAATGGTACTTTCTTGGATTCCCAATGAAGGTTAGAGTCCTCACATCCATTGCCTCAGGTCCCCATATGTTGCCGATCAAAAGATTCATTACTCTTTATTATCACCATTATTGTTGCCTTTGTTGTTGTTGTTGTTGTGAATGATATTTTAAATATTTTGTTAGTACCTGGTTTATCATTAAAGTCACAAAGATAAGAGATATGTCTGTCTCACTCACCACTGGACTCCCAGGAGAAGAAATAAATGTAGATGTCTCTCAGCTGAACCTATTTCCCTTGTAAACACAATGAGAATTTATACTCAATTTTTAATTTTATAGATTTCATAAACATTTAGCACCTGTCCACCAAATACAGTCTTATAGGTGCACTGAGGAAAACAGCCCACTTTGCTCTTCAAATTCAATACATTTGAGTCAGTTTTTCTCTTTCCTGCTACAGGTGTTTCCTTTTCTCACAGATAAGGTATGAGCTAGGTAATATAATTAGTTTACTGGTTAATAATTTAATTTTGGATAATCAACACTGGAAGCAATTTTTTTTTTAATATTGGGAACTTGGGATCCATAAATTTTAATTTCCTAGCAATTCGCTTAAACTTTGTTTTGTTAAGAACATGGAATTATTAATATTCTTAAGTCTTTCTCTATTTCATAAATCTAATAATAAATATTTGATAAATTCTTCATATTAGTTTGCTAGGACTTCTTTAAAACTGTGTTGCAACTGATTGGCCAGAAATTTATCTCATAGTTGTAGAGACATATTTCTTACACTCTAAATGGAGATGCTGGTGGAGTTGATTTCTCATGAAAGCAATCAAAAGAATCTTCTGGCCTCTCTTCTTGGCTTTTAGCTGGTTCTCTTCTTGTTGTGTCTCTTCACACTGTCCTGTTTTTGTATTAATCTTTATGTCTAATTTCCCATTTTTATAAGAACTATCAAAAATGTATCTAGGCTGGGGATATAGCTCAGTTGGTAGAGTGCTTTCCTCACATGTACAGGGCCCTACCTTCAAACATAAACACCACAAAAAAAAAAGAAAGAAAGAAAAAGAAAGGATGTATCCACAATTATGACTTGATTACTTTTATAAAGACCCTATCTCCAAATACACTCAAATCCTGCAGTTTAACCAACAATATAACAATGAAATACTTAGAGTTAATTTTATACTGTAAAGAATACACATTTTTACTCTGATTTGGTATACTAAACTAACATTCACTGCAGTATGTGATGCAAACAATATGCAACTGATTGAGGACAGACAGATGCAAATGATGGGAACATGAAGTTAAGGGAATAATTCTTTCAAATGGGCCCACTATGCTGACTTCCACATGCTTTCTTTTCCAAGAAGCAATTTACCTGCAGCCCTGCATGACTTAATTGGACAGGATATGTTATCTTCCTCAGCACACGACCTGTTATCTGAAGGAGAAATTCATGCCTGAAATAACAATGTTGATGAGAGGAAATCACATACCCTGAAGAGGGAGAATTTTGTGAACCTGAGAAACTGATGTGACTCTATTTTTTAAAAACAAACCCAGCTTCTACCTCAAGGCCTATCCAAAGGGAGAGGGAATGACCCTTGTCCTTGGAAAACCCACAGAGCACTCCTAGGCACATAGCCACCCTGCTGAGTTGTTTGTCTGTAAATAACAGGAGAGATCTGCTGACTTAGTTATGCTAGCTCCCAGAAAGGCCACAGAATGGGCCTAATGCCTGACCATGACCCATAGCAACCCCCTAGCAACCACCAATCTACATGAGACAGGGAAAATACCTGAAATGCCAGGTGACCCTCCCAGTACTTTCTGTGATTGATAACATGTTAGGAAACCCTGTAGTTTAGCGAGTACACTCCTCACAGCTTAAACCAATCAGTTCAAATGTATCCACCTCTTGAACTCACCAATCACCCTTACCCAACTTGTTCCTGACAGCGAATGTGCTAATCAATGTTAAGACTTGTTGTTTGATTTTCCCACAGTATGAAATGATTTGCTATGTGATATTGTGACACATAGAGTATCCCCCAAAGCTATAAAATCTCACTGAACAAACGACTGGACTCACTCTTTGGACCCGCTGCATCAGAAATGGTTGTGAGTCCAGGCTCCAGCTTGCAATAAAGACTCTTGTGTGATTGCATTGGATTCGGCTCTTGGAAGTCTACTGGAGTCCCAGGAATCTGGCATTACAAACCTTTTCACAGACCAGATCCCAGAACTCAGTGACAAAGGGTAATTGCTCAAAATCATAAAATCTGTAAGAAAGTATGGTTCAGAATACAATTAAAACTGGTCAGCACAGTCCAAAATGCCCTTTTATTGTTGAGGCAGTATAGACCTGAAAATCTGACATCATAAGTCAAGAAGTGGAGAGGACTCTCTAGAAACTTCTCTGGGATCCCCAATAAAACTGGATGGAGTGCAGGAGAGGCACACGGTTCTCCTCTCAAAGAGGATCCACTTTGTCATTTGAGAGTATTCCCTTTCCTTTTTCCTATTCCTTCAATAAACTAATGCCTGTTACTCTGAGAAACATGTCTGAAAATTTTCTGACTTGATCACAAGAACCGGGATTTGAAATGTGTGTGTGTGTTTCGGGGGAGGGTGTCTTTGTGCTGCCTCAGTTTCCTGTAACACAACCAAGCTCTGTACCTAGCCCTGTAACACAACCAAGAGCGGCAATTGTGTATAACTCATGTTTGTACTGTGAAAATTCAAAAATAAAAATAGCAATATTTATTAGAGTAATCAGAAAACATCTGAGGCTTTAATAGGAGCAAAGGATTAATGCAAATGGTATTTAATAAAATCAGAATTTGAATAAACATGGAAAAAAAGACATTTAAGATATGGGGCTTGAGTGACAGAGTACAGATGAATAAAAATACCAGGCATATTTGTATCAGAGTGAGTAGGTGATCTGACTCAGCACATTGAGGAAGAATAAAAAAGTGAGTTAAATCAAATGAAAAATGGAAGTTAGAATAGATGAAAGTAGGTTTGGGATTTAAAATTTTGGAAACAGGGTTTGTATTTGATCAGAGTATGAAATATATAGTTTGTGAGCAGAAAATTGACCGAGATTATGGGAAAATCCAGGAATTATTATAATTTTTTACTCACTCTGTGCACATTGTAATGCAACTTGTCGATTTTTTTAGTTTCGTAGGTTGACCTATTTCTCCTTTCCAATGTATCTTCTGGTTCATGTCTTGCTTTGACAAACCGAATGTAAACTACTTAACAATGTAGAAGTTTTGATTTTTTTGGTCCTGGACTTCAAATTAATGTCTTTTTTCCTTCTCCTCTGCAATCCCCGCCCCCAGGATTGAACTCAGGGGCATTCAACCACTGAGTCCCACCCCCAGTCCTATTTTGTATTTTATTTAGGGACAAGGTCTCAATGAGTTGCTTAGCACCTCACTTTTTCTGAGTTGGCTTTGAACTCACCATCCTCCAGCCTCAGCTTCCCAGGCTGCTGGGATTACACGTGTGCGCTTCCCTGCCAGGTCTCTCTCCTCTTTGTGATGGCTATTTGAAGAAGCCTGGTCCAACCTGCTAGAAGAAGAGAGGCCTTGTGAAAGAAATCTGACCCAGGAAAGGCCATCTTGATCACCAGTCCACAGCCTGACTTCTAATTGCCATAGACACATGACTGAATCCAAGCAAGATCAGTCTAGTCTGGACCTGGCCACAAAAAGCCTCCCTTTTAATCATAAACTCATGAAGGATAGAAAATTACTTATCATTCAGAGGATCAAATATTACAATTGTTTGTTAGGCCATATTATGGTGGTAGAGATAATTCAGATTGTTTAAATTGTGTAAATTTAGGAAAATAAACCTGGCAGCTAGAGAAGTGCTTGTGTGCAGATGTAGAGTGTGGGTGTGGGCAATTAGTAAGAAAGAAGAGTCAGGAAATGGATCTAAAAAGGAGCTTAGACTACAATAGTAATAATATTACTATTGTAAAAACCATTTATATTATAAAACATTATAAAAACCATTTTAAATCTGTGAATAAAAAAAAGGGAGAATAAGGAGAATTAAGGAATTGTTTGTATTTTTATCAAATATTATAGATAACACTTTTCTGTTTAATAATATTCTTAGAGTGATTTTTTTATGGCAGAAATGAGTATTTTCCTTAAGCCATTTTTTGCCCCATCAGTTTATCAACATATTCCTAGTCCATTTTGTGGAAAACAAGTTTTAAAAAAATCTATAAAAATTGTGGTCATGGTTAGACGTTTTGGAAAAATGAGAAGTCATTGCTCCACATGATTGGTTAAAATATAAATACCAAAGACTCCCTGTTCCAGGAAGAGCAATATAGCTTTTTGCTATGATAGAAACTTACATGGGATCACTTTGGTCTTTCAGTAAAATTTCTACATGCCTAAGTCCCATGACATATTAAGGATAAAGCCAGATTAAACATTTTTTCTCTTTAGTTCCTTGGCTGTCTGCCAAACTCTTACTGCTTCCTATGTCTGTGTCTAATCTAGTCTAAATTCTCTTAAAATTGCCTTAAAGGATGTGCCATCTGAGGATTGAAGATTCTTATAACAGAAGTTTAGAGAACCCATCCACATATATTAAGACTATGAAGGCATCAGTAAATATCTCAGGAATATATAATCTATATGGATATATAGATATATAAATATGTGATACACATACATTGCACAATTAACTTCAATGGATATGAATAACAAGAAATTAAGTTAAACTTTTAATATTTGGGTAGTTTAATGGTCATGTTAAGAATAAAAAATGGCAATCATAACTTATTTTTTAAAAGTTCTCTATTGCTAATTAGGCAATATTCTTTCATCTACATGTACATGGATATGTGAATATATTTAGCATTTAGCACCAAATTTTTTTAGAAAATTATATTTTGCTCATAAAGTGCTCTTTTCAGACCAAGCATTTAATAAAACCAGAAGATTAATTTTAGGTAGAAATTAGTGAGTGAGGAGGGATGTATACAGTATATAGTGCTTTTTTTTAAATCTCCTTTGGTTCCTTGGTTCTTTTGATTCTCCAAAGATCCTTGCATCTTAATATCAGCTTTCTTTTTGTTAAGCAGATGTGTTACTTAGGAACAATTTGCAGCCCTGAGGAATCCTAATGATTTCAATAACAATGCATGTGATTTTGACAAGGATTTGCATCATTGTGAAGGATTCTGACTTGTATACTAACTGCCATGGTATACAAGAGGACCACCTCTGAGTCTGCCTCCAGATGCTTTATTTGAATGAAGCTAACTAGAATTAGCTTGAATTTTTTCTGTTTTTAACTTTTTGTTTATTTGATGATTCATCTCTTCCTTTTTGTTACAAATGAGAATTTTACATGCAAAGAACTAATTTCCATGACAAGAGTAGAATGTTTGTGCGACTTGTTCCCAAAGACAAGAGATGATCAAAAAGCCTAAAAAAGAGGGGAAGTAATATTTCTCTTAACCATATGCAAAAATCACCTATGAGAGGATACTTTTTAGACTTTTAGATTTTTTTTTCACTCAGAAGTACATTAGAAATTAAATCCCACATTATTGAACTTTCTAAACTTGACTTTTTCAATATTATTCAATCTACAGATATACTTAACTGTATCTCTTCTAAAAAGCCAATTCCCTCACTGTAAACAATAAGATCATTTTCATTTTTTAGTAATTGATTTTGGTTAGACCACTGAACTGAACATACTCTTTTGAAAAAAAAATCTCTATATATTCAGAAGAGCCACACAATTTAACTTGTTCAATGTCAAGTGACAGTGTACTTAGACTTACAAGATCAGAGGAAACACTAGGAAAGAGCTCAGTTACCTAGGTCTTCCTATGCTCATATTAATCAGGCAGGGATTTGCTATTCACTGGGAACTAATTCATGTTTGAGTACAAAAAAAAAATAAAGCTTACTAAAGAGCTTTTCTTTACACTTTATTCCATTGGCCAATGTTTTCAAAAGTAAATAATTTATTACTTTAATGAGTGTATGCACAAATGATGGAGACGGAGCAGACCTCATAAATCAGAGCGACCCCATTTAATCAGCTGCAGAGTTGATCAGTCAGGCTTACCCACTTTCTGGGTTAATAATGCCCACCAGTTACAAGAGGGGTTTGGGTTTTTACAAGTTACACTGCAAGGTGACTTAATCATTGGAGACTTCAACAGGACATGTACGTGTGGCTTCATTGTCACTGGGAAAGAATCTACTGGAAAAGGATCAATGTTTCATGCCTCCTTCCCAGGGATTGTCTTATCACCAGGAAAGGATTTATTGAGGAAGGATCAAGGTTTTGCCTTCTTCCTCCCTCCTCCTGGGTTACACTGTCTTGGGGGTTCTTTCAATGAATATAACTAATATTTTCTGAAATAAAACACAATACCACCAAATGGAATAATACATATCAGGGCACATCAGAATCTGTCTCAGTTTGCAAAATGCTATTCCAGTTTTGTGCAATGTGCCTTGTTAAAATTTTAAAACAGAAAATTTTGCAGGTGATGGGAAGTAATTGAGGAAATTTATACATGACCACAAATAGCTTACATCTACATTTTAAATAGTAAAGTCTTCTCAAGATGAGGAATAGATCTGAGTGGAAAGGAAGTGAAAGTTTTTATAAGTCTATGGTGAAAAATATTCATGTATAAACTTGGTCAGTGGTAATGCAGACGAGGAGAAGGAACAGGTGTGAAGGATGTTTAAGAAACAACATAGAAAAAAAATGGATTACTAATTCAAAAGAATAGCAAGCAATTGGTAATGACTCCAGTTGTCTTTTGCCCTGGCAATGCTGTGGATGGTGGTGCCAATAAAAAAAGAATTCAGAAAGGGGAGCTGATCTTGACACCATGAGTCATTAGCTACAAGAAAATGCACTTTAGATTAGTGAAAACACTATTGCCTGTAATGTTGAATATTTTCAAAATATAGCAGTTGAATTAATTATACTTGAAGAGTAAACAGTGGCTAAGAAAATAGAGGCAGTTACTATCTACTTATAATAAGGTTGACTGGAAGGGCAGGCAACAGAGTCACAGATGTAATTTCTTCATTTGTGTATTGTAATGTTTATTGAGTAGATCCATTGCTCTCATCTTTCTCTACCTAGATACTATTTTTCATATCCATTGAGTAAATTATTCCTAAGACTTCCCATCTAATTATTTTATGTGTTTATTTTTACTTATGAAAATTCAGCATCAACGGGCAAGAATATATAACTATAATTTATTGAATCCCTTCCATGGTTGATAATATACACAAAATTTTATTTACATGTGGGACAGGCATTTGTTCATAATACTAGAACATACATTATTTTAGCAATGGCAAGTTCTTTTCGTGTGTAACGCTGCAATAGTATATGAGAAAAAACTTGAGACAAAAAGCCAACCGAGTTGAGTCAATCTAATATATTTCATAGACACTCTTTTAGACTCTTTAGAGTTTAATAAAGATATGGTTTATTTTCCATATTGATGTTTTTTTTAAGGCTAGGAAACTGTAAATTATTGTAAGATATATCCAGTGAATGACTCTGGAATATTTTTGAGCAATAAAAAAAATAGTCATTTTTTTCCTCCTAAATCGATTTACGCTTGTTCCTTCATGCTAAATCATACAGTTATTATTACTACAATCCAAATCTGTATTGCTACTCACTTGAATTTCTGCAGCCACTCCTTGGCACTCCATCTTGGTCTTCTTTAGCTGACTCATCTCTCAGATCCACTCACCATAGAGTACCTAGTATGGATAATCTGTCAATTTAACTCCATTGGGACTTTGCACTTCTCAGAAACCAACACTGTTTGTTATCTTATGCATATAACCAAGCTCCCTTGTTTAAATTTCAATCCTTTTAACCTAAACCTAACCCTTAGCCACAAACAATGCTCTTTTCTCCACTGCATGACACAACATCAGACTTCTTGTCCTCTTCATGTCAAATTATGTATGCTTCTGGAATTCTCTCATAGATTTCTTATGTAAAGGGGCTTTCCTTCTCCACACATATCCAATCTCTATAAATATTGAGGCTGACCAGCTTCTTCTGGAAGTACACTTACATACCAGCTTTTTATGCTGGTCTTTCAGGTTCTTGAATCTTTCATCAGAAACTTAATATTATTAATTTTTTTTTAGATATGATGGATTTGTCTTTTCTATTAGATGCAAATAAGGATATAGGGTAAAAAACTGATATCAAAATTCTTTTGTTAAGTTCACTGGTTTTCTTTATTTTTTAATGAAACCTGTACTTATGGTGGGGCTACATCCTATACTTGGCTATTGATTTATTAATGATTAAATACCCTCATGTTTTCTGGTATTGATGTTCCATGACTATGTCTTGAGAAAAATATTTACGTAAAATTTTACTTAAAAAAGGCTTTCAATTATTTAACCAAAAAAAGCTATTTATATCACTTTTCCACTTTCACTTAAATAACTAAGACTTTTAAAGGTTTTTTTTAAAAAAATTTTGTTACTATTTTCTTCCTATTATTTCTTTCAATAGTGATATAAAAGCATCTAGGGTAATGAGAAGATAACTAGATAGTATTATCTAACAAATTCCCCCAGTTTCTTTTTAAGTAGATTATTATAGATGCTTTTTCTAGAAACCAAGACAATGTGGAGAGCTGCTTCAAGTCCTGATTCTTTCGAACAGGTCAGAAAGATTTCAGACATGTGGCTCAGAGCAACATGAATGAGTTTATGGAAGGGACAGGAAATGGGAAATAGGACATTTTTAAGGAAGAGCATGGGAACTTTCAGGACAGTATGCCTCTCCTGCACTCCAGTTTTTGTTTTTGTTTGGTAGTGGGGATTGAACTCAGGGCACTCAACCACTGAGCCAATCCCCAGCCCTATTTTGTATTTTATTTAAAGACAGGGTTTCACTGGGTTGCTTAGTGTCTTGCTTTTTGCTGAGGCTGGCTTTGAACTTGTGAGCCTCCTGCCATAGCCTCCTGAGCCACTGGGATTACAGGTATGTGCTACTGTGCCTACCTGTGCCTACTTTGATTGGGATCCCAGAGAAATTTCTAGAGAGTCCCCCCGTAGGTCCACCTCTTAACTTTTGATTGCCAGAAAGATGACACCAGACTTTTAAGCCCCAACCGTGATGGCAACTTTAGATCACCTGGGCTCATGTTTATCAGTTCCAACTGGATTCTTAACCATACATTTTTATTGATTTTATGGTTAGAAGGAACTATTCTTATCTACCAGAGTTTCAGGATCTGGTTACAAAACAGTCTTCCCCTCAGGTTAACTTGGTTTCCACTCATCAACTTTGTTATTTTGGGGCTCCATTTCTTCTTCAGATAGAAGGTAGTTTGCTGAGAAATCTGACATACCCTGTCCACTTAGGCCAGGCAGGACTGCAGGTAAATTGCTTCTTGAAAAAGAAAACATGTGGGAGTCAGCACAGTGGGGCTGATTTTATAGAATTATTCTCTTAACCTGTGTCCCCACTATCCTCATTGTCTGTCCCTAACAGATAAGAAACTTAAAAGTTTCATAAATCTACAGTGCAGATTTTAAAAATAAATTTTACCTTACAGAATTTGAACTATTAAGGGAATGCTTATTAAAAGATTTACAAACATATTTTATTATCCTACAATAGATGAGATGCCAAAACTTGTTCAGAAATTCGTTATATATACCTTGCCCTATGCTAACCTGAGGGACCTGCAAATAAAATTCTTAGTGAACTCAATTGCTCCCTTAAATTTAAAGTGTGGACATCCCACATAGGGTTGATAAGAGACGTTTCTGACTTTTCATATGAATTTTCTTTTGAAACCAAAATAACCATTCTCTTCTGTGAGCCAACAAATGGCAGTCAAGCATTTTATTCACAACAAGACCCTCATAAGGTAGTGTAATTGACATGCTAATTGACTCATCTTAGGCCTTAGGTTGGCACTGAAATAAGACCTGCC
The DNA here is from genome assembly GCF_048772815.1 of Callospermophilus lateralis. Classification (NCBI taxonomy): domain Eukaryota; kingdom Metazoa; phylum Chordata; class Mammalia; order Rodentia; family Sciuridae; genus Callospermophilus; species Callospermophilus lateralis. Next base: position 2,006,101 of record NW_027512709.1, read on the forward strand.
ACTATGACATAGGATATACTTGTTAGTTTGATAAAAGTAAAATCTTTTTTGCATTATGGAAAGTAAGAACTACATCTTTATTTCTTTATAGACATACAGAGGTGCTGTAAAGTAGGAATCTGTGTTTCTACATAACTTCATATAAATAGTTTTTAGGCAGAAATGCCATTATAAGGTTACTATAAAATAAGTCCCAGTTTTAGGAATGTGAAATATTTCTGAAATAACTTCAATTTTTGGTTTTTGTAGGGCAGAGTTAACCATGGGTCCATAACTGTTTTCTCCTACTTTTTCCCCCCTAACCAATCTCCTTATAAATATTTGACTGATGGATTTACTTGAATGAAAATAAGTGAGAATCCTGCAGGGGTTGCTAGGTACTGATTGCTGAACTTGGGAATGCAGCATGCAGGATATCTTTCTGCAAAATACTTTATTGTAAATCTTCCTGCAATCTATGAATCTCTGGGCTGCAGCCACACTAGATATTGGTTAATCATGCAGCCAATACAGGGAGATGGGAATAGGAAAATATAAAACTTGAGACATCCTTATACTCATCCTTCTAAGAGCAAAACATGTTCTAGTACACACACACACACACACACACACACACACACACGAGAAACTATGTCTGGTGAATTTGGTTTTCCTGGATGTAAAAAGACTTGTGCCATGTGTATTATTTGTTAATTCTTTGTGAAGATTGTATATGAGGGTGTGAAAATTTGGGCCTCTGTGTTCATGCAATTTGTATGGGTTTTACTTTACAAACATTAGATCATTATAATAGTTCTGTGAAGTGGGCAGCACTTGTGTTATTAGCTACATCTTAGAAAGGATCTTATACTGTGGTGATAATAGTAGCTATAAGAAATCTGGAGCAGTAGCAGCCAATATTTATCTCTTATAAGAACAAGGCCCTTAATTAACTCATATGTTTTGCAATTATCCAGCATGCAGATTAATATGAAATCAATAAAACCCAAGCTTCAGTATAATTCTCATGCTTGGGCACCACTTAAGACATTGAAAAGCCTCCTAAAAATATGCTCAAATGATCATATAATTGGTAACATTTGCCAATGTCAAATACTTTGACCATGATCGATTAAGAACATTCCCTCTTTACCCCAACTTCTCTTTGCTAACCTGCCTTATATTGGATAGTGTGGAAGGAAATAGTGAGGAGGTAATTCAAAAAGGGATTTGTTTATTTGGGGTTCATGTAATATATGGGGTATAATAATTTGGCTTGCAGTTAATTTTATGTATAAGCAATGCCTGCAATCCTAGTGTAGGAATAGTTTTCTAGAGTAATCATCACATGTCGTGATAACCAAAATGATATGAAGGCAAAGTTTGTGCCATGGCTTGCATGCCTTTTGGTATACAACAGATGAATTTAATTGTCAGCAGAGGCAAGACAAACTTTAAAATGTACAGAATCAGAATCTGGTCTGGTTAACTTTCATGAGTTTTATAGTGCATATATGAAAGAAAGAGCTTTACATAAATCTTGAAATGATCTTTTATAACACTTCCCAATAACAAGATGTGAAACTAAAATATTGCAAAGCTATTACTAAAAAAAATTATTTTGGTCTAACATGTTAGACAAACTTATTTTAGAAATTAAACTATAAAATTCTTCTGTGAAGAGGTAAAGAGATTGCAGCCAACAATATAAGATACAATTACCACATCAGTAGATCAGAAAGTTAATAATGTTGTGTTCCCAATATTGTTTGTTATGGGTCATTTTTAAAAGATTATAGTTTGTTGTAATATTGGTTCATTCATGTTATATTTTGTATTTTTAATATTTTTCTTAAATTTACACCAAATTTTATATGAATCAGGTCCATGATCCATCTCTGCCTGTAAGGTTAATATCGTTCTCTGTATTTTTCACATGAATAACTTAAGTAGGCTAAGCTACTACTAAAATATCATCTAATGTGCTTTTCTAGTCAACTGAACTTTCTTTTGTCCAGATTAAATCAATCATAGGGGAGAGAAAGAAAATCTGACATTATGCAGAGGATCAGATCCATACAAAAAAAAGAATAGAAAAGCCTAAGACATTCAGTTATCTATTCATTCTCTGTTTGTGCCAAACTAAAGGCTCTTTTGCTTAAATAGACAAATAAGAATGCATCTCTGATACAAGTTAATCTGCAAAATATTCTATTGTTGCTATGCTTTCAGTGTTTGGTGTATAGGCTCCTCCTACAAAAATAAATACTTTATGTATGAATTGGAGACTATTTCAAATTAAATGTTTGGGAGGCATTTATAATAATGCTGAATGAAAAGGCATTTTTGAGGCTTTGTAAAATGTTTAATTACAAGAAAAAAGTTTGAAATTTTAAGTACAATCTATCTTGAGTGTAGTATTAAAGTATTTTGTGTAGTATTTAGTATTTTACAATACTTAAATCACTTGTCTCTGAAGGTTAATATGCTTATTCAAATGTGCAAAAGTATTCTAATCTGGATGGTCAAGAAAGAGAACAAAAAGCCAGAATGATTTGGAACCTATTTTAAAAAAGAGAATGACCAATCCAGGTAGACAAGACTTGAGTTTATTTATGCGATTCAAAACTCCCTTCTTGAAAGGACATTTACAAACTTAATTTCAAAAATAAAATAAATTCTGAATGACAAATGTTCACGTTTTAATTTCAATATTACAGGTATGTTCTTTCATGATAAATTATCAGTTGAAAATGTTCCAGTGGAATCTGGTATCAATTACTTTTACACTTCATATAATAAATAATAAAACATTTATTTTCAAGTCTTACATATATTACTTAAAAATAGATACAAAGTTCAGTTTGTAATTTTTAAATTTTATTGCTGTTTCAAGCTACCTGAAAGAAAATACCTTAGTGAAAATTATGTTTCAATTATCTTGAATAAGTATGGCTTAAAACAGTCCACCCATGTATTATTTAGCTATCAGGTTGGTCAAATGATGGATGATGTCTTGAAAGTTAAGAAATGGTATCAGTTGGGCAGGTAAAATAATATTTGATACTTTTATAATATGCAACTTGGAATCAAATTCAAGAAGTTGACTGATTAAAAATCTAACATTGCACAAATTCATAAATAATTGCTTAGTTTCCATCTTTAAACCTGCTTTTTTGAAGCACACCGAAACAATGAGATAGAGAAAAAAATGTACATAAGACTGTTTGCTTGATGGAGGCATCAATTTGTTAAAATATTTCTCATACATATTTTCCTGTTCAAAAATATAAACTTGATTGTTTTCCATATATACAAGTATCCTGTGAAATCCTGGATTCTGAGAAGAAATAGTTTGAGGTATAGCATTGAGTAAAACATCCAAATGCATGATATTTTTGGCTGAAATTCATTAAAGTTACTGTCGGCAGAGAGTTGATTGGAGTGTGCTCCCAAAAGTCTTCCAGGTTTTGCCCTCTGAGAAATTTGTCAGCGACATCAAATAATTGAACTCTTCAACATAAATATATACAAAGGCATTTTATTATTAATCAAAGAAAGGGAAATAGAGACATCAGAAATTGCAGCTTTATTTTTTGAAATACATATATTTATTGCCATCATAGTTCCGCAATTGTCATAAAATTAGAGTCAGATGGGATTCTGAGACACGTGCAAGTTTTGGAAATGGACATGTAGATAACAGTATGGAACTGTACATAAAATAATTACAATTTATTAAACACACTGTTTTAGCATATCCTCGATGGACGGGAATGAGCACCATATTTTTTTATGAATATATATTTTTGTCTTTTTTTTTTCTACAGCACCAAAGAAATCCAAATAGGAAAAGGAGAGATGAGGGTCGAGAATTAAGAATCAGCCCTGTTTCCATCTCAGCCACACTACCTTATTTCTTTATGATTTTCAAAGCTTTTTTCACATGATTCTGCCCCCTCAAGGGCATCAGTATTTCCTAAATGGTACAAGTATATATAGCAATTTGTACTCTATACCATCCTTATTCAAAACTTGCATGTGGCATGAAATGGATTCTGGCACCAAGGTATATTTTCCGTTGGTTTCATAGGTTCTTCGTCTTAATCTTAGCCAAGAAAGCAAACTGGACCAACTTCAAATCGAAATTTTTGATTCTGATCTCCAAAGTCATTGATCATTACATCAATGATAGGTACTTGATCGATTTTCGGTGTGTTGATTTCAATTACAGCCTTTTCATAGCCTTTTCTGGACTGTAAAATTAAGCATAAATTAAAAATTACATGATAATTTAATATTGCTAAAACACATGTTATTTTCCTAAGCTTCTGAAAGGAGGCTAGAAGATAAGAAAGAAGAGAATAAATCCAAAATTTGCCAAAAATTGTGTGATAACTTTTTGCTATTATGAGTGGAGGATCACATTCAGTTTTAAATTTTGAATATTAACAATAATACTTAATATTTAATTGTAGTAACGCAACTATGATCATCCAACATACTGCACATTTAAAACTAATTAAGTTGATAAATACAATTTAATATAAAAATTGATGCTGGTACTAGATCCCATAATATAAGTAGTACATCCTTATTATTTTAATTATAATTAAGATATAGATGGTCAAATTCTCTTGTCAAATACAGTATAAAATCATAACAGAAGTTGAAACATTTCTACTGCCATATGCTAATTTTTATAAATATTAATAGTATACTACTATTTAGAATGCTTTCCAGGACTTGTGCATCTATAACCTGATTTGTGTTCTCTTTCTTGTTCTACTTGTACCCCACTCATTCTGTTGAAATCATGGGTGCTCTTATTTTGCAATTGTGCTATCTCTTCAGTCATCAACACTTAGTCAAAGCAAATTGCTATTATATGGAATTCCCATGTGCATGAACATTGGTTCCAGAGAATAAAGATAACAAAAATGATAGTAGTTTCCTAAGTTGCTGTTAACACAGTGACAATTAAAAAGCACCTATCTAAGATTACCTTCTGTTATGTCTTCAAAAATGTATCTTTGTGTATTTCAGAGTGTCTGCATGTGTGCATATCTGTGTGTGAACATTAGTGGTTTTGAAAACTCTGTATTTTAATATGTCAATGTTAAGCATCAAATCTTATTAATAACTGACAGCCATTGAGAGAAATCTGGCTTAGAATTAAAGTGAGGCTGTTAGAGGCTGCCTCTCATCTGTGAAGAAGACAAGCAGAGGTTTCACTCACCGCACAGCCATCATGCAGTGCTTTGATGTAAGGGTTGTTATCATAGGACATCTCCTCATCATTTTATCCCAGGAACCGAAGTGCTTTGTCATAACTTCCTGATGACACATCATACCAGGCAGCCGACTGATGACAGTTATAGGAGAAATTTTGCTGAGCAGAGGCAGTGAGAAGTTTCAGGAATGTCATTTGCACCATGTTAATGGTATTGCCTTCAACATCTAAATATGAAAGCTGGGAATAAAAGAATAAAAAGACACATAAAGACTCTTTTTCTCTTTTATGCTATGAAAAAATAAATCACTGTTGACAGTGAACTTTGATGCTGGAAGGATGTAGATGAATCCACAGCCCTTTTGTAACCCACTGAGAAAAAGTGAGAATTGAGGGTTACAAGACCCAGAGACAGAATTTTATGAACTCAGGTCTCTATCTCCAACTCACTTACTCTATCTAACCACTGCTTATCCTTGACAAAATCACAATGTCTATTGTTTCCTAATCAGAAAACACTGCCAGAAAAATAAAAATGATTCTGCTTTGAGGAAATACTTCAGTATATTTCATATCTTTTTTTTTAAATTGTAAAGTAATGAAGCAATGAAAACCAAGGAATCTCAGTGTGATGCAAAGGTTAACTGGTTTTGTTCTTTGATCATGCTCCTGTACTTTTTATTTTGGGGCTATAGTCTTCCAAGGTGTTTTGGTCTTCTAATTTTCAAAGCAGAGTTTCAGTCCATTCTCAGATTTTATATATATGCTTTTTTTCACTGTTTTATCACCAGCACCCAGCTTAATGGCAGAGACAATAGGAATTAATAATTGTTGAGTCAATACTATTTTGTATTTATAGCAGAAAAATAGTTTTAAATGTAAATTATTAAGACTTGTCTTATGTCATCTTCACAAAATTTTTGTTGGGCATAATGGAGATCACTGAGCTTAAGAGAAATGTATAAACCTAAATTTAAAAAAAACATTACAAATTCACTGTGATTTATACATGAAGGCAATACAAAAGCACTGATCTGACTTTTCTTCTTATAAAAACTTTATCTATTCCTTACTGATTAACAGAGAGATATTGAGGAGCCTCGTGAGTTTAGGGGAAAAATTTACTTTGGCAATGAACTCTAAGGAAAATAAAGCTTCACAAAACAAACACACACAGTGTTCTACTTGTGTATATTTTACACTCATACACAAATAAGAATGTAGCTTGGATGCATAATATCTAGCCTGAATACTAAACTGGGAAATTATAAGTCATTAATATGTATGTTTATATAGTAATGATAAATGTATGAATTTTCATCAGTGGAAAATAGTAGCATTTTAAAAAAATATTAATTGATTGAATAATTATTTGGATAAGTGGGAAACACTTCAATTTGGTTAACCCCTAATTAAAGTAATTTAAACACATATTTTAAATGACTTTTAATATGAATTTTGTCTAAGACACAATCTTAAAATATCTTTACAAAATTTTTAAGGGAAACTGGTAATTGTATGGAAATATGCAAATCTGGCTTACAATACAAATAAAAGGTAGGTTTGTTCAGTATATTCCCAAAGGTAACAATCAGAAAAAATAATCGTACATGCTAAAAGTTCTTCATGAAATGAAAACCAAAGAATAAACTAGGGATCAAGCAAATAGGAAATGAAATAGTGATAGTCAAAGATATTAAATGGATATTAAATACTTTTGCTGATATTTTTAGCAAAATTCATTTTATGATAACTTTGTCTTGAACTTGAAATTTAGTACTTCCATCTATTTTGATACAAAAACAAATTAAATTGCTTTAGGATACCATAGTGGTCACAGAGATGCTAGGTGGAGCAAATTGTAGAACACAAGATCTATATAATTTGAGCTCGGCTTATGGAATTTGAAATAAACCATTTCATGCTGAGGTAATAACATACCAATTTTCCTCTCTTAAATTCACTAAACCAACTTCCTGGTTTCTCCTTTGGCCACGATGAAAGTCTTACCTATTGTAAAGGAACAGAAAAATTAAAAGTTAGGCAAATATTATAAATGATAATTTTTTTTGTCTATATGGGTAAATTTTAGTAAGATTAAGAAACTACAGAGCTTTTGAAATATACATAAAATGAGATAAAGAGCAACATTTGAGCTAGATCCTATGAATTGCATGTAATAAATATTGAATCATTTTTTTTTTTCATGATCTCTTCAGTGGTTTAAAAATAAATGGGGAGAGATAACTTGGTAAAGGCAGACTAAGAGCTGTAGGGGACATCATTAGAACTCTCGGGTAATCTCTCACAAAAGAAATCCTCCAAATGCCAGCCAGCATCAACCCCCAAAGACAAGGAACAGCACTGTGTATCAAAGGAAGCATTCTGAAAACATTTCTCCAGTAACTAAGGGTGAGCTGTCCCAGAAAAGTCATTGGTAGAAAGTAAGACTAATCATTTCTTCTGGGAATATAAAGAATCCGTTGTAGATCTGCATTTATTATTAAGTAAAGATCAGTAAATTATGAGTTTATAAGGCTTTATCACTAGGAAATCTGAATAATCAGTGTGAGGGGCAGCATTTTCCTTTGCCATGGATTATTTTGGGGGCTAGAGGAGGTGTATGATGCCTTGCCATGTGATAAGTTGGGTTGGAAGATGGAAGTTGCTTTGTCTCCTGACCATAATATATCATTCTGATGTTACCAACTTAAATATTCTCCTAAAAAGATCAATCACACATAAAATTATTTGCTTTGTCTTATGGAGTTCCTTTACCTCTAGGAGCCTGTGTCATTTTCTAAAGAAATTGTTTGGAAAATGCACTTATGCTAATGAAAATCTCTGATTCTGTTAATGATCTGCATGTAGCTTTAAAGACGTAACTCAAGTACATTGATACTATTAGGTGAAAAGCATGTAAAAGAAAAATTCTTTATGAAATTTTTCATTTTGAATATAATATGCAGCTGTGAGTGTTACCATGTGATAATTGGGCAGAAGAATACTATATATGTACTAAAATTTGAGATTCAGCTGTGATGTGTCATGGAAAAACCATAGAATTTTAGAGAGCAAGCAGGTGCCTAAAGAATACATCTGGGCAAAAAATAAAGGAAAGAAGTATTTGTTAACTCTATGCATCACTTGGGTGCCTTATTCATGTTTATGCAAATGAAATGCTCTAATTACCCTGTAAGAAAAGCAGATAAATGAAAATATGACAGTATAATTTTCCTGTTTAGTTCAATATTGCAAAAACATGGCAGGAACTGTCAATATTCGCCACCAAAACAGATTGGTACTTACTCCCTCAGATTTTTTGTCTGGATAAAGGCAAGTCTCACCGCCAGATGTGAAATTACAATAAACTTTGAAGGAATCTCCTGAGCAACCTTGGTTAGGATCAATCCAATATTCACCTAGAAAGTAGGAAAAAGCAGGTCATACACAAGTTCATTAACAATATCAAATGTATGAGAATCACATTTTATTAAAAAGAGAAATAAGGAAAGTCAATATTCATAGATCTCGTTACTTTTATGCTTTTAGGCATATTAGGGTATATATTTGATTAGCTGGAGTGACCTTTTCTTTTTTGCCTCAACTCTTTGTAAAGGAACCATATCTGAAATATTTTTTTTTTGGTCTTATCATACCAATCACTTTTAGGTATTAATCCGTTACCTCTTCAAATAATAACATCCTGTGAATCCATGTGTAATAAATTACATGTATAATGGAATCAGATCTAGTTGAATCCAAATCTACTATGTAGTACTTTGTTTTAGAAATGTGAGTGTGATAATCCATTTTGACCTAATTTATTTATCTGTAACAATGGAGTACCTATTTAGCCACAGAAATCATACCTTCACCTTATTTTACACAAAAACCTCTTGTAGTAAATGTTGATCCTAAGAAGGAGAACTGCATTATATATTTAAATGTGACCTGCTATTAATGCCATTAATGCAATGTGGTCAAACGAATTTTGTCATGTGAATAATCATGATTAATATTTTAGCATTAGGTGAATAAAGATGGTCAAGATTAGGAGTAACATAAAGTTATTCTTTGAATAATTGACAGAATGGTTTTTGTTAACAAGAATTATTAGGAGACAAAATTGATAAACAGGTGACAATTACTTTGCTTTCTTCCTATCACATCATGCTCTAAACTTAATTTTAAATGTGAATTTGAATTATGTGAATACAACGATTTTGAACTTATAATTTTAAAAGCTCTGGTAGCTTAGCTTAGTACTGGAACTCTCAAAACTCCAACTTCATTCAATGTTTATCTTCTACTATATGAAAACAGTGGAAGTACTCTAATAGTTAATAGCTTCTACTGTTTATCAGGTAACAAAAACATTCACACTTTTTACAATTACACTACTAATACATACATATCTGAAACAAATTGAAATTCTCAGAAAAAATATACAAGAGAACAAAAATCCTATCTAAGATTTTATCAACAGAGCTAACTATGCTCTTTGATATTTTAATGTTTTTAAAGAATATTTTGTTTGAATTATATGGGAAAAAATTTTATTTTGCTTTATGGAATTAACATTTTTATTAAATAGTCTTTCAAATAATGTTAATAGCTTAATTATTCAGATATCTTTGTTTAATAAATGGATCAATATCCTGTAGATCCTATGTTCAATTTATCTTCAATTTACCCATATATCATTTCTACTGCCATATCTCTAAATGAAGCCTCCATCACCTCTTGTCCAGAGTAGTCCCAGAGCTTCTTAACCAGCTCTCTTGAATTCATTTTACTTTCTTCCAAAAACACTTTAAATCATTTTCAATTTGCTCACTATTGTTCAGCTACAATCGCCTTCTTTTAATTTCATGAAAACATCAAAATCTTCTCTTCAAAGCTTTGCAAATGTGCTGCATCTTCTGCCTGGAATATTCTTTTGATTCTTAGTGTGACTGTCTATATTAAAGTTTCAGCTTAAATGCCATATCCACAATATTAATATTGAGTTTATACAAGATGGATTCATCCCCTACATAAATAAATACCCACTTTTCATATAACTATCCATAATATGCTATTACTAATATTTTTCATTTTTCTATCTCTACCATTAGATAATAAATAGGTCAAGAACATTATTTTTTCTGTTCACCTATGAATGTGTGTATGAAAAACAGCACCTGGCAGTATTCAAGAATTAATTAATTAACCTTACTTTGATGTCACACTTAAAAGTAATGAAGATAGTTATCACAGAGAAATTATTGGAAACTACAGTCCACAGTGGGATTACACTCTTAAAGTTTATAATACTTTTTAAAATTCTCTGGTTCTAAATCATATGTGCTTTCAAATTCAGTACATGCTGCCATCTTTTACATTTAATTTTCTATTTTGTATGATTACTTTATTCATTGAGATCTAAAGTATAAGAATCATGTATATTATGTAGCTGTATTCTCTGTATTCTCATTTAAATGTCATAAAAACTTCAGTGGAAATTCGTTGATTGGTCAAGTATATTTTAATTTGTGAATAGAAGGGAAAATTTTGTAGCACAGGCTCAAGCCAAATTATTTAAATCCTTTGTGTACATAATGCCAGTTAAAAGTAAGAATCTCTTTATAAATCACAGATCTAAACGTGTATTTTTCATTTAAATAAACACAAATTGGAAGACCCTGAATTATCAATTTGCACAGAATCCTTAACTACTAGCTGTGTTTTAGTTTTAATTGGCTATGCTTAAGAAAGTAAGATTTTATGATATTTTTCCTTTATAGTGGCTATATATGAATTAATTTAGACTTTCCTATCTTCACTGTGTTATTTAGATCTAATTTATTAAATTCATTTTTTGATGATATTGAAAAGCAGTATTTTCTTAGAAGTAAAGGGAGGTAAAGTATTTCAGTATCGATGGGAAGATTTATTAATCATAAATATCTACCCCTTTGTTAGTTAAGTACTTATGACTTTAATCAACTATCTAAGCATAGCTGAACTTTTCCTTCTCAGAAAAATAGATACATATAGGTTTTTCCAAGCTCTAGGCAAAAGAAAATATCCTGATTATAATTATTAAGCAAAATATGAATAGTTCTACTAGATAATTGTGGATCAATGAAAGAAAAATTTTTGTTGCAAGTTATCCCAATCCTTAAATATTCTGTTCATCAAATTTTTCTAAACTGATAGATCAAATGTTCATGTTATGCTATTTAATCATATTCAGATTATCCATGTTAGTGTAAAGTACTTGATCAAATTCATGCAAATATTAATTAATATTAATGTGATTGTCTTAATGTACTATATTAATCATATTAATATAAAGTAACTTAGTAACAATTGTATGGTGATATGCACATATGTATGCATACATAATACCCATTCTGAGTTATTTATAAGGCAAAGTGCATTTGTGTGAGCAATCATTATCCAAAAATCATCTTGTCACAGTTCAATGAAAACCTTATTTAACAGACAAGGATTTTCCAAAGAAGACCTTGAATTACACAATATAAATGACTTTTTCTGTCTACAAGAGTAGAATTAGTAATTGTTTGCTCTAGTTTTATTTAGAGAGTATATTAAACATTTAATTAGAATTAACGAGCTCACAATGCACTTCAGTAACTTAGCAACTCAGTACATTTGTTTTGTCATGTATTATTAACATACCATCTGGGAAGTCAGGGTGGCTGAGTTGCAGGTCTTTGCAAGTTCGGGTGGGATTAGTCTGAGTACCCATTGGAAACTTCATATGCTCAATGTCTTGCTTTAGGGAATTGAGGGAACCAAATATTTCCTCCATTCCATCGGAGTAATCAAGAATATTATCGCCTATATCTGCTTGCATGCTTTCAGTATGTCTTCTCATTTTTTTGGGTGACAAGATTGGTAAAGGCTGAATGACTTCACCAGGTGGACCCTGTAAAGAAGACAAAGTGGGTATAAAATATGTGAGTGTTCCATAAAGTAAAGAATATTCTTCCAGCTTATAAGAAATTACAGTTGGTTTAGCTTTTCTATAGTTGCAAAATGATGCATGAAAAAATCATATGAATAAATACACATATATATGTATATATGTAAATTTTGTAATTTCTTTTAAAAATTATCTGGTGGAAATATGGAGGTAGGTGCACAAGTCAGATTTCTGGCACTTTATGTACATATTGTAGCATAGTTTTCTATTAACATGTTATGTATGTTACTCTCTGATTTTCTGAGTAGTTCTCATTTACACACTATTTCTAGAACTATATTTTAAAGTCTCAGCTGGACGCAGTGGCTCACACTGGTAATCCCAGAAAATTAGAAGCCTGAGACAGGAGGATTGCAAGTTTTAGGCTAGACTCAGCAATTTAGTGAGGCCTTAAGCAACTTAGCAAGACCCTGTCTCAAAACAAAAAATAAAAAATGGGTTGGGGATGTAGCTGAATAGTTAAGTGCACCCCCCTCAATCTCTGGTACCCACTGCCTCCCCTCCCCTGAAAATGTCTCTACAGATTAGAGCAACATTTTAAAGCTCTTACACTATCTAATAAAATGTATTACATTTCACAAAAATTTATATTCTGAAACAGAATATTAGTGTGTTTCATTATGTATTACTTATATCTTTATAAATTAACACTTAAAAGTAATCAGACTTCAATTTATGTTTATGTAAAAGTAGAACCACACCAAATATTTAATCCACATTGTTATGGGTTAAAGTGAACATTGGAATAACTTCTATGTTGAATTTATAACTCTTAATACCTCAGAAATTTGATCTTATTTTCAAATAGGGTCATGGGAGATGCAGGAGTTAAGATGAGGTCATTAGGGTGGACCCTAATACAACATGTCTGACATTATTATAAAGATGGAACATTTGAACACAGAGACACACACAGAGGGAAGACAATATAAAGGAGATTTAGAACAGATCCTTCCTCAGGGCTCTCAGAAGAAAACAACCCTATTGGCCCCTTGATTAGGACTCCTACCCTCCAGAACTGTGAGATAATACATTCTGTTTTAATAGCCACTCAGTCTTCTGGTATGCTGTCAGGGTAGTCTTAGAAAACTAGTAAACATGTAATTGGAAACATTTTAACTCAGGAAAGAAGATTAAGTATTCTTTCCCATACTTATATATTGTAATTCTACCTTTTAGTAGTGTTTAAGTCTGGTTAATATAAGTACTTATAAATGGTAGTTATTATTTTTGTTTCTATTACTATCATTACATGATACAGAGAAACAATGCCCAGCATCTGAACTTTTATCTTTATTCCTAAAGTCAGGTAAATGTTCCTTTGTGGCATACAATTAATTGGATTCATTAAAGTATGATAAAAATCATGATTCTTTTGAAAAAAATAAAGATTATTATAATATGTAATTAAGGTTTCCTCTATTTAAAGAGTCAAATCAGTTCATAGGTCTTGGCATGTAGACTTTATTACTTAGTTGACATTGTTACATTTGTTATAAAGTCAGAACCTTGGACAGTACATAGTTTTCATCCATTTTATAGTTGCAAACAAATCACTGCCAGTCTCCAGATGTAAGTTATCAAAACATCATTCTTGTCAACATGCACTTACCGGAGGTCCAGGAGGCCCTGGAAGACCACTGTCACCTTTCTGGCCAGCGGGTCCCTGTTAGAAAAAGAGTGAATATAAGTAGGAGAACAAAGTAATTTAATGGACTTCACTCAAAAATTAAAATGTCAAAGGGAGAAGCACTTACAGAGGAGCCTTTGTTACCCTTGGGACCTTGAGGACCCTAGAAAATGCAGACAAAAGCACAGATTAAAAATCTAGAGCATTTGTACCTTTTTGTTATACTTGTAGCTTAACTGTGACTTAGAAGATTGCTTTGTCCAGTACTTACAGGTAAGCCTGGAGGACCAGGTGGGCCTATGGGACCAGCGGGACCTGGAATTCCCTAGAGGGAGAATGATCTGATTTAATGAGTTTTCCTCAGCAATTCCATTTCCATTCTTTGCATAAAAACACACATTCCAAAAAGTAGAGATTAAAAATCCCCTAAGAACAGCCTAAAATTTTCCATTGTGAAGCTAAGAAATAACTTTTATAAAGTAATCTGAATTTTTCCACCTGGTGTACTGTCTATAGATATTGAGATACTAGATAAATATCTATAGTATGAAGGTTATGTACATATATATTTTATATCCCTGCAGCACTCAGAATAAACTTGCATATGATGAGGATTCAAAACATGGTTGTGCAAATACTAAACTATGATTGTTATGGTTTTAATAATTTACATTTTTAATGTATTTACTTTAATGTCAATTCAACATCATTTGAAAATACCACTGATTAAAATAAACTCCAATAAAGATGCTCTAAAGTACTTCTTTGGTCATGTTTAAAGAAATATGTGAAGCGTGTGTGTGTGTACGATTGGAAGAGAGAAAGAAGCATTCATGCTTTTACTCACCCCATCCCCCTTTGCTCCTGGAGACCCTTGAGTTCCAGGGAATCCTCTGTCACCCTTCTCCCCTTGCTCTCCTGGAGGACCTATCAAGCCAATTAAACCAGGATGGCCCTTTGGAAGAGGGGGAAAAATTTAGTAGTACATAAATTAGAGCCATTAGTAAACTCTAGTCATAAAATATTTGCACATTAAATTCATGAAATAAAAATTTTAAATGTATATAAAATACATTTAAATAACCTTTCTAAATGGAATGTAAAGATCTTCCCTCTCTTCTTGCTTAACAGGATTTTTACTACTTAACATTAAGTGCAACCTTTGTTAGGGGTTTGGTATGTTACGGAACTGAATGTTTTCTAAAAATATCTTTGATGTTTCATGTAAGGATCATTCAGCTTAAAAAACAATATCGATAAGTAATATTGATGATATAAACAACGGAAAACTCATTATTTTAATGAGCATCTAATTTAATATGAAATGTTTTCTATTCTCCAGAGACTTTGCAGTTTTAAGAAAACATCTGGAGATTTAAAAATAATCTAAACAATATTAATGCCATTCAAAAAAACAAGCTTGTTTTCTCTACTTAGTTCAACACAGTATAAATTCTTGGAGATCGGATTACTACTTGAAAGATATTTCTAGTTTAAATTATTTTTATGTTTCAAAACATAAAAGTGGTCATTTTGGTATTCCATCTGCTTATCTTGTGAACAGTTATTTTAGTACAACCATATGCTTTCTCCATATGGTTTCTAAAAGGGCACAATGAGAAGATGCAACACTGGATCCTGGTTCGTTTTCCACCATAACTTTGCATACATTCTCTTCTATAAACACATCTGGGAAGCTGAGAGTTGTAGCTTTTCATGGTTAGAATGACAAAGCTATCTTTCGAAATTTCCTTTTGAGAGGTTTTAATCTGCAAAAGTAATGACTTCTGTTATTAGTACATCAAAAGTATAACAACACACTTTAAAAAAATTCTTACCTTCTCACCCTTGGAGCCAGGATCTCCTTTGAGACCAGGTAAACCAGGAGGTCCCTAAATAATAAGAAAAAAATAAACACATTGAGAGTAGGCATAAATATAAAAATCATATTACTTATCACAGTTAGTTTGATTTGGGAACTATGTAGTTTAAAAAAAGTTCATAATGATCAATGTTTATTTTTCAGGATTACATGTAAATGTATATATTTAACACATCCTGGTTTAATCTGTGACAATAACATTAAACCATAATATTCATAATCCTGATTAAATAAATACGAATTGAGAAATATGCCATAGTTTGTGTGGATATTGATATAAAATGGACAAATTCCTTATATTGTTCTATTAACAGACAAAAATACTTTAGGCAAAGTATATGCAGTATTAAATGTGCATGTGTCTAACAATATTCTTCTAATGAGAAGAAAATTAATCATCAAACAAATTTATGTAAATTAAGTTAGATTCTTTTTTGTATTAACATAAACAATCATGCTGCTTTGTTAAACCACAGACAAAAAGAAGACTATAAAAAATTCTCTATTCACTTTTAAATATATCCTAAGAGTGGATTTTGACATTGCCCTTTCATCTAGATTAGAATACCCAACAGGGGTGCAGGTAGGTGGTAGAGTACTTGACTAGTATGTGCAAGGCCTTGGGTTCAATACCCAGAACAACAACAAGAAAGAACATTAGAATATGTTATAGTAATGGATCTCTCAAAGTGCTGTCCTCCAAACATTAGCATCAGCATCACCTATGGACTTATTAGGAAGAAAATTCTTAGACCTTGTGCAGATCAACAGAACCAGAATGTGTGGTATCCCATAATCTGTTTCATAGATCTGATGCTCATTAAAGCTTAAAAACATTTCCCTGTGGTATCAGACCCTAAATCCAGTTAATCAATATACAAATCAGAGCACATAGAGGATACGATGTATATTAAAATAAAACATGACTTATTTAGTTTACTAGCTAAAGGATTTTATAATTAAATGTACATAATTTGTACCTACTTTTTTTTCTAGTCTTATCAGAAATGACAGGTGAAAGAAAATAATGCCCAAGAGCCTATTTAAAAAAAAATGTTTTATAGGAAGCCCCAAGAGCACAAATTTTAAGGAAAATAGTAAAAATGGTAAAGGAAGCAATCAGGTAATCATTTAGACAGCTTATGTCACTATTAGTGTATAAGAGGTCAGACTATGTATTAGAACAAAGAAGCATAAAAGAAGCCTATGAAAATCACTTTAATAAAAATGTAATCATAAGTTTGATCCCTAGCACCGCAAAAAATTGTAATTGTAATAAGGAACTATGTATGTGAAACATTTAAGAATATTGGTTATACTTGATATATATCAGTTAAAAATCCATACATTTTCTAGGTTAAAAATATGAAACTGAAGCCCTGTCACAAAATCAAATGTACAAAGTGTTGGGGAGGCAGCCCAGTGGTAGAGCACCCATGGGTTCAATCTCTAGTACAAAAACAAAAGCCCCAAAATTATATATATATATATCTATATATGCTTTTTCTTCACATCTCATTTTATATTCAAACTTTCATGTATACAATATGCTTTACAGAAATTTTGCTGTAAGGGGGAAAACTGATAAATATGTTTTCACCTGGACATCAATATTCCCAATCACTGTCATAGTCACAAATGTTGAAGTCTAATATCTCATAAGTCTGAGCTTTATTCATAAAAATATTATAAAAGTAACTATGTCTTAATATGGTGATAATGAAAGAAAAATCAGGCTTATGAAATACTGGATAAACAGTGAAGCAGAACAAAAAAGTCAATTATGATCATTAGCTTTAGTTACATTATAGATGGGTACCTATTATTTTTTTTTCCTTCTATTCTAATAGTACAAGCTAAAATAAAAAAAGAAAATAGTAATTCTAGTTTTCAGGCTTCATAAGAAATATACTAGACACTGTGTTTCAAATTCATCTTAAATATTTTCTATAAAATTATTCATGAAGGAGTTAAAGGAAAAGAGTATTAATCCCTCTAAGTTAATAAGTTCTTATGAAATTACAAACTTATCTATGGATGAATTTGCCAAGCAAAATCAATTTTGTATTTTCATCAGCTGAAAATAGAAATTGATAATGTTATGATATTGAGAGCAGTTATAAATATCCTTCTGAACTTGGAACATATCAAAAAACAACAACTCTGCATATAAAAATGTTATTCCAAATTACATGTTTTCTATTTCCTCTTTAGGACATTGTAAATTGAAAACCCCTAGGGAAATACATAATTCATATGCAGTAAAGAGAAATGGAAAACAGGGACCATACATTCTTAAGTGTGTAGAATATACAATCAAACATTCCCCCATGCAGCATTATGCTTTATGGAATATTTGCTTGATCTGCATCTCAAAGTTCTAATGCGCTGAAGCTTAAAGAAACTGCAGATCCCACACTTTCTCTAAAAGATAAAATCATGAGATATTGTTTAATTTAGTGGAAAGAAAATGCTTTATTATTTCAACCTGTTTGATCATTATGAAATGCCAACCATCTCATCCCCTTTTAGAGTTTAAATGTAGCATTAAAGCAAAAAAATAAAATTGTAATTCAATAACCCATCTTACTTTTTATTCAGGCTTTTATGTTTGAAAAATAATGCTAGCAGATATTTTATTTATCACTTTGTGAAAAGAAAGAATACATAATAATATTAAGTAAACTTGTCCAAAGATAAATAATGAATAATTTTTCAGTTGCACTGGAATGTATATGATTTTAAAAGAATATGATGCAAAACAAAAGCTTAAAACTAAATGATAGTTTTGCCTCCAAAAAATCAAATAAATATCAATTTTTAAAGTTATTAAATCACACTAATTTTGACCTCTAGCCATAACAATTTAGTTACCATTATTTTTCTATTTAAAACACTCTAATTCACATTTAATTTTCGCTATGTACTAAAGAAACCACCAGTTCCACTTAAAAGCAAAAATAAGAGCATAGTTGTTTACATAGGCTCATCATCGTCCTTTTCTTCTCTATTAGTGCCTACATTTTCTACTTTTGTGACCTAAGTTCCATATGGGGATTCTAAATGTACGCATGTCCATATATGTCTGTGTATATACACATGGGTATATATGCACATGTATAGAATTAATGCATATGTAGAGGTTTAAGTTAAATGTTATCATTTGTATTTTGCTATTTAAAGTAAAAGGCATATACAGCACTTCTACAAAACTCTAGTCAAGTTGACAACAGAGTGGAGAAGACAACAAGCAAATATCATTTTTAGAGTTTGATATCTGTTAATTTCACTCTAAAAAATTTGTCTCCATAAATTTCCTATAAAAATGGTAAACTATTATCTATGCTGCTGCTGGATGGACCATCTGTTAGAGTTCAATTGTCTAATTAGGTACCAGCCAATCTGGAAAGATGAAAGCCAACCAAGTTCAATAAGTTGATTTATTGAACAGCTAAACTGGGTTTAAATACTAGGGCATGGGAAGACCTAGGTAGCTTTGACTAGTGGAATTTTGGAACTTTGCTGTAGGATGTTACAGGCAGCTTCTACAAGGGGAAAGGTGACCCAATAGATAGCTGCAGAACTCTAGTAACAAGCTGAATCTTGCAAGACTTGAATACTTGTGCAAACATATTTAAAAAGGTAATGAGGAAAAACTAAATTATGGAGAAAGTATATTCAAAGCAATTTTATGTGAATTATTTTCTGAGTTGAATGTAAACTGTGTAAGTTTTCAAATCTCTATCTCCCACATCTTATTCACATTTATACCTCTCGTTTCCTTCTTTCATAATTTATATTTCTAATCAGGGAAGGATCCTTATTGGCAATTATTTAAATGGTTTTATTCTGGGTATACTTACCATCCTCTGCTTGATTTGATTATTGTACTTGTCACATGTTCTAACTGCCGAAAGTATAACTGTACATGCTGACCTTCTGCATTTGCTCTAACAGTCAACATCTTCCAAATCAGAGTATAGACAACACACATACATACACACACACACACACACACACACACACACACACACATAAACTGAGGTGAAATTAGTTTCTTTTCACTAAAAGACACAACTGATGTTTCTTAAAATATTGATCATTATTTTATTCACTTAATTCTTTATTTTATGTTAGTAGTACCCATCAATTGTTTAAGTTGTATAAAAATAACTCATTTAACAGGCATAAAAATTCCAGGAGGTAGAAGATGTTAATAACTAAATTAAACTCATTTAAATTTTATGCCATTTCATGAAACAGATGCTCTTAATCCCATTTTATAAATAAACTAAAACTAGAGAGAAAGAGAAGAAGGAATAACAACTTTTCCATTGTCATCCCATAAGTAAATGGCAGTGCACATATTTGAAAATAGGGAGTTTGGATTTAGTCAATGATCTTAACCAGTAACCATGATAAACCACTTCTCACTCTGCTTAAAACATTACCTGTTAAGATAAATCATTTTTAGTTGAATTGAAAAACCTCATTAAATTGCCAAAAGTAGCAGTTTTAAGGTAATAGCTCAATCCATCCTCACCTCATAGACTTAGTACCATTTTCATAGAGATTAGACATCACACCGAAGGCCAACTGATGCTAAAAAAAAGTTACAGTATTTTTATATCATAAATAAGTACTCTCTAACAAAACCAGCAGCCAGAGAATTGAATAGGCCCATGCTGATTGCTTCTGAGGCTCATCATTTCACTGTTCCTAAAAAGGATTGTTCAGTCCCTTGACCTCTAAATTTACATTTGCTTATGAGTCAGAAGTTCAAACTTGCAAGCTGGAAACAGGTGGTATGCCTGATGGTTTTATTTTTAATATTAGCCAAAGGAAGTCTTCAGCATGGTACTTTTTTTATTTCATCTGTAGAAAGGTCAGCATACTTATTGGAAAACCTGAAATAATAATAAGAGAACCTCTGGCAAATTTTAGGATGACATTAAGGCAGAGTATTTTTTATTCCAGGCTCTTACCCTGTGCAGTTAGGCACTTACCAAATCTAAGGAAAGTATTTCCTAAGTAGTGTAGTTGTGGAGTGATCCTCTTTCAGCCAGGACCCTATTTCTATGCTGATGAGATTATGTGCCCAGTTGAAAATCTCCAGCTTGAAGTCAATTACAATTTGGTAGTAATTATTCAGTTACCAAATAAGTAATCTTTAACTTCTTCAGCAAAAGTTTAAAATAATATTTTAACATTTATGAAATACTTGGTAGGTATCTGAGGGGAAATTGTGCCATCTTAAAAAAAAATGGCCAGAATCCCTCTTGAATAATTATGATTGTGAATCTGAGTTTTGATGGTTTTAGGGTATAAAGGCACCTGAGATAATTAATATATCCATGACAAGAGGCTTTTGACTAAATTTTTTATTAATTTAACAATTAATTTATTTAATAGTTTGATGAATTTAATAATTAAATTAATGAAATGATTAATTTAAATTACTATATGGAGGAACTTGACCATTTAAACCAATTTTTACCACACTTGCATAGTGCAACGTACACTGCTTGCTGTTTTCATTAATCCTTTAATATAACTATTATTGGATAGTGAAGTTAAAATAACTGTATTGTGAAATTGAACTATGCATAAAGCAAACAAGTCACCTATTGAACAATAATTTTAAAGAACAAGTCTTTTTTTCTCATTTTCTGCCCAAATTTTAGAAAGGATAATTCACATGCTAGAATAAAATGCATCTCTGAATAGTATGCTGGTCAATCACTGCTTTACTACATTTCTCAAGCATATTGTTTGCACATAATGTTTATAATAGAGACTAAATGTGAATGTTGTTATAATCATATCTTTTTTTTTGTTAATGGGGTTTAGTGTCTTATCTTTCAGCCTATATGTCTCACAGAAAGAACCATTTATTTGGTCAAGGAGTCACTGTAAGCCTGTACTAACATTACTCTTTTAAATGAAGTACCAGGAAGCAAAGTTTAATTGCATGCATTTGGGGGGAACTGTCTGTACTAGGAAAATGACTGGCAAGGCCATTAGTGGCATTTTATTCTGAGGGGAAATAATTTTTTCATCCAAAAGGTTAAAAAAAAAGGAACATTCTTGTGATCAAGTGGCATCTTTTCCATGTATCTATCAGTTAAACATATTTGAATTTTTTAAGGTATGAGTAATATACTTCTTTGAATATTGTATCAAGTACAAACCAAGTTACCATCTAAAAATTTCAGGATTCTGCCGTGTAGACAATTTTGTTTCAGTAATTCTCTCTTTAAATAAAGAAAAAGATGCTACTCACCATAGGACCAGGTGGTCCATCTTGGCCTGCAGCTCCAGGGAGACCTTGTTCTCCCTACAGAAAAAAATCATATTTTTATTAATAATAAATGATTATGTATTTTTTTCAATTTTGGAAATTCAGAAAGGAAAACACCAAACATCCCCTGTGAATTCCACTGCATGAAAAACATCTACAAATACTGTGAGCATTTTTGTGTTTAAAATTTCAACTCCATGTGCTTGTCTGTATGCAGTACAGCCACACATACATATGTGTGCACAGAGGCATGCAAAGAAATTTTATGTCATTGAGAAATTAGGGTTTAGTTCCCTATTCTTCCTTTGCAAGTTAGAATTTTACCATGAACTTATTAAATAAATGACATACTTAAATATGTAGGAATGTCTGTACATAATAATTACTGAATTGCCACAAAAACATTCTCAATATAACTTATGAAATATGCTGTCAGAAACATTTTAACTCATAATTTTCCAGAAATAAAATGCTGTTTTCAAGGCAGCATTTTTCAGCTAAAATGCTTACTCACCACAGGGCCAGGGATTCCCTGGAAAACTTCTGGACCAGGCTTTCCAGCTGGACCCTGAGGACCAACTGGGCCAGTTTTCCCAGGAGGATCTTCAGCACCTGCTTCTCCCTATTAGAAAAAAAAAAACACATGAATGCACCCATAATCAGAAAAATACATCTTACTCTTTTAAAATACATTGAAAATAAATGCTTATTTAATGTATTAAAAGATTTTGAAACATAATATTTGTAAAGTATATTTTACCTTAGCACCTTTTTCACCTTGTCTTCCCTCTGAACCTGCAGGTCCAGGAGGACCCTATAAACATAAAACTGCAGTTAAATATGTGTCACATTTATTGCAATTCTGGACTGACTTACAAATACTCCAATTTAACTAGTAACAGACTAATACATTTTTGGTTTTCTATTGATATTAAGTTTCAAACACAAGGTGGAAAATTAAAATGATTTTCACATACAAGCTTTCACCCCAAAAATTAAAAATAAAACACAGGGTAGACTACAGACAATCATATAGCGCCAATGTAAGTTAATGGTAAAAATAAAGTGTTTAAAAATGCTGATGAAGTAAAATAGTTACTATTGAGTATAAATACTCACATCATTTATTATGTTGAATTATTAGCGATGAATTGAATATTAAATTTTGCTTCCATCTTTATGTATATTTTAAGAGTGGACCGCTTCTTAATCTAAGAACATCTGGATGTGTTTACACATCCTTAAAGGAACATGTCCTGGTTGAAGAAACATTTATAATCATGATGGTCAACACAGTATTTTCATTCTCTGGAACTATGTAACTCATAGAAATAAGTAACATTAAAAAATAGTATCACTTCTTAAAAACTACCATTAGAGCAAAATTAGAAAAAAGTACTACATTCAAGATGTCATACAAAAAGCATATATATGGGAAGATTAAATAAAAAATTTGGTGATCTCCTAGAACTTGCTTTTTTATTTCTTCCCCAATTCCTCTTGTTTTTCATTTGTTCACTTCAGTTTTGTCAATGATTACGCTTAAAAGTATTAACCAAGATTGAAGCTGTGGTATTTGTTGTGGTATTTGGTGAAAATAAGGTGAAGAATGAGGAATTACTTTTTAAAATTTTTCAGCTATTGAAATAACATTCTAATGATGAATACAGGCAAGATTTTCACGTCTTTTAAATTCATATTTAAAATGAATATCAAACACTCCATCAAACTCCAAATTCCATGAACTCATTTTATCTCGGAGAATCAGTGAAGAAAACACTGGTAATTATTTTCTCAGTATCAGAACTGTAACCTCATTTGACATTCACTGTGCCTCAATCACAATATAAGAAATGTATAAATTCTATACAGTCATCTCTTGAGGTGGTAGCAATATGCTCTTAATAATGCATAAAATAACATTTCAAAACATATAAACTTCACATTATTTATGCAAGTATATTTTTGCATTAAAGCATAAACCCTGAATCTTTCTCACTGTTAAATGTTGAGCCATAAATTATTTTGGTGTGATATTTAAAATAATACTCAATGTAATCATAATGACTATTAATTTGAAAACAGAAATAATGAAGCTCAATGTAAGTTTTTCCTTATTCATGAAAAATATTTTTTCTTAAATTAGTGATGTGAATTTATGCAGTCTTAAACTCAAAAGATTACATTTAATATGTGAACTTTATACCATAGATTTATCAATGGCTGCTTTTTAAAACACAAACCATCCTGCATGTAAAAACAGAAAAAAAATACCCTTTATGCCAAGAGAGAGAAATAAAATCTGAGTTTGAAGAGCCTAGAGAGTTTTAACATAACTAAACTACAACAACAAAATTATTATTAAAATAAAGGTTTTTCCACCCAAAGGGGCTTTTTTTTCTGTATGTGTAAAGATAACTGTCACTGTGTGAGTCCTTATTAAATAACAATTCCATTTATTTTCTCATTTTGATTTATTCATTTCATTTTTTCCCAAATGACAAAAATTTTACTTTTTTAAAAAAAAGCAGACTTGCTTTTCCTAGGAAAGTTGGAAATTTTCTTTGAAAAAACTCATAGTGCTCCTATGATTTAAATGCATCCCCTCAAAAGTGTGTGTTGGAAACTCAGCAATGCAACACCACAGGGAGGTGGAGCCTAATGGGCTCCATCCTTGTGGGTGGATTAATACTGATTGTAAAAGGACTCCAGGCGTGAGATTCATTCCTTGTGCTCTCTCATACTCTTCCATCCCTGCCCTTCTGCCATTGTGATGCAGCAAGAGGACCCTTGATAAATGCAGTTCATCAGTCTCAGATTTCCCAGTCTTAGAACCATGAACAAATACATTTCTATTCCTTAGAAATTACCCAGTGTATGGTATTCAGTTATAGCAGCACAAAATAAACTAGTATAATGCACACAGAAAAATTCTTGTCTTGATTATTTTTCAGGTTTGCAACAAGAGGCCCTCGTTAGTTCTTCTCTGGCATTTGCTGCTGTAACAGATTTTCCTATCTGTGATAAATACACTTCCTATAAAATTCTATTATTATCATCTTTCCATTATTCATATTTTATAATATATCCTATATGTTATCCATTCTTCCACTCATGTCACAAATATTTAAATATTACTTATGTTCCAGAAATGTGCTATGCATGGTGAATACAAATAAAATATAAAATTGCAATCCTAAGGGAATTTCCAAAATTCAGTTACAGAGACAGACATAAAAGTTAATAAATAGACTATACTGTAAAATAAATGAAGACCAGATAGGTTTGAAAAATAGGTACACTGATCCAGTTAGGCAGTAGGGAAAGTTTTCCTAAAAATTAAATATCTGATCTAAACCTGACAGTGCGGGATGCTTCCTTAGAACAGTTTACCTTCTGAACATTTACATGAAAGCACAAAGGCATAGAATGGAAAGTGTATGGTGCTCTTCAGAGAACTGCTAGTAGTTCAGTCAGACTGTCAGCCAAGAATCTGGGCATACATGTGAGTCACAGGGGCAGAATTCTGGGAAGCATGCTGATGTTGGGGTTTGAGAAGCAAGGAGGAAAGAGGGAATGTATAGAAAGGGAGAACTTGAGAAAGGTTCTGACTTCAAATATTAGTAAAATTAACTGCTGAATTTAGTGCTATTAGAACACTTAAGTATATATTAAGTGAACAAGTGCTCTTATTTTACACATTAAAAAATTATAACAGCTACTCAAAAAGCTAAGGCAGAAGGACTGTAAGTTCAAGTCCAGCTGGGCAACTTTGAGACTGTACCTCAAAACAAGTAAAAAAAATTAAAAAGAGCAGCATATGTTGCTTATAGGTAGAGCACTCCCAGGTTCAATCCACAATAGTCACAAAAGAGAAAACATTAGGACAGTTTTTCCTAAAAAGTATTAAAAACACTAACATTTTGAGTATTTAAAAAGTAAAGTCAAAATCAATTTAATTAAGGACTCTTAAGAACTTTTAATATTCTTCTTGACTGTCTCTGAAAGAGGTATATACCCTGCAGAGACTCCCAATTTAAATGCACACTTTGTTTATGTAATGACCCTCAAAGGGCATAGTTTTTTACTGAACAGAAATTTTAAGAAAATTTATAATGCATTTTATCATTATAATTTATTTTTCTACCTATATATTTATATAATAAAGGAATTTTCAAGGGCCTTTATAAAAGCAAACATTTCAATTTGAAATTTAAGTTAACAATACATATAGTAACACACATATGCATTATGTGTATTTGTGTGTGCAGTTATATATGCTCAAACTATATATGTATGTCTATTTACCATATATGGCATACATGTATGCATATATATGATTTATTGGCCTTTGTATTCAATAATAGCAGTTATTTTGATTTTTATTGTAAGCTTTCCTTTGGTAATATGAGCTGTACTTTAAAATTCCATTTAATATGTGTACTTTCAAATTATAAGGTTAATATTGTTTTAATTAGTTCCAGAATTTTTTTTTCAGTATAAGGGGACATGAAACTAGCTGTAATGATCACTTTTGCATCAAAATTCCAAGGCTTATTGATGTGAGCTGTACTATCTTCTGGTGCCTTAAGGAAAGAGATATTTATTTTTCAGTATTACAAATGTAGGACCTAAGGTACATGGACTACAAATTATAATGTAATTTTTCTAGTTCAATAACTATCAGAATCTTGTTTCTGTATCACTGCGACTCAAAGTATTACAATCAATATTCTATTAGGAAGTCTTATTATCATTTATTTGTCAAATTCATTCCCAGAAAAATGATAATATTTTGAACATGTTTCTAGTAATTGTTACTTATGCTATATATTTTAGCAAAATTGTTATTGGTCTGCCTTTCTGTTGCCTCCAATGTAGGGAAACTGAAGATAGGGGGAATGTTAATTTCCATAAAATACATGCAAAGCTTACTTAAGACTACCTGTCCCAGATGGACTGAAGAGAAATAGATTGCAAAACAATTCATTTGACCAAATTAAAAAAAAAAGTGACTTCACACATTTGTAGTGTAGTGTAGTCTAAAGAATGACCTTACAATACATATTACTTGTTCCCAACTATTTCCTTCTCAGTTAACTCTGTTTAATCACATTATTATTTATCAAATTTCTACTGAATCTCTCTTATTTTATAAATCTATTTTATTAAAAATATATGCAGTTTTTTTTAGTGTTAGTGGAATGCATTACAATTCTTATTATACATATAGAGTACAATTTTTCGTATCTTTGTATATAGAGTATGTTCACACCAATTCATGCCTTTATACATTTTTTTGCATTACAATTCTTATTACACATATATACAAAAATTTTTCATATCTATGTTTATATATAAAATATGTTGATATGCAGTTTTATGAATTTAAATTATCCCCTTTTCTGCAATTGTTCTCAAAGGAAATTCCTTTGTAATATGTTATGTAAATTTACATGAAGGAATAAATAATTTAAATATGTATAGATTTCAATAGAATTACAATATCCTGTACTTTGAAAATGCATTTCATTAGTATTTTAAAATTATTTTTAACATGCACCACTCAACTGAGTATTGATCACTATAAAATGGAAATGAGAAAGAAAAAGAAAAATTTAGCAAGAAACAAAGCTAACCTATTATAAAGTTACTTGTTGCTAATAAGTTTTCTTTTAAATTACACAATCGCAAAATTAGAAATGGTTTAATCTTTCACCTATATATTTTATTTACTGATAAATAAATCTATGAATAATGCCACAATTTGAAACTTTTATTCAATGTTGGTAGTAACATCTTACTGTCTGCACTCCTAAAAAATGTAGGCACTGGGCTTGCTTCTTTAAATATACAGGATATTAATTTAATTTAGTCCTCACATTCACTTTGGACTTAGTTATTATGCCCACTTTATAAATGAAAAAAAAACCTGAGACTCAAAGAAATTAACTTATCATATATCATATTCTTTGGTAACAAAACAGATTTGAAACTGGGTGTGACTGATTCTAATGCAACTGCATTCTAAATTATTGGTTTCTAATATTAAGATATGAAAGATGGTGGTTTGCAGGTTGCAAAAGAACTAAGTAATACTAATCCCTCATGTTCTTTCATTTTTATAGCTAACAGCACCTATTTAAGCTAAAGCAGAACTGCTGACTAAATCAACCAGTTTGTTTGGCTGTAGTTTAAAACAATTCAAGCATCAATCAATTGCAAGTACTATACAAAGCAAACCATACTTTTAGTAATAAGGGTATTATTGTTAGAACAATTTTCACACCATCAAAATACCTTTTATTTTGTCTAAAAAATGGATTACTATGTAAAACTGATAAAGTCAGTTATGTGCATAGCACTTTATGTTAACCTACTATAGGAAACAATTTAGCACATTGTGTTAAACAACTTTCAGGTCAGATTTTATTATGCCATTTTTTTTTGTTATGTCACATTTTAAATGAAGAAAACCTTCGTGTTATTGTTAAATTGTGCTGACCTAAGGCTGCTTATTCTACCATATCAAAATGCATGTGAAAAACATTGTAAGCAATGCATAGTTACCATATTTCTCATACCATTAATAATTCATGGGTACACAGCCTTCTAATTTTGTTAACAAAGTGACTAGAATAGATTAAGATAGTCCATCATATTTGTATAAATTATTACTTTAAATAACTTTATGATCTTAGGTTCTCAACATACAAATTCATTACATCATGCAACTCAGTATCAGAAACTTCCTATATGCTATTTTGCATAATTACAATGCACTTTCTCCCACAGAAATAACTACCATCCTAAACTTTTGTTAATCATTGTTTTATCATTTTTTAAAATTTTACCATGTAGTTTGAATACTAACAATGTTTTACCTTTTTTGCCCATTATATAAGCAAAATGTTGAAATATATTATTTTGCACTTCAATATTTTGCATTTATATATAGATGCTCCTCAACTTCTAATGGGATTCTGTTATCATATACTCATGATAAATTGAAAATACCATATATTGAAAATGCATTTAGTATACCTGACCTGTTGAATATTATAGTTTAGCAATACAGTGCTTGGTAGAGTACCAGTCCTTTGCTCACTGGCAGCTGCTCAGCGTGATACTCTCTTATGATGTATATGATGTAACACTAGCCTAGGAAAACATCAAAATTCAATATTTGAAGGCCAGTTTATACTGACTATACTTTTCACACCATCATAATGTCAGAAAATATAACTCAAATCACTTTAAGTTGGTAATATGTTTTCTCTCACAGGTTTTTTGAGATTCAACCTTCTGGATTGAAGCATCTCTAATATATTCATTTTCACCGCCATGAAATATTTTTGTTTATGAATATAATTAATTTATCTTTTCTATTGTTATTATTATGAATAAAGATGATATGAACATTCTTAAATGTGCCTCATGGTAAACATGTGCAAGAAATAATGTAGGATATGTACCTAGAAATGTGATTACCAGTTGGTAGGAATAGTAGAATAGAATCTATTAGGTAACTTAGAACTATTTCTCTAAAGTGGTTTTACAAATTAACAAAGAATTGATGTGAATGATAATCCCCCTCATTTTTTAAAAACATCTTTTCTAACATCTGGTTTGCCAAGAGTAGATTTTTGTTAATTGGTGAATATAGGATGTTATTTCTATGTGATTTTCAGTACGTATTTCCCTGACTTCAACAACATCATATCTATCATTTGTGTATTTTGGGGGCATTTCTGTCAAATGCCTTCTCGTGACTTTTGCTAATTTTTTTTTTCTATTGGAATATTTTCTTTCAGAATTTGAAAGAAATACTTAGATATTTTGAAAAATTATTCTTTACAAGTTTCTCTATGTTAGAAATATTTTCTCCTAACAGATCTTTTATTTTCCATGTCTCTTTAATATTTTTTGATAAACAGAAAATGTTAATTATGATACATTTGATAGATCAATTGTTTTCTTTTCAGTAGCAATCTAATGTAAAATTATTAGGTGCTACAAGAGGCTGGTCTATAGACATTGTTACATTATGAAAATAGTACAACAGGAAACAAAGGATAGACACAGGAAACCACGACAGGCTAAGAACAAGTAATGAGATTGAATCAGTAATGAAGTTTCCCCTAAAAGAAAGGTCCAGGATCAGATGGCTTTATTGCTACATTTACCAAACCTTTGTAAAACTAAGCCCACATCTTCTAAAACTATTTCAAAGAATTGAAAGAGAGGGAACTCTTCCAAACTCACTCTACCAGTATAGCATTTTATCCATATTAAAAACAAAACAAAAAAACAAAAAACAAGAACACAACAACAACAAAAACTAAACACAAATATCTTAGATGGTCATAGGTATAAGAATCCCCACCCCCAAATACTATCAAATGGTACTCAATAGCACATTGAGAAAGTCATTCACTAGGATCAAGTGATGCTTTAACATCCACAGATCAACAAATAGACTTCCTCACACCAACAGAATGATCAGAATAATATTATCATCTCAACCAATGTAAAGACATATTCAGTAAAATAATGTCCCTACATGATTAAAACTCTAAACATACTACGTATAGAAGACATTTGCTTTAACATAAACAACAATGACTATATATGCTAAATACCCAGTCAACATTATACTGAATACGCTAAAGCTGAAGGCCTTTTCTCTAAAACCTGGAACAAAACAAGAATGTCGACTCTCACCACTTTGTCAATATAGTATTTGAAGTCTTAGTGCAATTAGGCAAGGGAAAGAAATGAAAGGTATATAAACAAGAAAGGAAGAAGTTGAATTACCTCCTTCTACTGACAGTATGATTGATTCCATATTAAAAAAAAAAAAAGAAAATCTGAAGACTCCACTAAAAGACTATTAGAAATGATAAATGAATTTAGTAAAGATGTAGGATAAAAAAACCACATGTAAGAATTAGTAATCTTTTTATATACCAATAATAAATTGGCTGAGAAATAAATCTACAAACTCATTCACAATAATTATGAAGAGAAATGAAATACATAGGAATAAATTTAACCAAGGAAGTGAAAGAACTCTATAATGAAAATCTCTGAACAATGAGTAGATACAAAAAAGAAAATAGGAAATAACTCCCATTTTCATAGATTGTAAGAAAAACCTTAAACATGCTGCCCAAAGCAATTTAAAATTCAAGCCCTATGAAAATACCAAGGATATTCTTCATTGAACTAGTGGAAAAAAGTCTAAAATTCATATGAAACCACCAAAGACCACAAATAGTCAAAGCAATATTGAAAACAACAGCACACACACACACACGCGCATACATGTGCGCATACAGACGTGCACATGTGTATGCTCACACTCACACACAAATGCTGAAAGCAACACAATACTAGATTTCAAGACATAACACTGATCCGTAGTAACCTAAACAGCATAGTACTTGTACACAGACACATAGACCAGTGGAAATAGAATAGAGATCCCAGAAATAATCCTACACAACTGACTGATTTTTGAGAAAGGTACCAAAAACAGAACTGGGAGAAAGGACAGTCTTTAAAAAAAAAACTGGATATCCACATGTAGAAGACTGAAACTTGCCTCTATCTCTCAATTTCTATAAAAATCAACTCAGGATGGATCAAAGACCAAGGTATAAGAACTGAAACCATAAATTACTGGAAGAAAACATCAGCAAACACTTCCAGACATTTATATAGGCATTTTATTATATGACTCCAAATATACAGGAACCAAAAGCAAAAAATAGACAGATGAGGTTATATCAAACCAAAAACTTCTACATAGCAAAGGCAACTACCATGAACAGAATAGAAAAACACCCAACAGAGTGAGAGAAAATATTTGTAAGAAACTCAAAAATCTCAACAGCATAAAAACAAATAATCCAATTTTTAAAGTGGGCATATAGTCTGAACAGACATTTCTTAAAAGAAGCAATACAGATGGAAAACAAATACATGAAAAGAGGAGATCAAAATAATAATTGCAAATCATTAGAAATAGATGGACTATCGTTGAAAAGACAAAAATAAATGATTCTTCAAGGATGTGCAAATAAAGAACTCTAATGCATTGTTCATGGGAATGTTATTGAGTATAGTCATTATGGAGATTAGTATATGGGTTCCTTAAAGTAAATTAAAAAGAATGGATTTATCATATAATCCACCATCCCTCTTCCGCTTATATATCCAAATGAAATGAAATCGGCGTACTGAAGAGATAACTGCACTCCTGTGTTCACAGCAATCCTAATCACAATTGCTAAGATATGGAGTCAAACTAGTGTTCCCAGAAAGATGAATGGACCAAGAAAATGTGCTACATATATGTAATGGAATATTATTCAAAAATAAAAAAAAACGAAATATTGTCATTTATAGGAAAATAGATAGAATTATAGAACATCATGTTAAGTGAAATAAGCCAGACTCAGAAAAAGACAAATACCACACATTCTCTCCAAAGCTAAAATAATCCAATTTGAACACTGTGATTACTGGAGGCTCAGCAGGGTGGAGGGGAGAAGGCGTAAAGGGAGGTTGGACAATAGGTCCCAGACACAGGTAGAAGGAATAAGTTGTAGTGTTGTTGCACAGGACAGGGGGAGGATTATAGTTCATAATAATCATAATATAGTTCATAATAAGCTGATATACAGTTTTGTGAAGATCTAGAAGAGAGGAGCCTCAACTTCCTAACCATAAATGATGAGGGGAGGGAATGATAATTACCTTGATTTGATTGGTGCATGCTGTATACCTGGATTGAAATATCACACCGTGCCCCATTATATATAAAATTATTATGTTAATCAAATAGAAAAGCAAATTAAATTTAGTTTAAGAGTTTTGAAAATCCAGGTTCTTCTGCAGTCAATATTTTGAACAACACATACTTGTATGTTGGTACAGATCTTCAGGAAAATTCTTTTGAATTTTTACTCACAAGAAAGAGAAGTTTGACCATGTAAAGCAATATAATATTATATACTGATTCCTGAGATTATTTTACTGATACAACATGAAGGTTTTTGCAATGCTTTAAGCTACCACTAGGGTATTGACATCTTATCCCCACATGGTACTCCAGGAGTTGATGTTCAGGGTAGCACTGGAATTTGTTATAACAGTCTATATTTTCACTGAGGAGAGTACTAAGCACTCCCTAAATAAGAGCTGTTTTTCTTATTTTCATCATGATATTGAAGTGGTTAAAGGGTTTTCTATTTTAGTAAGTATTCTGACACATTTTTCAGTATCCTTAGAACATACTGCCTATAGCTTACATACATAAGTTTAAATACATGGTGAATAAAGAACAGATATTTCAAAATGAAGAATTAAAAAAAAAAAAAAAAAACTTACTCATTTTCCAGGAGGACCTGGTGGGCCAGCCTCACCAGATGGACCAGGAGGACCCTATAAATAAATATAAATTACATATGAAAGACACCGTTAAAGAAATTGGAAATTTTCTTATGGATTATATGATTTCTCAAAACCTGTACTTAAATAGATCTTGCTTCCTCATTTCTACAAATCTATTTTTTCCTTAAAAAATTCAGCTTAATTTCAGATACCTAAACTTCCTCCAGATATCTACAAATGAAGTTGATAAATTCTTATGGTAATCTTCAAAGCTAAAGGAGAGTGAATCAGATTCCCTCTAGGTAAAACTCTGTCCTTTTAAAAAATGCTAATTTCTATTTGGCAAATATTCAACCAGTATACTAATTAATAGACTCATGCAATTAATAATTCTACTCATAATCACATAAATTTGTGAAACTATGAAGCTTTTACCTGTAAATTACTTATATAGCATTAGCATTGCTATGCCCAGGTATTCACAGTATGCTGAGATTTGATCCAGAAATCTCATCTACACGGCAGAAGCCTGCATCTCTGAGTGCAAATACCTTATGGATATGGTTCTAGAGACAAAATTGTGATAGGACTGCAGTTATCTTCAGATGCTACTTAACTTAGTACCCACCCTATGTAGTCAAAGCACACACTGCCATTCACAAATTGAAAGATGAAAAACTAAAAAAACAGGTTTATATTATGCTAAGTTCAGTTAAGTTAGTAATTGAACAAATTCATGCTAATGATAAGTTACTAAGGAGGCTTTCTTCCTTTCAGTCTTATTTTTTTTCAGACATAACCTTCTTAAGTTCATATATGAATCATGATCAGTGAAACTACAAAGCATGTACAACTGCAAGAATGGGATCCTAATTACAATAAGCTGTACTCCATGTATATGTAATATGTCAAAATACACTAAGCTGTGCTCCATGTATATGTAATATGTCAAAATACACTCTACTGTCATGCATACCTAAAAAGAACAGATACAAAAAAGATATCTTTATTTAACACAAATGAATGGATAACTGAATCTGATATAGTATGTCAAATCATTAGTATGCTGTGACTGTAGTTTTTATTATGAGGACTTTGATTATATTTTTGATACATCTCAAAGAGAAACACTTCTAAGATTAAACTGGAATTCAAATATTTCTTTTGGAAAAAAGTACACACAATGAGCTGTGCTTTTGAAAGGATGATCATTGCTTTAAAATAACTTGAGTGTGTAATGAGTAAGAAAAAATTTAATAGGCTTTCTTACCGGTTGACCAGGATCTCCATCTTCATCCTTGTCACCACCAACACTATCTTGACCCTATGATCAGGAAGAGAAAATGAATCCAGACATTTTTCACTACATTTCATTTTATCAGGGAAAAAAGGTTTAATAGACTATCTTAGTGTGTTCTTGAGATAAATTATCAGAGGGACAAATAAAATTACTATTACTTTTTTTTAGGACTGTGGTGCCTCTTACTCGCTCCATAAAGATAAATGAAACTGCTGTTATATGAGATTAAAAATATAGTATGCTTTTGATATAAGTCAAGGAAGAAGAGGCAGTTAGTGTGAAAGGCAAGTTCATCCTTTCACCAGGAACAGATATGGTGCAGTAGATGATCGGATTTGCATTATAAAAGAGACAGGGAAAAACAACAGCCCTGCAACTTTAGTAATAGGTAATCATAATCATATATGTAGAAATAATAATCTATAATAATAATATCACATGTATTTTCTTGTAGTTGTTTGTTTTCTTTCTTGTTCTGTCTTTGAAAGTCCATTTAAGTAATGAGGAATCTTCTTTATTAACAAGAGAAACACTGCGAACATCCCTACCAAAATCATTAGAATTTTTTTCCATAATACTTCCTGCAGGGCCAGGTTCCCCAGGAGGACCAGGATCTCCAGGAAAACCAACAGGACCCTAAAAGGAGGTTTTTGAAGAAAAATAAATAAATGAAAGAATATGAAAATTTGAAATTTAAAAGGGAAAAGTCAAGGCAAAGTCTAGGAGAATATTTCTTGTGCTGGAAAATTTCTTAAAAGTAAAATTAATTCAGAATGTTTATGAACATATGAAATGAAGAAAAGTCAGCTTCACTAGCCAGATTTCTAATATTTCTATAAAAAGTTCAAAAGTGAATCTGGCATAAATGCCACTTTAAAGGGAATTAAACTCACTCACCGGGTAACCCTTGGGGCCATCGTCACCTGGTGGCCCCTTAGCACCAGGAGGTCCAGCAGCACCAGGTGGACCAGCTTCTCCTTTTTCTCCCCTTTCTCCTTTTGGAGCCTACATAACATAAGAAAATAGTTACTTTACAAGCTTTAAATCAATTTTTAACCTTAGCATATTAAGCACACAATTCTTTGCTGGGGGTTTTGTTTTGAACATTGTAAAAAGTATAACAGAATGTATCCAGTCAACGGCTATTAGTTGTAATGCTTTCACTTGGGCAAATATTATCTTTTCTCAACTTGTATGTGAATGGAAATAGTCTAGGGTATGTGACGGTATTAAGCATTAAGCATTAAGCATTAAGTCTCTGCCTTTCTGATTGCTTTTAATGGGTTAGAAAGGGAAACTAAAAACCTAAATCATTACTGGTAGTTAAGTTACATTTCAAAATGCTTTAAAGAAATTTCCAAACAACTAACATCCTACATTGACAATAAGATGACACTTACACCTGAGCCTGCTTCTCCAGGAGGCCCTGGGTTCCCTGCTTCTCCAGGTTCACCCTATGAGGAAAAAAAAATTAAATAATCATTAGAGCAGAGAAATGACATCTTGCAGTTGTAAATCTGCCTTCAGTTATGATCATACATTTGAGAGTAATCACTCCATTATTTTATTGGTTAGAAAAAGACAAAGAAAAACTTGAATAACAGTAAGGAACTTTTTATATTAATAAATTCAGTATTTTTATTTTTCAGATGAGGAGACAGAACCACATAGGCTTGATATTACAATTCTCATGGGTTAATTATAGTCAGCACATCAAGTTAGCTTACCACCAAACAAATATGCATGCTTCCTAACAAATCATGTACTTGTATGCACCAATATTTACATTATAATCAATTTTATTGATTAAAAGTTTCAAATTGTTTCTAACTGAAATATGAATTCACTTTCTCTTTAACATAACAAATCGTCTAATAATTTGAGACTACATTATGAATCCTATAGGATATGGTTAATAGAGATCAAGAGAACACAGAAAAAAGATTATAATTATAAGGTATAGAAGGCATTTAGATACTAACTAAAACTGCTCCCTTTGAGAATACACTTGTAGGGCTGGGGATGTGGCTCAAGCAGTAGCGCGCCTGCCTGGTGTGCGTGCGGCCCGGGTTCGATCCTCAGCACCACATACAGACAAAGATGTTGTATCCGCCAAATATTAAAAAATAAATATTAAAATTCTCTCTCTCTCCCTCTTTCTCACTCTCTCTCACTCTTTCTTTAAAAAAAAAAAAAGAGAATACACTTGTAATAAATTTCATAGCATTTATGATATCATTTAGATATGGATGGCTATTTTCTAGCTTACTAGAATAATAAATAAATCTCTAGACATGTAGATTTTAGCTATGAAAGCCTGTTGCTAATGCCTCACACAGAGAAATACATAAAAATATAACAACATGCTAAAGTGATCGTTTAAATAATACAATACATTCATGAACTGTATTTCCACTCATAATCATGGTGCTACCAACTCTAAAATCAGAGATCTTAGCAATTCTGAAGTGGGCTGTGTACGTCTAAATTGAAAAAGATACATGATGTCTAGTTTCCTTTAGTTTTAAACTCTGGTATTTCCAATATTTGTAGCACAAACTCCATGCTTCTCAATGGTTTCAAGGGTAGAAAATTAAATGTAAGCACAGAGGAAACTATTTTGTGTACAAAATTCTCACTCTTTGAGAATATATATATATATTTTAACTCCTTATGTTATCTGCATAATTGTGGAAGACATCAAGTATTTCAAGAAATTTATCAGTAGTAGTTAGTGTGTGTAAATTTTCAACTCTCAAGGTGAATAGCAAGTATTTCCAGAATTTTGGATAAACCTTACAAGTAAAATATTACATTTGTATTATTTATGAAGAAAGAAATTGTTGTGCTATCTCAGTCTAATGGATTGATATATAATAGTAATATTTTTATGAGCTGGTTATTCATACCTTTGAATGGAAACAAGTAGTTTGCAATTCAAATCAACTATAAAATGCTCATGTTAAATATTTTATATATGGTATACATATAATATTTATTTAGAATATAGAAAATATGTTGGTCCTGTACAAAATGTTTTCTTATGTGTCATATTAAGCTAGGGCAATAATGCAGAGGTGGCAGTTAGCGGTCAAATTACTATAGGTTTTTAAATCCCTGTCAACTGTAAAGTTAAACATATTCTATAAGCCTTCTTCCATTTTTTTAAATATAGAAAATGATAGGCAGTGAAGAGATGGTTTTAAATAATTTTTAATATTTAAGGATGATCTTTTAAATTATAAAGTCAAATTTAAGAACAATACATTAATATTAATTTGTCCAGAAACACATATGAAAATTACCTTTATTGTGCAAGTATGCACAATATATATATAGCAATTCCATAAGATGTAATTAATATTTTCTAGAAATACCTCAGTTCCAATTTTTGAAAGTGGGCAGGACAAAATTACAAATGAATAAAATGATGCCACAGGGAATATATCAACAAGATTACAAAATACTGATTCTAAAGAATAATACTTGATGTAAGTATATGATAGAGAACTGGTATATGATAAAGTGTTAGCTTATGAAAGTGTAATGTCTTATAACCTTTTTACCTCATTCTATATAATTCTTGCTTGTATGTTCAGAGCTATAGACATATTAAATATTAAGAAAATATCCTCTTTTGAGGGAATTATTAAAGTTTAGAAGTTATTTATGGTAAATATACATTACATGTACATGTTAAATATGTTTACCCAAAGCACACAATGACTAAAGACACTGCCTTCTTCTATTTTTCATTTTTAATGACTGAAAATAAAGTTTCCAAAATATAAATGAGGATATGTTCAACCAGAATGAAAGATGATGTCAGAAATCTATAATATATAGCAGATTCTAAAAATAAAAAAAAATAAATAAATAAGATTAAAGTGTTTTATTTCTATACTGTTTGGTGTACATAGAAAATGAAATATAATAAAAGAACAAAATTAGAACTTTCTTTTGTCATATAACAAATTTCAAATCAGGTACATTTAAAACATAAAAATCAAATCACCAACTAGAGTGAATCATTCTCATAAAACTCATAGTTGGTAAGGTGCTACCACAGAGGCTTTAAACAAAATGGAAACAGTGTGGGACTTCCTTGGAACTCCAAACATCAGTGTCTATCTGTAAGAGTTTCACAGAAGAAAAAGCATAAAAGAAGCCAATGAGGAACTTAAAACTATTCCCCTGTATTTGAAACTTTAGGAAACAAGCTGAAACAGCTGAGTGGAACACTACTAGAAAGCATTAGAACCAAAAAGGGATAGTGTAACAAAGAAAAGGGTCAAGGCTGATGTCATTGATCTGATACACAAGTATCCACAAATCAGCATTGTCTTAAGCTTTTCCTCCTAGGACAACTGACCTCAATGACAAATGCTCTTTCAATCCCACCCTCCAACCACCAGAACAACTTAAACACTCGACTTTCAATTTCAAAATATAAAAAAGATATCCAAATAAACTACACCATTGATGCACTAACACAAAATTTTCCAATGAAGTAATTAATGTACTGGAATAGTCACATAAATTTTCTAAAGTAAACATCAAAATAACACATTCTGTTATTACATTTTATTTCTGAGCTTCAAATTCTTTTTTGATTTTTTTTTTAGTTGTTGATGGACATAATACCTTGATTTACTTATCTTTATTTGGTGCTGAGGATCAAAGCCAGTGCTTCACACATGAAAGGCAAATGCTCTACCACTGAGCCATAACCCCAGCACTTTCAAATTCTTTAATTAAAAATCAATGAATTTCTTTTAATAATTCAGTACAAGATAAAATGTGTCAAGACTTGAGGTCAAGGAGCAGAATCACTTCTTTCCTTTTGGTACCAGGAATTGAACCCAGGGCACTTAGCCACTGAGCCACATCCTCAGTCATTGTATTTTTTATTTTAAGACAGGATCTCACTAAAATTGCTTAATGCATTGCTAAGTTGCCAAGGCTATCTTCAAACTTGTGATCCTCCCGCCTCAGCCTCCTAAGCCATTGTTATTATAGACAAGCAGAATCACTTTTAAAAGTTTGGGATAAATCTGATATCTTTAAATAATCATCAAATTCAGGAAAAATTTAAATTTTTTACCATATAATATTTTCTGCTATGAAATACAATTCTTTCCTCAAAACTGGTAAATAATTTATTTTTTAAATCAAGAAAATACCAATGATAATTTTCTTCATAATTCTATTAAGAAGTGAGCATGAATACAAATTTTTTAAAAAATCAGTGAATCATTTTGACATTTTCATAAAAGAAGAGAAAATTATTAAAATGAAATCATGTTCATCAGAAAAGGAAGCTATTCCAAACCTGGATGTTTTGGCATATGCTAACTATTTTGAAAAGTGCCAAAGACAGGTCATATTATTAGTAATGGAAATATAACTCAAAACATGACAAAATCAATGACTAATTCTTTTGTGTCATGAACATTTCTATTTCCCTTTTAAGTCAGTTACGTTGAACAATCTCTTCTATGTTCAGTCCTATGACTATCTAGAGACTGAACTCCCATCAGAAATTCATGGAGTGGAGTATCATATTTTCAAATGAAAAAACTTTGATGAAATTACTGAAGATTTTTTAGTTTCAGCTTTCCAGCTCTCAAAGGTGGATAATGATGACACCATCATTATGAAGTTGTTGCATTGATTAAAGAAAATAACCCATGTACAGCATTCAGTACAATATCTGGCAATCAAAAACATGATATCTCAAAAGTACTTTAACTTTTAATGTGTTTAAGTACCAGAGTAGATGTCATGTAAGTCATATAACTATATGTAAAATACTTAAAGATCCCTTTAAATTAGAAGCACTTAATACAATTTTATCAAAATATATAAAAGTATACAATATTATCAAAAGCTCTTACTTTCACCTATTTCAAATGGCATCTTACTAAATTTCTTACCTTTTCTCCAACACCACCAACTGAACCAACAGATCCTGGGGGTCCTTGTGGTCCCTTTAGTGTAGAAAAGGTAATACAGTTATCCTTATTCTTGTGTTGAAACATAAGTTCATAAATATATATCTAGTTTTTCTCAGAGACAGAAACATATGCTAGAATTTTGTTGTCAAATGTACTGACAGCAAATAATTTAATATAGCACATTGACTTTCAAATTCTCCAGAATTTCTAATGTAGAGCAGTAGTCTTTGCAGGTCTGATCATTCCAGTTGACACTTAGAACAAAATTTTGATCTCTCTACTCTGGAAGTCAGGTAAATTTTACAGGATGATTTTGTGGTAGATTAAAACTATGACTCTAGTTATGTATTACATAATCCATATGAAAAATACCCCCTTTATAAATGATTCATGGAACCATAGCAACCATATCTAAAGAGTAGTTTGCTACATATTGGATGCTGCTTGGAAGTTTTATTAACCAGCTATCTGAATCAGCAATGATTATTCCACATTTCTTCTACTTAATCTGGTTGTGGTCCTTAAAGAGAATAAAATCTAACATACAGGTATGAAATTACCAAAATTGTTTTCTCAAGAAAGTAAAAATTGGGGGCAATGTTGAAAGGAAAGAGCAATTATGAAATGTATTTATAACATTTCATTATAGATTTCAATTACTTTGGCAAATTATTTTCTTATCAAAATTAGTGCTTAATAAACAAATATATGCATTTCAAATTTTAGTTTAAGGTTTTAGGGCAGAAAGTCAGAATTAATAAATGTAGATCGTTATAAGTCATATCATGCTAATTACAACTGAATTCTTTATTAAATTTATAATTTGTTTCAAAGTATTACAAGAAAATCTCATTATCCATCAACAATTGCTAATTATACAAATCTGGTATGATTATTATTTATTTTATGCTGCTCCACATCAAAGTCCAAAGTTAAAGCCTAAGAAGCAACTAAAATACGGCATCTTCATAAAAGACATAAAGGTAAGAAAGTAACAACATATGAAGGCCAAACATGTATACAATATTATTCTGAGGTGAGAAATAAAGAAAAGGAGATATAGCTGAAATAATGATATCAATATTTAATGGCTGCAGATGGAGACAGAGTAGGAAAAAGGTGAGGGGTAAAACAGAAAGCACCATTGTCTTTAGGACTACTTTGTGCAGATCAATAAATTCTAATAAAGAAATTAGTAGTACACTAATCTTTCTTCTATTTCAATTTAATGTCCCCCTTCTAGTTTTCTTTTTCTCCCTGTCTTCCCCACCACCACCACTTATTTTGGACTAGCTTTCACAAATCAAAGAAAACATTAGACCTTTGATTTATCAGTCTGACTCATTTCACTTGGCATGATATTCTCCAGTTCCACCCATTTACCAGTTCCACCTATTCTTCTTCATGGCTGAGTAAAACTCCATTGTGTATATATACACATCATTTTCTTTGTTGATTCATCTGTTGAGAGATACTTTGGTTTCATGGCTTGTCTATTGTGAACTGTGCTGCTATAAACACTGATGTGGCTGCATCCCTATAGTATACAGGACTGAAGAAAAAGGACAAGCGAGAGGGGATAGGATAAGGGAAGAACAGAGGAATGAATCTGACCTAACTTTCCTATGGACATATATGAATATCACTGTCATGTACAAACCCATGGTACTAACAACAGCAGCAAAAACCTGAAAGTAAAAGTAAAGAGCAGAAAGAACAGTAGACAGAAGCAAACAGGGCAAGGGAAGGAGGGAAGGAAAGAGGAAATACTGGGGACTGAAATAGAGCATCATATAATATATTCCAGGCTTTTATTATTGTGTCCAAATGAATCATAACATTATGTATAAATAAAAAGAACCAAAAATTTTTTAAAAATAAATTAACAGTGTGGAGATTCACAATAATCATCAAAAAGTAGAAAATACAAACTTACCATGGGGCCAACATCTCCATTTTCACCTTTTTCACCAGGTGGACCTGGTAGACCCTAGGAAAACATAGTACACAAATAAAAATCACTCAATACATCTTGTCAAAAGTCACGAATTAAGTATAAAGTAAGATAAATACATGGAAATTAAAATGCAGAAGCTAACATTTGTTAAAATACTTATAATGGAAGTTTTGCTCTCATGTGATAAAATCTTATACCTACATTTACAGATAAAATCTGTGCTTTGTTCAATATTATACTGTTCAATTTTCTTTACTATAACTAAGTACATCATATGATTTTGGAATTTATGAACACCTACCCATTTACTCTACCTTTTTAATGAACTGGATATAATAACATTGCCACGGTACAAATCTTCTGAAAAATATTATCCCAGATTATTTCAGAATATCTCATCTAGGGGAGGTTTTTATAGACAGGTATCACTTTGAAAAACTCTTTTGTAAAATTGATATTTCAATATATCTTCAATATTATACATATCTTCTGAAGTCTGGGCCTGTTAATTCATCTCTGAATCTTAAAAAAATTCACATGACCATAAAAATTATAAATTTATACATTGTTTCCTCAAATTAATTTCCACTGTATCCATTTGCTTTAGGAGAAATTCTGTGTTACAGTATAAAACTAGAATAGGCTGGATTCAAATTTTACTTGACCATCTTTATGTGAAAATTATTTTACTTCTTCCATATCACTTACTCAATTAGCAGAAGAATTTATATTTTCTCTCTCTTATCACAACAGTACTTGTGTGTACTTGAATTGTATACCTATATACATGACTGTGTGACTCCTCTACATACTTATAATATTGGCCTACTTTTGGGCAGTGTCAATTATTTTCTTCCTTAGAACTGGCAGAGGCCAAACAAACAAAGAAACAAACAAAAACTAAGATCTCAATAAAATACTGCTGAATAAATGGTGAAAGCATGAAACCTAAGAAAGCAAACAAATCAAAAGAAACAAGCCAAAAAAAAAGTTTCTTGTAATGCTGACTGTGAAATTGGAAATTCTCTATTATTTAAAATGTTTAATCTCAGGAAAAATAGCTACATAAACAAACTGATAGAATAGTATACTACTATTAATTTGATACTAATATTCTAAACAAGAATACTATATATAATAATAAAGCCAAATACCAATGAAGATACATGGTATAAATTTAACTGTAGAATATGTATGTGAAATAGGTATAATAGTTGTTGGACAGAAATTTATGGTAAGTTTTCAATTGTAAGATTATAAATTATTTTCATTTTTAAACTTTTTGGTGATATAGTCATTTGTATACAATATTTGCATTTCAAACATGGATTTGTTTGTTGTTTGTTTTGCTGTTTAGTGCTGGTGATCAATCTCAGGGCTTTACACATGGTAGGCAATCATGCTACCACTGACCTCTTCCTCCAGTATCCACAAAATTTATGTTTAATGTTTTTACTATGGTATTTCAGAAGTATTCTAACTAACAAAAAATATAAACAATGCTAAAGATCTAAATAAATGCTAGTATTTTAATAAAATGATTGATTTTGGTGCAGTACTGCCATGGTTGTAAATTATTTGACCCTGACCCACAATAATATTTACTTATAATCCTCACACATGCAAGCATGTGCAAAGTAGCTGAACCATGAATTTCAAAAGGCAATGTTCACCATTTTGATAGATAATGACCTTTGAAATTTTTATTCTATTTTACCATATCCTGTTCTATCTCATTTTTTAAATGCAGGTAATAACCCTGAAATTGTTTTTATGACCTGCTAATTCCACATGACCCGCAGGAAAGAGTACATTACTGAATATATCTGTAAACTTTTAAAATGTTGTATATATTCATTTTATGTGTAAAACTTAATTACTGACTTATAATGGCCAGTTATATATATATATATATATATATATATATATATATATATATATATATATATATATATATACTGATTTAATTTGTTTCCCTCAAACATTAGTAAGATATCTAAGAAAAGAGACTGCTATATGTGCTTTCTAAGCTGTTACCATGCTCTGAAGGCAGTGTCTAGAATTAATATTTAAGTTTTTTACAAAGAAGTAACCACGTATTGTTTCTTAGATAGTACTCTATGCAGAATCACCAGGGGCAGATTACTAAAATGTTAGATTCAAAGGTCGTCAACTTCAGACACTCCATTTCATTTATGCAGAAAGAACTTAAATACTTAAACATGCAAGTAAAGTTTAACACAGATGAAACAAATATTTCACTTTCAGACAATTTTCTTAAGAAGTATGTACTGCAACATAAATGTAAAGTTCTTAAAAACATTACAAATATTAAGTCACATTCTTTATCTTTAG
This sequence comes from Callospermophilus lateralis, assembly GCF_048772815.1. Classification (NCBI taxonomy): domain Eukaryota; kingdom Metazoa; phylum Chordata; class Mammalia; order Rodentia; family Sciuridae; genus Callospermophilus; species Callospermophilus lateralis. Next base: position 2,051,092 of record NW_027512709.1, read on the forward strand.
TCCAAGTTTATATATAATTTTAATATATAGTACATTTGATTGAAAATCCCCATATTAAATGTTACATAAATATGTTAATAGTTTTTTGTCTCTTGCAAGTACATTTTATATTGTCATCTTATTTTAGGCTTATGATCAGTTCAACAGAAACCTCCAAATAAAAAAAAAATCAAAATATTTTAAATTAAGTTGTATTGTAATTTGAGTTAAGATATAATATTTTTATTGTTGAAATTAATAGAGATATAATAAGCAAAATTCTCTTTCAGCAAATAACTAAATGTGCTTAATGGCATTCTAGTGATAATCAGTTTTCATATGTCCTAACTTTCTCCTAGGGAGTGATTTATGCATGGAGAGGTTCTATTGTAGGGTTTGTGAATTTAAAATCATCTGCCACTTCAGTGAAACACCAAAAATGAATTTAGGTCAAAAACTCTCTCTCTGAAACACACACACACAAAAACAAACAAACAAACAAACAAACAAACAACAAAAAAACCCACTCTCTTTCTCTTCATATGCAGATAAACAATAAATATCAAATTAAGTAATTTTATTCAATGTCTATTGTGATTGCTCCTAACTCTATGAAGAATCAATTAAAGGATAGATGTAATTGTGTACATATTAACTACATTAGCATTTTTTCAATATCCCTATTTAAAGATGTAGTTATGGGACAATATGAACAATTTTTTAATAAATTGATTTCTTGAGTCATCCTCACCAAGGAACACTTTTTTCTTATTTCATGAAAAAGGTGATAATTTCTATTGAAGCACATAATGGCAATTTTATAAATATAAACTACAAGGCAATTTTTTTTAACCATGAGAGCACAAGTTCCTAAATTACAACCTTACAGAATTCAGAGTAATCACATACATGACAAAAACAGAAATTGAATAGTAACACGTCCATTGGTGATCTTGTTTTAATGCTTTCTTGTTTTCAAATATGTGTATTTCTCACACATACTGTAAGTAGTACTCATGACTATTTATTTACAACTATAAAAATGTCAAATACAAATATGAAAGTAAAGCTTTGTACTTTTCAAGCATAAAAAAATTTTGTCATTAAAATGAAGCAGATAATTAGAATATCATGTTAACGAGTAAAAAAAAACCCTATTTTAACCATAATAATTACATTAAAATTATTATGTGACAAGATGTAATTTGAACAATTATGTACATAACAAGCTATTTAATACCAAAATCCAATACTTTTACGATTTTATTTAGGAAAATAAAGATGATTAAATATATACAAATTTCACTTTCATATACTTTTTTATGACTTCACAAATTCTAAGGTACGGTAAGCCAGATTACTTAATGTATCATTTCTAATATTGCTAATTGAGCACAAGCAACATCCACATTACCTAAATTCCATTTAAAACATCTTTACAATCTTACAAGGAATCACTAGATATGTAGAGAATAGTAAGTATAGAATAAGTTAGGGGAAAAAGACCAGACGGTTGCAAAGTTTATAGGGATCAGTGAACATCAGGTGGAAAGCGAATCATACTCAGAATAGAGATGGCCAAGAAGAGTCCAGTTGTAAGATCTATGCTACAGAAATAAAAGTTTCTCATCTACAATGTCTTGCAATATAATATTTCCTTCCCAGATATGCTTCATAAAACACAAATTATTTTAATTAAAAAAATTCAATTGGTTTACTATTAATCTACCTATTATTGTTTATCTTACTATTTTTTGGCAGTGTGATATTTCTCTTAATACTTCTGAATGTTTGTTGTTACCTGAATTATTAAAATTTCTGCTATAAGACCCAGGAAACAACCATTCTAATGTCTTACCTTACTTATCAGACTTATACATATGTAGTTGATTTTTTTAAAATATAGGAATGAAGAAAGGGGTGTTATAATACCTGAGGTATTTAGCCTAAGAGCTAAATGTACTGCAAAAACAGGAATCAGGCTGACACATGTTCAGAAAAATTAAGAACACTTGGTAAAAGGCAGTTGAAGTTCAGATATAATGTGAGTAAAATAACCATTATAGTTAAATATTGTTCTTACATAGAAACAAGGAAAGATGCTTTTCTTGCCTCCACTAGGTGAACCTGACATAAGAACCAGGTGGAAATGATGGAGTAAACAATTAGAGAACCACTTACCTGAAGACCTATGGGACCAGGAGGTCCAGGGAAACCTCTTGCACCCTCATCACCTTTCTGCCCAAATATCCCCTGCTGTCCTCTGGGACCTGGTTCTCCATCACCTCCCTAGGGAGCAGCAAGGAAAATTATCATGAATTGGAAAACCATTATGATACGAGTCATAAAATGTCTCCATTGCAATTTGTTCAAAGCTGATATATTTGAGAATAACCAAAGTAAAATGTAAACCAAATTCCCACTATTCGCTACAAACATGTCATTGTTCATGTTGCTAACATTTCATGTTTCTGGAGTACTGCTGATTGTGAGTTGATCATATATACGAATGAAGCAAAAGCTTTTTAACAGTGAAAAATGTATTACATATTAAGTTATTTTCAACTAGTTATAGTCTAGGTTGAAAGAAAGTCACGTTTTCTTGTTCTAAGGATAAGCTTGGTTAGCTATGCAATATAATTTAAACATGACCGATATCAAACATACAAATAGAACTTATTACCATACAAAAATTAACTGTGAGTCAGTGTCAAACATACAAATAAAACATTACCACACAAAAAAATCATTGGGTTATGTGACATTTCATAAATTTCACGAAGGAGATCTTGGTTGAACAAAATGGAATACTTACAGCAATTCCTGGGGCACCAACTGGTCCTTGAAGACCTGGAGGACCGGGAGGACCCTGAGAGAGATAAAGACCAGTAAATTTAAAACTGTAGCCAGAAAATCCTATATAAAGCAAAACCTTTGCAATAAAAAAGCAAAACCTTTGACGGATCAAGGTCTATTAAACCTCTCTACACCCTTTGGACAAACAGCAACATTACTCAGAAAATTTTCACTTTTAGAACTGTCAACTGCTGCTTATTTTACTCCTTGGAGATCCATAATTTTATATTTGGAGTCAATTTTAAATTGACACTTACTGAAAGCCTTCTCATCTATATGTGGTAGATATGTAAAAAATAGATTTGTACACTAATATACACCAAGTCGAAGGTTCACATTAAAATTTTTTCACAATACCAGATTTCTTTAGTGAAAATGTATGGGTCAGGAATAGTACATGAAAAATTTGTCTATGTAATATCTTCTAACAGAACATGAGAATTCTGAAGACTCCCTAGAGATAGTATGTAATTTAGATACATGAAAATTTCAAACTTCTAATATGAGCACACACACAAACTTGATGTTATATATCAAGTATATTGGACTCTTTATTTTGAACAATAGATTCCAAAGGCATTATGAGCCTTACTTGCATAGATATATCCTTGTTATCTTATTTTCTTGCATTAAAACTAGTCAGGCTCTATAAAAGATATGAAGGCAATCAAGAGTCATTGAATTCTATTTTATTCTATGGTTACCACCTTTGGGGAAGATTGCTTACAGCAAAGATTCCAAAAATGTTGTCTGCAAACCACTGAGGGTATTTGAGACCATTTGAGTTTTCTTCCAGTTCAAAATTCTTCATATAAAAACACTACTACGATGTTATCTTTTATACAGTCTAGGCATTTGCAGTAATGATGCACTAATGATGATAAAATTGCTGACGACTTTAACAATCATCATGTCAATAGCTACAAATTATAAAAGCAATAACTATATTTTCATAGTCCTGAACTCTGTCATCATAAAATGATGTTTATGTTCTTGATGAAGCATGAATCATCCTTCATTTTATTAAATATTGACTTTCTTTTGTCAGGAATAGCACATAAAAATAGCACATGTCCTTTGATATTCATAGGACCAAACTGAAGGAAAAAGTTCTTTTGTTATATATTGAAGTACAACGCCTCTTTCAAAAAGGCACTTGGACTGTAGTTTGATTTGATGCTGAGGCAGCACTTTTTATATGGAATTCTATTTTTACTTAAAAGACAAGACAAACAGTAAGATTGTAATTATTTAACTTGGGAATTTGGCAGAGATGTGATGCAAATAAAGGAAGTTTGTGAATTAAAAAAAACTGACAATATTTATAAATGCATCAAAGATAACATTGAAATTTTCAAGCAATATTAGAATTCTGAAATCTTATATCTGCCATTGCAGGCCTCTCTGCTGCCCAATCTGAAATCATTTTCTGATATTATTGATATTGTATAAAGTAACGTGTTAATACTTTGAAGATCTTACTTAGTCAACCAATAATTTTCAAATGATCATTGCAGGATGATATAAAATTATATATGAGGAAAAGAGTCATTCAAATGCAAGGTAGACCAATAAAAACGTAATAGCATAAGGAGCTCACTGATTTGACAGCAAATTCCATACCACAATTGACCTTAAGAAAAGTTACGATTTATTAAATGTTGAGGTAGAATCAAAAATACCCCACATCATCTGAAAAAAGATTTCAAAACACTCTTGCCTTTCCAACTTCATATATATGTGAGCCTGGATTTCAACCAAAACAACCTATCATTACAGACTGCAGTGAGAAGCACATTTGAGGATATAGCTTCTTCTATTAATCTAGACCCCCAAAATATGAGGCATCGCTACTCTTTGTACTATATATTTTTTTTGGGGGGGGGATATAGCTATATTTCATTAAAACTGCCTGGGGATTATCATTCTTAGTTTTAATGAATCAATTTGTAAGTATTTAAAATTTCTCAGTTTAATTCATAGTATAATAATCCACATGGAGCACAGCTTTTTGGCATTCTTAAAAAGTGTTTAAATCTACGAGGGTCCTGAGACAAAAATTTTTCAGAACTTCTGGCTTATAGTCAACCAGTCATATTTAATTATAGCTTTAAGGAGGAAATAAAACCTTTCAAACATGGCTTCTGGAAATCACATAAGGTTTTCTAATTAGACAAACTGTATTTACTTATCTTTAAGAAATCTAAACAAAACCTAAGAAAAGGTAATTTACTAAAATAGAACTTTTAATTTATATCCAATAGCAACTGCCTCACACTTAGGCATATGGTTTCCATACACAATTTCCTGTGATACTTGTACAGCATAGATCCAGAATATCAATGTTGCCCATCACTCACTAAGGTTGTGTTCTCCTGATATAGAAATACATGAAGGACTAACGATGGGTTAAATATTGCATTATCTGAAAGCTGCTTCTTGTTTTGATACAAATTATTCTCTTTAGTTAGGACCATTCATCACACTGGATTTTGGTGACTATTCAGTTTAAGAATCAATTCTAAAAAGAAAAAAAAAACTTTGTTCGAAGTTATGTTTTAATGTATGCAATAACTGAAACATGAAAAGCATCAGGATGATAAATAGGTCACAGGACAGAGTCATGGCTTAATGGAATATAATTTCTAGAATGTTATGTAAACTTCTATACTAGTTGAAAAAATAACAAATGTAGAACATTACTTTGTACTTCCCCACCTTGCCTTCTTATTGCAGAATATGGAACACTTAAAGAAAGAAAAAGAGGAAAATAAGAACTAAATGTCTGTAGATGCTCTTTAAAGAGCATGAATTAATGAATAAATGCAGAGGAAAAGTACATGAGATATTATCACTTACCTTACTTAATCTAAGAAGAAGGGAAATTTTAAAAAATATAATTCAATTAGGGTTTAAACTGGTAAACAGTGAGTAAGAAAAGCCTGAGAGGCAAGAATGAACACACCATTTGGCTACACAAAAGAAATTCTTTCACCAGCTTCAAGATTTGTTAAGAAAAATATTCCAAAATAAGCACTTAGAATATATGGAAACAGATTTATCAATTTATATACAGGTAAAGACCACAGGAATGGTATTTAATTTGGCATATGTTTGCATAGTATTTCCCACATGGAAAAGCAGGCTGGCTATTGCATTACAGTACTCTTTCATTGCTAGAGTGGAGTTTAAAAATAACCTACAAATATCATACTGGACTTAATGACATAAGCAGAAGACCTCACAGAAATGTACAGCATTATGGAATGATATAACACAAAGGTAATAAAGTATTGATATTATAAACATTTGGCTAGGTAAGTAAGTAGTATTATGGGAAACTATCCATGGTAAACAGTAAAAGCTGTTAAATGAATGACGCTGGAAATAAGCAGCTGGAAACTCACGTTTTCTCCTTTGTCCCCCTTGCTGCCTTTCTGTCCTGGTTCACCAATTTCACCCTGTATTTGACAGAGTTAAGTGAAAGTTTATTTGTAACATGGTAACTTGCGTTGCATTGTTATCATTATCATTGAATTATTACATTTTATCTTTAACACAATTCCATGTTAGCATTTAACATCACTGTTTTAAGATGTATAATCCTGGGATCTGTGTGTTTAGCTTTGTAGTTTTGACAAACATACAGACAAAAAGTCAGATTAACATGGAGAAATATTGCAACTGGATTTAGAATTTAAAAAATTGATTTTATCTCAAATATCCCACTGTAAAATGATAATGGGAACACATTGGTGTAGAGACAAATAACCCTACATTAATCAAAAAGTGCTTTTCTCCTAGTTTTTCAAATAGTAAGATAATGCACATTTTGAATATGTGCTGTTTCACAAATTTTCTATAGCATTTTAGAATAATATTAGAAAATTTATTAAATTCAAACACAACTTTGCATTTGGAATAAAATGCTTAAAGTCTTTACTTATATATTATATACTTATATTAGTAAGAGAGCATATAATTGTCAATTCAGTATGTAACTCATTCTTAAGTCTTATTATATAATATCTAAGATGCAAGTGCTAAATATATGCACGTATTTATTTTTATTTTACATTCATTTCAGAAAAATTTTTTAAGATAAATATTAGTTGGCATCTACTATTTTTACTTACTGTCACTTTCCTCTTATTTCATTTTCCTATTTGTATCCCACATACTGTTTTATGGAAGATATACTAGCTTTCAACCTCTAAAATAAAACTTTCCAACATGTGGAAGGTATGGTAAAGTTTGATAAAGATCACCTTCCACCTGTCATCCAATCTTAGACTAATTATAAAACATTTGAGAAAAAAATTAACCTTTCAAACACGTTGTATAAAATATTGGACACTGACCTTGTCTCCATCTTCACCAGGGGAGCCAGCAGGACCAGCAGGTCCTGGGAGACCCACGGGGCCCTGTACTCCATCTCTCCCTGCAGGGCCTTGGGGACCTTTTTCTCCCTGTATTGAAAAATCAAACAGATCATTAATTTGTTGTTAACAAACCTAACAACTAGCTTTATGCTACAATTTTTAAGTGCAGCTACAATTTATATATATATATAATCTAGATATAACCTAGTTCCTATACTTGACAAGGAAATTGTTTAATGTTTCTAAGGAAAAAAAAATTCAAGCAGCAAATGATAACATACATAAAAGATCCCTATATCATTTTATGACTAAGTCTTTTAAATTATTTATGAATCTAAGCAATGGTCCACAGAAGTAATTATGATTCAACTGAGAAATTTTTCTCTCAGACACATAGGTTCTAAGTAAGTACTGGCAAGTAGGATCCGATGCCTGATGTTTGTGAAAACTTGCTGAACCTCAACTCCTCTTTAGTGTCACTGAAGTAGCTATACAGAAGATATAAGGCTTTTAAAAAAATCATAAAATCCACTTCCTTCTATGTCCAACTTCACAATAGGCTTTAGATGTAACTCTTTCCTATTTTAACACACCTGTCATGGATTTTCTGGATTTTGGTATTTTAATTCATTGCTACTTTTCCTAATTCAAAACGACAAGGGTGTTAGTTTTTCCTATTTTTATTTTTGTTTGTTTTTGACAGGGGCATTTATTTACATACAATGTGTAATTTAAAAAAAAAATTCTTAATAATAAAACCTACCTCTGCTTTCCAGAAAACATCCTTTCAGAATTTAAAATATTTTACTTCCTAAAAGTCAAACTTTCATAGGTTTTGAATAACACTGTATTCTCAATTGTATTCAGTGATTCCCTTTTCTTTTTTTATACCAGCTGGCCATCTACAGGTTATTAGATCCAGCCTTCACATTGCCCACCTCTCCAAACTTCCCCCACCATCCATCTCTTGCCCTTTATACTGACTTTTATCTGCTTTGTCTCCCAGTTAGTCCCACCCAGTGCTGGGGATCAAACTTGGTGCCTTGCATGTTAGCAAACACTATACCATTGAGCTGTACTACCAGCCCTCCTAGTTATCTATTCTCCATTTTATCTCTGTCACTGACTCTTGAATTCTAAGTACCAATGTCCTTGGTCTAAATTACTGAAATAACTCACTGCTTTCCCCTACATTCATTTTTACTTCCATTCAAACCATGCTCTACATTGTAACCAGAGAATCAGATCATATTACATAATTTCTTAGGTCAATTACTTGTTGCTGTTCCTAAGAGAAAGACCAAGCTTACTGGTGGCTTCTACTTCTGATGCAACCATATCTAATTAATTAATTAATGCCAACCTAAATAAAATAACTATTAAACAAAGGTAACTTGTTGATACTTTTTAAATATGTTTTTGTTTTCAAAATGTGTGACAAACTTATTATAGAACATACTTCTCACATCATTCTGAAGACTTTTTTTAAAAAAATCCCTCAATAATATATTATAGTTCAAACCTATCTATACTCATAAAATGTGCTGTGTTGCTTTTACTAAACTTCACTACTTCACACTCAAAAGCCAAGTTAGATATTTCCTTTTAATTTGGATTCCCCTGCTAACTTTAACTCGTAAAGTTAATTGTTTTGTACAAGGGCAACTGCAAATTAAGATGAATTTATCCTCATCTGCCTTCATGATAGCACATGTAATTTCCAGCCTGGAGTCACTTGCTATCTATTTCTTCTGTTCCTGGTCTGTGTGAAGTTGAGAAAAATCCTTCCACAATCTATGGCACTCTAAATTTAGATTTTCCACTCACAGTTCCTCATAATGACATCACTTCTCCTCCTTATGCATCTCTTAGACTGACACCTACACAACTACTGGAACATCCATTTATCCTTAAGAGTCAGTCTTTATTTCACCACTAATACCCCTCTGGTTACATTAAATACTAAATCTTACCTTAAAAACCGACAGTGAGTTGCACTCCTTCAGGCCCTGTAATTGGCCTGGTCTTATATTTAACCTATATGCACATCCTCAACTTTAATCACAATTTGCAAAATCCATCTCTACTTACTCAAATGTTAATTTATGTATGTATTTTGAGATCATTATTTCATTCTGCTCTATAAAAGTTCTGGTGTAAATAATGATGATTATTTACTAAAAACATATCAATTTCTGGAAAATGCTTTAAAACAATAATCTCACCTAATCCTCACAAAATACTGTGATTATCTTCTTTTCAGAAATGAGGAAACAGTGTTAGATAGTAGCTAGCAATGAGCAGTGAAATGCAGGCAAGGTCACAAGTGTTCTTTAAATTACGTTAGGGTTTTTTAAACTGCTTCCAAATTAGAGAAGAAAGCAAAGTTAATTCATTAAAAAAAAAAATAAGCAAAAACAAAGGACCTAATGGGAAAATACATCAAAACATATGGATTAATGGGACTAACTCTTGACAGACTCCATTGATAATGATGTGAAGCTAGGAATTATGGCTCTAAGTGTCTTTAACTCTCTGCAAGGAATATTCTTTTAGCAGTGAAGACACAATAAGGTAACTTCTGACCAGCTATTGACCCCAGTGCCCACATTAACATGGGATTGACTTGTAGATGAAGCCCCCCTAAATAGGATGGCCACCATGACAGTTCCGGAGAAAACCAACTAAGGTCACAAACTCCACCTCCCAATGTGAAGGAGGGATTGAATGCCTGATTAGCAAAGAGTAGAGAAGGTGGTCCCCAGTTATCCTGGTAAACATCTATCAGTAATAAACTTGGAGACAAGGTTGTCTCCTTTGTCATTCTCTGCTTGAAAACAGCCTACTCTCTCTTTTGAGAGTGCTCTCTGCTTTTAAGCCTCACTATGCTTCTACTTTACTTTCACATATAATAAATTTCTCTTGATGATTTTTGGTGTCCGACTTTAAATTTTCTTTCATTGGAACACAAGAACCAAGGTTTGGAGTTTCAGCTCTTTGATTTCCTGTGGCCAAGAAGTTCTAATGTTAGGCAGAAATCATGAATTAAATAAATGATAGCGATGAATGCACATCCCAGTTCTGATCAGCTTTAGGCTGGTAGTCTTTTTCTGTTCTGACTTCTTCAATTTCCTAAATTTTAAGTTGACTCTTTTCTTATTACTAGTGAAGGAGGTAAATGTGTGTACAAAACAATAACAAGAGGAGGCAATGCATTCAGTCCTACTAATACTTCTATTTGCTGCTCACCCTACATATTGCTACATAGCTTTCTTGAGGTGATCCACATGCACTGACTCCAAGTCTCTTGAATCCACTTTCTCCTTGAACTCCACTGCATTTACAATAAGGTCATAATGTCCAATGGGTCAAATCCCAGTACCTCTGTTTGCTCTTTTTATTTTCAGTATTCTTTACCTTTTAAAGCACTGAACAAAAAGAAACTCTTCTCTCAGGGCCTATTTGATGGCATGCCTCTGGAGATATGTATACACACATTTTTTTTCTTATCACTCATGGATGTTTTACTCTATCTCTTACTGAATCCTTTTACAACTAACATCCATTATTATTCTCCATAGAATGAATTCTCTGTTATTCTCTCTTAACATTGCCTCATAAGGTAATCTAATATTATGGTTTTAAATATTGCTCTTATTCTAAATGGGTCATAGATTTACAGTCCTGGCCCTTACCCTTTTCTCTGCAATTTCATATATATATGCTTGATACTGTAATAAGTACTTGGAGCAATTTTTTCCAAAACTTCTAACTCCTAGGATATAATTCATTTATTGTTAATGCAGTAACTTCACTGTGTTTTAAATCTAGCTTCCCTTTATTTCTACAGCTGGTTTTCACGAAGACAAACAATTCAGTTTCCTATCTGTATTCTTATGTGTAATAACCTTCCAATGCAGTTATAGGTCTAAGGATCAGTATCCCTATCAAAATATTTCTACCAATGCAGTAAGTTGAAAGAGGTTTTTAGCACCATTCTCTAGCCCACCTGAGTGAGTTTCTAATCTGATAATTAAGGGATGCTGATTGGGACATAGTTATTGCCAAGTGGGTCATGTGGATATGCATGGCTCTTGTTTTCCACTTTCTTCCTTTCCAAGATGCTGGGTGAGTGGGAATGTGCTTGACTTCTATATCACCCATGTTGTCATTTTGTCATGAAAGTCTACACCTACTGATAATTACATAACATTTTTATAACAAAAGTCACTGAGTGGTAGTTAAAAAACAAAACTTATATTTGGAAAAAGGAAGGAATATAAGGGATGCATTTAACCTTTTGGTCAATATTTCCAACATTTTTTACTAGTTTTTTGCATGTTTGCATGAATATTTATGGGTCCTTTTACCTAACATTTTGGAATTACTTTCTGTTACTGTCCCTAAACAGACACCTCCCTGAAAAAAAAAATACTACCTAACACAGTGTCTAGTGGTTAGTTTTCTCAATAGGTATTTGTTGAATAAAAGAAAATGGAATGAACATCCCAAAGCTGCATTCTTTACTGTATTATGCCAAGATATGTGTGACCTAGATTTCTCAATGAACTTTTATCAAAGGGCTTGAATCTGTTTCTTTTTTTTATCTCCTCCATGCAGAGACAATTCTAAAATGTAAGGCTTAAAGAAAATTTCTCAGCATATATTAGAAAAGCTTTTTCTGCCACCCCATAATTCTAAACACAGGTGTTATTAAATGTTTCTGTTTTTTATTATTCTGGATTACAGGGATCAAAATAAAAAAGGAAGGAAGAAACGAATGAATGAATAAATGAATGGATGAAAGAAAATAAAGAATGAAAAGGAAATAAGAGGAAAGCAAAGCAAAAGAGAAAGGGAAAAAAACTGCTTTATTTTGAAACTGCTATGATTCAAATGTTTGCCAATAAAGCATGTGATGGAAAGCTGATCCTAGTGCCACCATGTTGAAAGGTAGGGCCCAACAAGAGATAATTGTGTCATAAGGGTGGAGTGAAGGAGTCAATGTTGTCACAGGGGAGGATTCATTATCACAGGGTTAGGTTTACTATAAAAGGGAGTTCAGTCCCCCTTTACTCTCTGTCAAACTCTCTTTGTTGTGTGATGATGTAGGATGGATGCTCTTGTGAAATGTGGCCCCTTGATCTTGCGCTTCCCAGCCTGTAGAACCATGAAGCTATCCAAATTCTGTTCATTATGAACTCCCCAGTCTGTGATATTATCTTACAGCAGCACCTAGTCAGAAACTCTGAATGATATCACAGAGTAATGAGAGAAAATATGTGGACAATAAATGCAATATATTTGCTAGAGCTGAGGATTAACTATAATTGAATTGTGGATGTTGAGACTTACAGGCATACAAATGCATTAAACTTATATTTTGAGAGATCTTAGCCAGCACCTTCATCTACATTTACTGAAATAGGCTGTATTTTAATCTTGAAAATGAGAATGCTCTTTCAAAAAAAATATGATTAAATCAAAAGCTGGAAAAAAGTAAAGTAGAAATTAAAAAAAAACATAAATTAAATCACAAGTCCTTCATCACTAAAATATCAAAATTTAAAACCATAAATATACCCTGAATAATTGGTCAGAGTTCTCGTATCTCACTCAGTTGAGATCAAAACTCAAATTACAAATATACAGCCACTTTCTATGGGATTCATTTATGGATTATAGAAATGACTGAAACTGAAGTTGTATCATAACAGGTGTGAAAAGTTCACACTTTTCTAATAAAAAGCAGCAAGGTTTAGTTTTAATCAAAACTCCCAATTTTGTTTTTAAAAAGGAGCGAAATGAGAAGATTTTTACTTAATAATATCCAACTCACTCACAGATATTAGGGTTTCATAAAGTGTGGGAAAATGTCACCTCATTTAATTGAATTTGAAATTTCCTCTATTATAAATATAAAAGGAGGTGTCTTGATATGCCAGGCACATATACAGGAAGAGTACAGTCAGGTAGGAAGAGCTAATATTCTTGAATAAAAAGTAATAACTTGTGCAAGGTAGTATTTTAATGTATTTTTTCCTCAACATTACTTACAGGAGCACCCTTTTCTCCAGCTGGACCAGGGGGCCCATGGGGTCCCAGACACCCTGGCAAACCAATTGGGCCAGCAGTACCGGCTGATCCACGTTCTTCTGGTGAGCCCTAGAACAGAGGAAAATAATTATTTTGTTATTAATGGAAATAAAACTATTACTGCCTTAAGTCACTTAGGTAACAATGGCATTTTACAGTCCAGTAAAAAATATAAAAAGAACTTTTAGAAAAATTTAAGATCTCAAATATGAACAGCTGAATCCACTATTCAGGAGACTAATTTCTTGTTCCAATATTCAGTTGTTGACTTTAGGAAAGACTAATGAGATAAACAACCACTTCAAAATTATATATGTATTTACTGTTTTATGGATGTTAGCTTTTTAAATTTGTGTTTGCAATTGTGTACAATGCTCTATAAAATATCTATCCAATCTAATCTCTCATAAGCTTTCTTTGTGTATATTATAAAAAATTGGCAGAATCCACTCCTTACACTATTATTTCTTGAAGTGATTTTAGAATTTCACTCCAAACTTGCTAAATTAGAATTTCTAATTCTAAAAATTGCCTTCAAAAAATGTCATAAAATATTTTCAAGTACAACTTTTACATAGAAAAGTTTGATAATCACTATACCAAAGTTTACAATTTTTTCCTGGAGAAGAAGGCCTTAAACTTATTATAGAATTCTCTAGAAAACATTGGGTCTTATTAATTCACATCTGATTAGGTTTGTGAAACTGACTAAGAAAGATACCACATTTTTTAAAACTAATTTGCTTTGAAAAATATCTAATATGTAAAATTTTTTAAAAATAACCTTATAGTTTTCATATTCTGTTTCAACAATTTATGAAAAAATTAAGTAGTGAAGGATAAAAGAAATTTAAAAATATTTACTAAGTTATGTAAAGCTTAAGTATTATATACTTTCTATTTTTATTTTTATTTAATATAAATAGTATTTTACCTTTGGATGAGATTCTTAGATGGGTGATTGTTATAATTTATCATATTATTTTATAATTGAATAAAATGGGGAAATGGGCTCATTCGTTCCATGAGATAATATAGTACCTTTACCTAATAATTAGTATCTTTATATAATTTCATTTTAAAATTCATAATCAATTATTTATAAAACCTGAAAAAACATTATTTAACACTTATTTGTTAGTGCTATACTTCCCCTACTGTGGAAATCATTCTATTATATAAATTTGAATTACTGAATTTATTCTAATTTATATTTTATTATATAAGTAATTAATTACAGATGGCAATAACGAAAATAGTAACCAATGATTCATATTTCCATATGCTTTAAAATTTACAAATTATTTTGTTTCACTTTGTCATTTTATTCTCTCCAAAATCTGAGGGAATTGATCCTGCAATGGCAGCATCTGAGCTTTAAAGATGAAGAACCTGAGGCTCCAAGAGTTCCTCATGATTACATAGTTGTTGAGGGAACTCCGACATTGGACTCTGTTCAGTGCTCTCTCCATAGGACCCCCCCCACACACACACACTGCTGCTCTCTGATGAGGACATCAATAATTTCCAAGGACCATTATTGGGGAATGTCCCTAAATTCAGCACCCACTCAATTTCACCAAGTCCTCATTGATTACAAAAAGATTACAAGTAAATTTACTTCTTAATTTCCTGACTTTATTTTTCTAAATAAATTCACAAGCTACATACAGTACTTTTATCTAGCCAGTTGTCTGAATATAACAATTAAATAAAATAAATGAAAGGGATACAGATTTATAGGAGATAGAGTAATCCATGAAATATTATTTTCTCTCATTTCTGTTGATTTATGACTAATTGAACCACTATCATTACTATGGAGTAACTTAAACACGGGGATGCAGAAATAATTGGAGAAACTTTGCCAAACTATGGTTAAAGAAATTATGAAATTAGATGTGGACTTAAATAAATAATGACATTTCTGAGCTCTAAGTACATGTACAAAGACCAATCTAGAAAATAGTCTTCATATTGCATAATAATGAAAAAATTGTGTAAATAGTACATATTTACCAATCAAGTATCCCAAATACTAAAAATGCATACACAGTTACAAGGTAAAACATAAGTTAGCATTTTTCAAGTAATAAACTTCTGAAGTGCTATCAATCTATATTATTTTAATTTCATAATAATAAAATAATTTTTTGTAGAAGTGACTTATCTGTTAAGTCAAGTGGCACAGTTCTGATGAGTGACTGCAGAGGCCAGTGCAGAAGAGAAATAATGATGGCAGAGTCTTTGGAGTGTTTCAGTGTCAAGAAGTGCACCTCTAAATGAAAAATAGCTCAAAGATATGCTGCTAATTATTAGAGGGGAAACCAAACAGAGAGAGAAAAAAGGGAGGAATTGGGAGGAGCAGTGAGATGCACAGATATTCCCTGAATTAATAAAATGAGAGAAAGGTTTCAGTAATAAAAATACTCCTTTGTTGGTAATATACTCCTTTGTTGGTAATAGAAATACATCAACAAAATACAATATATAATGCAACAAGGGTTATTCTGTTTCATTCAGGTTACAATTGACAACCCCTTAAGATAAATTCTCACTATCAGAAAAACTGATCAATGTACCTACAAGGTATGACATCTTTTATTTTAATATTCCACTTGTAAACCTCAGGAAAGGATTACCACCCATTGTTTTTTCAAAGAGAAAATATGCATCCTATATAAGTGATGAGATATTTTATTTGTAATTGATTATACAAAAAGAGATGCAGTTCTGATAAATCAAGGCATAAAATCATTAGGTTTTTAATCCTGTCTAAACCCCAATGTTGAAAGTCTACCCAAGTAATCCAATAAATATTATTTTCTCTCATTTCTGTTGTTTTATGGTATCACCACAGGCTATGGGGGTGGACAACTGTGAGAATGGAAAGATAAAGAGGATTACTAGAAAGAAGATGATTATGTAAAGAAAATTTGCTATTTTCTGATTTTCAAGCCTAAAATGTAACAATAACTGTGCAAAGTACTTTTCATATGTAAGGTATTTTAACATACCACAGTGAATCTCATCACCATGTACATCCACAAGACACTAAGTAAGTAGCAGAAAGACCAGTAGAGGGAAGGGAACAGGGGAGGAAGGAGGAAAGTGAAAGAGGAAGTATTAGGGACTGAATTAGAGTGAATAATATCTCATGCTTTTATAATTATGTCAACATGAATCCTATTGTCATGTATAATTCAAAATAACCTACTAAGGACTTTATAAATGGGGAACATTTTTTTCCCTGATTCTCTTTGTACCCATATAACCCGTACGTATTGTGTTAAATTTTGATTTTTGATAAGTAGAAGAAATAGAGCCATTTAAGGCCACTTCTTCCTTAAAGTTCAAATTGGTTATAAACACTTTCAATGGATAAAAGTGCTTTCCTTTACCCAAATAGTTCTTCTCCATTTTCAAGACCACCAAGGAACTATTTTCAGCTTGGCTAACTACTCAACAAACCTTTTACCTAAGACACCATGAGGCTCTTTTATCACATTGCTGCCCTGATCTGAAAAATTAAATCTTTCTCTTATTGATGCTGAGTTTAAAATTACTTGAGTAAATACACCTTCTTCAGAGTATATTCATCCTGATCTTTCCATAAAAACATTCATACACAAATACTTAAGAGTGTTTTTACTTTATGTTTTAGAATTCCAGGTGAAAAGTATTTTTTTCTAGTATTACACATCTCACTGTTACTTACACAGTATGTCCAATTTATCTCTGAATATTTGGTTACACTATCTCCTGATGTGAGAAGTCTTGGTATTTTCCTTTACTATCAAAAAAATTCCAGCCATTCTTTAGTCACAAGTAAAAAACCTTTTAACCAAAAAACAGTATTTCCCTAAGAATTAGAAGAGAAAAATACTTTTAAATATTCCTTACATATAGTATTTCAGTTTTGCTACAATTATTTTCTAAATAAATCAGCATAGCACTCGACACTAAATTTCCTTTTAAAAAATATCCCCACTCTCTTCTTTGATATTACCAAAAAGTAAAATATGTACTATGTACATTAAATAATAGAAACAATAGCAATAAATATGGAACATAATTAAATCAGTGATATGCATTTATATTTTTATAAAAGCTCACCTGCTAGATTTTTTTAAAAAGCTCTCTTGCTAATCAACAGAAATTTAAAAACTTGCAGAATAACAGAGTTGATTGTGTGTTTTCCCTAAAAAGATGTGGTACTGGAATTAAAAGAAATACATGCTGCCTTAACTTGATGCATTATGATTGATATGTCACAAGGAAATAATTTATGGCTCTTTCTTTAAAAAGAATGCATATTAAATTAACAATGAGGTATCTTTAATATTTAAGGTTAATCAAGCTATTATAATTAATACAAATAATTGTATTAATGTGTCTCAAGTATAGTTGAAATGCCGATTTGAATCTATGCAAGTTTGTATAGTTTGTAGATATTTTATGCTTTTATTACAAAGCATAACTATTTTAATTTCTCCCTTGAAGCATTCATAAGATTAAATTTCAGATTACCATCTTTCTGTGAAACCTGCATTAAAATTAATAACAAAAATATATTACCTCTTTGTAGTTAAAATATTGTTCATGATCTTGTCACAGCTCATAAACTTTGAAACAAATGATGAAAACAAGAAGAGACTTTTAAAATGTATATTTGTGCCCCAAAGTACAATTTCAATTTCCTTTCCTACTAGTTATTTCAAATATTCTATAAGCCTAGATATTTGTAATAACAGCATGCTCTGCAGTGATTTTATTTTATACATAAATAAATGAAAAGTGAAAATCTCTGATGGTACCTACTGATTAAGCAAGTGATACATAGAAAATTTGCAAATCTTAAATATTCACAAGCCAACTTTAAAAGAATAAGACTTATGAATCCTTTAATCTCAATTGAACTACTGGAGAAGTTCTGTCTCTTTTTATAAATTGAAGTTTAAATCCAATATTAAAAGAGGGTCCAGTTTACATATTCAATAAAAAACATACTGAGGATCCACTCTCTAGTGACACTTACTGGAGATACAAAATATATTACAATAGGTACCACCAGCCCTTGAGAAACCTGCACTGTAAATGAATTATGTTTCATAAAGAGTAGACATGTATAATGATAAAATTTTTGCATTGCTGTACAGTTATAAGAAGCTTTACAACTGTGCAATAAATGAAAAATTATGTCTAAGATGTATATTTAGATTTAAATACAGGTTAAAGTCACAATGATCAGAACCACAAAGGTAGAAATTTCTGTGTATTTCTGTCAATGATTCCAGCACTTGGAGTAGAGCACTTGGAATACAGCAGGCCCTAAGTAAGTGTATCAATTGAATGTGCAATCTTTTCTGTTCCAGAGTCAGAGCACATACTTTCTGATCTTGAGCAAATTCTCTAAAAGTCATTTGCTAACCAATAAATTAGGGACACATCCTATCATGAGGCTTGTGTGATATTTAATATGTTGATAACACCTGAAATTCTTTGAACAATTCTTGTCTTAAAGTATGAATGCAACAGATGTTGGAAAACTATACATAAGCATCTATATATTTTTAAATAATTATATAATCTCAAATAATTGTATATGTAAAATTTTATAGAAGAGATAACTAAGATCCAAGAAATAATATGGTATTGTTAAAGTAAGGTGGGGGAGGAAGAACTTTCTCCACACAGCATTAAACTGTTTTTGTGTTTGCCCCTAGAGCGATAATGATTATTTTATATATTAAAAGTATTGAACTGGAAAGAATTTTCAAGAAAGGTTAAAGTCTAGAGAAATATCAGTTTCCTAATTTGTGATATAAATACCAATGGACACATGACAATTTAAAAGTTCTATTTACATGACCTTGCTAAGGTCTAAATATCTGCACTATTTTTATGATTTGGCATTTTCATACAGGAGCTAATAGGAAATATGTAAGATATACAAGTGAAGAGATCTACTGCCCAGCATGAGGACTCAAGTTAATAAAAGGGCACTGTACTATGCATTGAGGATGAATAAGTAGATTTCAGCTGCTCTTGTCATAAAAAAGTAACTGTGATAGAAAGTTACTCGATTTATTATAGTAATAATTTCACTATTTAAATGTATCCCATAACATCATGTTGTAAACCTGAAATATATTTTCAAAAACCTTTTGTAAAGGCAATAATTTAATATGTATTGAATTACACATATTATAATGACAGTATCATTATATTTGAGTACTCAATAAAAACCACTATGGAAAACTTAGGATTTTTTTTCTCATTTTCAAATAAAAATTGATCATGCTTTCAAAAAAGAGGAATTTAAATATCTATATTTAGTTCCTTTTTTAAGTAGATTGTTAGTTTTAGCTCCTTCTGCAACCTCCTCTCTAAATTTTCAGTCTTTTCTTCCTCACAATGACAACAAAACAAGCAACAATAACATCATTCTACATTCTTGGGGCAGTGAAAACAGGGGCTGTTTTTCAAATGCTTATAGCATAGATATTTTATCAGTTATTTTATATGTGTATTTCATATTCTGAGGAGCATCTGTAAAGTAAATGAAACTGATAAACAGACAAATGATCTCATTAGCATTCACTTAGCATGTATCTACTATGGGGAGAATAGAAGCATAAACATAAGATGCTTCTATAAGAGGTTCTTGTAATACAGAGCTATTCAAGTAGGTCAATTTAAAGGCCAAATTGACCTTCAAGGCAAGACTAGTATGATATAATTCTACTCTTCAAATGATATATTTTAGATCACACAGGCCAAAAATTTAGATGAGATATCAAACATTATTAGAAATTAAAGCATAAATTCTGAATGGTCAAAGTCATGCAGTTATGCAACCTTTGGTCATTGGTCTCCAACCCTGTCTCTACCTGTCTCTCATCCCTAGCTGAATGTGAGAATGGCTTACTGAGATCATCCTGGGCCACAATGTTATGGCCACAAGAGGGTATGCTTTATCATAAAAAGTACCATATATGACCCAATAAGCCAGCAGGTGCCATCCTTCTGAAACCTTGTCTATTCCCTTGTCAGTGCAAAGAAGATTCCCAGGAACAGGATGCAGGGGGGAAAAATGAAAAGAAATAGTAATTATGAAAGGAAATAAATGTAAGCTCTTAAAGAAGAGAAGACACCAAGATGAAATAATAGCATATGAAGAGTATAACAGATTTAGAATCTTCGGGGGGAAACCATGAAAGAGAAGTTATAGGAAATGGCTATCACAGTATTTCAGTTGAGAAATACTGAACACTTACCCTTTAGCAGCTATTTGACTGTTTAATATATTCTCCCCATATTGAATCCTAACACTCCCAGGAGAAGGAAAGAAATATAAAGATAAAAGGCTTTACCAACCACCCTATCATATTTGTTTTAGTCATATTTTTAAAAAAAAAAACTGTTGTAAAGAGATGATTTCATATCATAAGATACAGAGAAAACATTACTTAGGGAAAACGTTCTCCTGATTTTCCTTTAGGAAAATAGAGGGGGTAAGTTAAAGCTGAGAATTTGTACATGTCATATCTGCACATATGGCATGTTTATATATATATACAAAACATTTACCCAGTTTATCTTCAATATGCAGGAAAGTGCTGCACTGCCTGCCTCTCTCATTCTTCACTCCTTGGTGCTTTTTGTTTCTTGTGTGTAACAAGTCACCTACTACGTGCTTAAACTCCTGTGATCAGTAGTCCTGCCTAGGCTTTGACTGGCATCTATGGCCAGTTCTTGGATACAACATCATGCATATAGTGAGCACTTGATTTTGCTTGACTTAAAAAGAACAAAGTAACAGAACTCTGTTGGTAATTTTTTTTAAGTGCAAGAACTATGAACTGTTTCTCAATATACATTTACTCCTAGTAGCAAAATCTTTTAGAAAATCATAGTCTTAAAATACCTGTTCTTTCCTAACAGGACCAAAACAGCAATGAGAACTTCAAGACTAAATTCAGCACACACAAGAATTATTTTTCATAGATAAAACTGTTTGTTTTTTATTATTTATAGCTCCAATTCCAACATAATTCTTTTAGACAAAAAGCATTATTTTCAATTTTGTCTCACTGGCCTTTTAGTTTATCACTTAATACTTATTATTTTTTTTTTCTTATCTGTCATCCTCAGTAAAACATAAGTTCTTTGTAGGAAAAGTCTGTATAACTTCATCTTAATAGATGGTATATTCAGATATATTGTCATTCCAAAAGAAAAAAATTATAGTAGTTTACAGAGAATGCATAATATATAAGAGAATATAAGTAAAAAACAGGTAAGCATGAAAGACAGGTAAGCAAATAACATTTTATTGGCTTTATATGAAGCTAAAAATATTAACAATCTAAACATGCCTACAGACAAGCGATTTTCCCTCTGTAGGCCATGATCCATTGATGAGTTATAAAGTCAATTTAATGGATCTTATCCAGAAGTTAAAAAATAATAAAAATAAAACATAATAAATAATATTAAAATATGTACACAATTTGTACTTTTTATAATAAGTATTTCAAAAGATTAGAAAAATGATAATAAGGCATCATCTTCCCTATTGAGATTTAATTTTGACTCCATGATTTTTGCAAGCCAAAGGAAGAAGGAAATTCTGCATTTCACAATTCATAACAACTGAAAGAAAAATAGTTATACAAGAAACCACACAAAAATAAAATAATTCTATAAAAGCAGACTTAAAATGAATACTTTTAAAGTTATGATTATCAATAGATTTCTTCTGAGGATATTTACAGATAGGATCCTGTTTAAAGCAATCTCCCATATTCTCAAGCATATTCTTTAGACATGTCTTTAGGCATGTCTTTATGCTTCACCTTCTTTCTGAACACAAGACGATGGCATTCCATGTAGACCAGGCAGAGCTTAGTAAGCCCAGTGTGAGAGAATGTGATAACAGTGTGATGCAAATTCTCTGGTCTCTGTTTATTTCTGAATGAATTATGAATAAAGAGAACAGGTGCAAAATATATTCATAGGTGAATAAACAGATGGACACAGAGATAGATGGATGATTACAAATATTGTATTCGCTTTCTATGGATTAGAAAACATAGATAGGATACAGAGTTTAGGGTGCATGGTTGTGACACATGAAAAACATCTATAATCATTAGGGACTCAACCTTTGCTATGATAGTTTAAGCAGTTTAGTCTTTGATCATTCAAACAGTCAATGGGTTACAGGGAAACTAAGAGTATTAAAGCCGAGTTATCTGGAATATTAGCTCTTCTGACTCTTATTTTAGACAAAATTGTTCACAAGGGTATGGAAGTCGGGTGTGATGGCACACGCCTGTAATCCCAGTGGCTTGGGAGGCTAAGACAGGAGGATCACAATTTCAAAGCCAACCTCATCAACTGCAAGGCACTAAGCAACTCAGTGAGATCCTGTCTCTAAATAAAATAAAAAATAGGGCTGGGGATGTGGCTCAGTGGCCAAGTATCTCTGAGTTCAATCCCTGGTACCAAAAAAATAAAAATAAAAATAAATAAAAAGGGTACAGAAATGTCAGGACAACTTGGAAAAATGTAATCAAAAAGGAGGGAGGAAGGAAAAGAGAGGGGGAAATTTAGTTAAGAGATGTTACAGAGTGAGAGATCTACATATCTAGAAAGGAATTTATGTAATGAGCTATCATGAATTTCATCTGCAGATAAAGGACTTTAAACTTATACAATCTAATTATCTTCTCTAAGTCTAAGATCATTTGCCTTAATAATGAAATGCAATAATATGACCATGTCAATTTTCAAGAATATAATGAATATATAGTACCCAAAACAAGGGTTGGAAGAATGCACTCTCAATAATATTTTGTTTTCTTTTTCTATTTCCTTTTTATTTCCCATTTCTTCTTTACTCACATTCTTTTCCTTAGACAATTCTTCAATTTTTAATTTTCTTTCCCCTAATGTGAGTAACTGCTAAATCTCCAACATTCTCTGTTTCTGTGCATTTCTTCTGTACTTACAATTACTTGGCCAATATCCCAAAGTAAAGTTAATGTGAGATTGATATAAAATCAGACCTACCCATTATAAAACAAAGGATTTCTATAGAATATTCCTATGCTGTTTTCCTATTAAGACTTATAATTTTAGATCTGTCCCCAACAGATCAGACATTTCCCTCTACTATTCCACTGTTATCTTTTTGATTAACATCACAATACAGAACTTGTTACTTTTCTTGCCAAGAAAAATCATCATTCCTGATTCCTTCATTTTAAATAAAACCACACATTATCAAATCTTATAAAATGATAATTAACATAAACAAATTTTCTAGATAGGTTAGAGTTTGCATCTAGAAGACCAATTTTTTGTTGTTATTGTTGTTGTTGTTGCTCTGCTTTGCTTTGCTTTAATCTCTGTCAGTTGGAATAAATTTTTTTTCAAAGTCTACTTCCACATGCACATGACTGAATGACTGCTATAACTGAAGCCAATGGAGGCTTGTTTGGCACTTGTTACAGGCTGGAATCCTCAACTTGAGTCCCTCTTCCATTTTTTACTGTGATCATAGCCACAGTTTTGGAAACCCATTCCCGTGAAGGTTGCCTCTCTTTTCAGTGCATCCTCCTCCAACAATTGGGGAATAGCTTTAATTGGTTTATGCTTGAAAAATCGGATGAAAATTTACTGTCAGAATAAGTAGTTATTCAAGATTAAGTCAAAGTGAGTATTTGAGAAACATTTCTACTAATAAAGGATAAAAATCTTTAAACATTTTTTGTGACTTCCATGAGGTTTTAAATTTTTATGTATGAATTTTCCCTTTGTTGTTGATACAGATGAAGCAAAATGGTTCTGGGTTTGGAAGGCAACATTAAACTGTCATTCCCTCAAAAACACAAGCCTGACATTATCATTCAGTTTTTGTCTTTCCTCACTGCCCATGTCCAAAATTAAAAAAAAAAAGTGCTGTTACTCTGCCTTCCTGTGTTGACATCTGCACAGTGCTATGACTCCCCACTTGCCTGGTCAAGGGCTCACTATAGTATTATAAATTAGCCCCTGAATGTTTAAAACCATCTAGCCTTTCCCATCTTCATTGTATATTTTACACTAAGGGAAAAGCTTGTTTTCCTAAAATTTTATTTATTCATTATTTATTTATTTAATCCACTTGCTCCAAAGATGTCAAGTCTTCAAATTAACTCCCACTTACCATATTAGAGCTTCAACAATCATATACCATATTCTATTTCTGCTTTAGCTTTACATGATACAAAATATTTAGCTAAGTACTTAGTTCCCAGCAAGAATTGAAAAAAATTTTACTTCTTCTTCCCCCCAAAGCTTACCCTACTTTAGTAAAACTAGATATGACCTCAAACACTCTATCCCTTTCCTCATGTGTTCTCTCTTATGTTTTTGTAATCTCCTGTGCTTTGTTTGTAAAGCCAAGTTGAAGGGCCTTTCCACTGATTTCTCTTCTCTCCCTCCCCCCATAGAATTAATATCTATTGTTTGTATGTCATTAGGCTTTTAATCACCAATCAATTGATAGTGCTGTTTAATCTTTAGTGGGACATTTTTTCTTCAAAACCATTTATCATATTTTGAGTCAAGTGACATCTTTTGTGGTTTTTAATTGTATAGAAAAAAGTATTTAGTAATCGTTATGTAAGTATTTGTTGAAGGCAACTAAATAAACAGCACATTAACTTTTATATTATATGTTGTTCTATATTTAACTGGACAATTTCTAATAAATATTCTGTAAACTATATGTCCAGAGGGTTTATTATGCACCATGCATATATATTGGTTTCAGTTGCTCTGAAAACCTGAAAACACTTATTTGCATGGGTCCTAAAAAATATTTTAAAACAATTCTTATAGTTATAATTCAGACTTCACTAGAACAATGATCATTGATTTAAAAAAAAATTATGCCTAAAATAAGATGATCTTATAACCTGAAAGTCTGATTAAATGGATTGCATTCTACTAGAGTTATTGAAGATTTTATGTCCAAATAAAAACTTTTGTCTTATTCAACTATTTTTCTTGCTAACATTACCACCACTAAATTGTGAGAGATGTAAAACAATCTTATACATAGGATTTTGTAAATTTCATGGAAAGTCAAATATATTCATTGAAATATATTATTTTTCCTTAAAAAATCTTCACCAATTTGAATGATTTATAGATCTTCAGGTCTAAGAATAATGTCAATCACCCTAAAAAAATGTTATGCTTGCTGTGTTCTCAGTATTAGTTATGGAATACAGACTTTACTCCTATATCAGGCTTTATGATAATTAAATTGAAAGGTATGGAATGATTTCTGTGTGCCAGGTGCTGTACTGTGAACATAACCAAAGTAATACAGGGAATTCACAGAGTAATAAAAGAGGCAACTGATGATATTCCAATATAATTTATAAAACAGAAGTCAGAACTCTGAGGCAGGGGGAGTTTCACTAATAAATGATACATAGAAATTTCTACATCTATGAATAATTGCAATTTTTCCAAGGAGAAAGAAAAAAATGCAGTTTCCTAGAAGAACATGAGAGTATAAATTATACTCTCTCAAAGTAGAAAAGATCAAGGTGGTTTGGGGAACAAGAAGATGTTCAGTACCTTAGACTGGGTAGACTTAAAGGGGAAGAATTAGGGGGAAAAATAGGCTATGGTGATTAGAATCAAATTGGAAAGATGACCCAGTAGCCATGAGGAGTTTGATTTCTCAAGGCACAGTGTAGAGTCATGAGAAAGGTATAAGCAAAGGAATGGCATGGGTAAGGAGGTGCATTAAACTAAAATTTAGAACTGATCTTAAAAACTGACTGATGAGTGAAGGAAAATGGAGTCAAGAAGAAATACATTGCGAGACAAGGAGGAAAAGAAAGGAATCTGAACAGAGTATGGTGATGGAAATGAAGAAAAGGGGTAAAGAAACATTTGGAAGTGGAACTAATATGACTTCAACATGCTGCGGATGGTAGTTAAGAAGGGATTTAAAGCAACTTTCCACTAATCAGGCTGATGAAAAAAGATGGAGATTGAGAAAAGGCCACCAAATATTGCCTTTGGTCTGTTACAGTGGCTTTTCAGAGTACAGACAGGAATAAAATTGAATTCGAGGAAAAACATGAAGACTGTATTCAATGGTTCTCAAAGGAGTTTATTTAGACATATGATCATCAGAAAAAAGAGATTAAAAGTCTGATGTTTACTCATTTGCCAATTATTTCATAATGTTAAATTGACTAAATCGATATGTATCATATGTAAAATGGCATGTATTTTTCATGTTTATGGGGTTTATTTATATCACCAACAAAATATGAGTCTTATGAAGTACTTAGAATCTCAAATTAAGCCTGTTTTGTAGCAAATGATGACTGAATATAATATATAAGCAATTCAGTCTTATTTTATGATTAATTTTAAAATGAGAGGAAAAGCGATGGAGTAAAAAGAATTCAAATTATAGCTTCTCTATGGTTTCCATGACCATGAGTTTCTATTCTTCATAATTATGATTTATTTCTTTGCTAATAGTAAGAAGCAAAATAGCTCTTTATATCTCTGGAGAGAAGTAGAAGCAGAAGCAAATATTTTCCAATCATCTAAACCCTTCTGTTTCTGTACTCATTAGCGCATGCAATTAGTAGAAACCAGGCATTGACTGATTTGATTGGCATGTGTTTATTTTCTCTCCTACACCCTGTGAGATCACAGCAGGAGAGTAATGAAAGAATAGTTGTAATTTGCAATCATAGATAGTGTAGCTATGGATTATCATCATACTTACAACTGGACCAGGTGGGCCCTGGGGACCTTCTCCTCCTTTCAGTCCAGGTGCACCCTGGGAGAAGTGTAAAATCAAAGAAAATGAATCAATGTGAACTAAATATAAATGTAAGGAGATGTACGATTGATAAAATGAGAAAGTCAGAAAGTATTTTTTGATACAAACATATATACATATATACAACGATAATCAAATGCTTATGTTTACATATGTTGTCTTAAATACTCAGGATTCTATTTAAGCTCTGAAAAAAAAATGCTTGTAATAAGCACTTCCATTCACACACATATTTATATGTTGATCATACCTGAGCTCCAGGAAGACCTTGTTCACCTGGGAATCCACGTAATCCTGCTGGTCCATCTTTCCCTGAGATCCCTTGAGGTCCTGGATCACCCTAAAGAAGATAATATAAATCCATCAATAAAGAGTAATTTCTACACACGTTTGTATGAACAAAATTGTAGTTACCTCCAACCTGCTCTCAGGAAAGCTTAAAATTACTTAATAATGAAAATTTTGTGTGGAATGTCCTGTACATTAAAATGAAATAACAATACCTCAATTTAAGGATTTATATGTATAAATCAATAGTTTTATGGTCAATGAGCTAATTGTGCCATTATTCAGTAATATCTTCAAGTATAATAACCTTATACTAAATATATTCCTGACATGTTTTTCTGACATTAATTTAAATACTAACAAAATAGAGAGACTCTCTGGAGAAGTGGTAAGCAGTACAGTTAAAAGCAAATGAATGCTTGGAGCTAAGAAAAGTCCTTAAGGATGTCATACCTTTGCACCTTCTTTTCCTGCAGCACCAGGAAGACCTTGCTCACCAGGAGGACCAGGAGGGCCAGGGTGCCCACGTTCAACTATGGGACCAGTCTCACCTGTTGGTCCCTGAATTAGATAAGCAAAACCACATTAGTTTGCTCTTTTAATTTTTGACCAATATAATGCATACTCAAAACATATCTTACTCCCTTTTACAAAAGTTTATCCTTTTCCTTTATTTTCATGCTGTTCTAAAAAGCACTTCTTAT
Organism: Callospermophilus lateralis; assembly: GCF_048772815.1. Taxonomy (NCBI): domain Eukaryota; kingdom Metazoa; phylum Chordata; class Mammalia; order Rodentia; family Sciuridae; genus Callospermophilus; species Callospermophilus lateralis. Next base: position 2,079,276 of record NW_027512709.1, read on the forward strand.
CAAACACTGACAGTGACATATCTGACAAAAGTCTGAAATGATTTCTTGCAATCGTGGTTAGGATATCCAAGGGTACAAAAGAAAAAAAATACACGAAGTCTAAAAAGATATTTTCCTTGTTTAATACTAGAATTGCTTCAGTGTAAGGGCAGTCCAAGTATTGTTAAAAACTGTTTTGGAAGCCAGGTATGATGGTACACACCTGTATTCCCAGCAGCTTGGGAGACTGAAGCAGGAGGATTTGAGTTCAAAGCCAGCCTTAGCAATGGCAAGCAAATCAGTGAGATCCTGTCTCCAAATAAAAATACAAAATAGGGCTGGGAATGTGGCTCAGTGATCAAATGCCCTTGATTAAATCCCCAGTACCAAAAAAAAAAAAGTTTCATGCCATTTCCCTTTTTATATAAGGTGTTAAATCAGTTTAACAATAAAGAGACATTGGTGATATATTGATAGGTACTCTACTGAATCACTACTTGATAATAAGCCTAGACCCTGGGAACTCAAAAACTCAAGTAGTTCTCTTCGGAATTTCCATGCACTGGAGACCTCTCTATTTCTAATTTATATTCATTTGAAAAAGTCTAAGGAATGTGGCAGGGGTCCCCTGAAAGCAGTGAGTTTGGGCCAGAAGTTCCTTGAGGCCAAAGGTATAACAAATAGCCAGGTCCCTTAAATTGCAGCAAATGCCAAAATGAAAAATGTCAGGTCATTAATATGTCCCCTGACTGGTACCATTTGTGGTCCTAGAGTGTAACAAGCTATCAAGTATAAACAAGGAATGGTGATCAGCTGGTCTCTATGTTCACTTAGAATAAACAGCAAGATGAAGGATTTAAGTTGAAGATATATAAAGAGGAAAATTCCAAATGTTAAGGTTGTTATACAGTGAAATGTGTTACTGAAGTTGCTTTGGAATATCATTCCTTGTTATTTTTCTAAAAATGCAACATATTTTTAACTTTTGGTCTTGTATAAAGAACACATGTGCCCCAAATATTGGCACACGTTTCTAGATTTATATTTCTTTATGTAATAACTGGAAGTCTTCAACTATTATTGGGCAAAAGTTTTTCTCCCAGAGATAATTTTTTATCCAAATGCCAGGATTCACAAGAAAATGATATGAAATTGTTACTAATTAAATAACTATATCAGTGAGACAAAAATGGGCAGAGATTTATACAAAAAAAGATGAACTATTTCTTCCATTACTTCACTCCCTTTATTCTAACATGAAAATATAGTTACATTTAAAACAGGGAGTTCAATTATTTATTGATTTATTTATTTGGTACCAGGCATTGAACCCAGGGGTATTTAACCATGGAGTCATATTGCAAACCCTTTTTATTTTCTTATTTTGAGACAGGTCTTACTAAGTTACTGAGGCTGGCTTTCAACTTGTGATCCTCCTGCCTCAGCTTCCTGAGTCACTGGGATTATAGGCATGTGCCACTGTGGGAATTAAGATTGTCTTTAAAATAGTTGGATTTCCATTCATAATAGGAAAAATATATCAATGAAGATTTATACTCAATAAAATACCTGCTACTTTTACGCCTTAACATAAAGTAGGAGGAAAAAAAACAAGTCAGGTCCCAGAATTGTAGATGTCTGCATTGGGCAGGGATACATTTTCAAAAGGTATCAGTTCCTGAATATTCAGCTAAGACACCCAACATGTTTACATTCTAGATAGACTAATTCAGTTTCTCCTCAGAGATATTGAGTATAATAGGAATTATGCTCTAGTTATTCTTTCTTTTTTTGAAAAAAAATGGTTATGAAGTTTTTTGAAACAGAAAGTAAAAGTATTTTCAGAGGAAGCTTTCAAATTATTGATTAATGTATATAATATGCAATATATACTTAATATATGTATACTCTTGCTATGTATGGTATACACTGAAATATATTTGTATTACTTATATACTTATTCATATATAAAAGTATTTCCTAAAAAATAGATTTCACTGTATATATATAATTAAAACTGAAGATCTTTAAAAAGAACCCTTGAGTACACACACACACACACACACCAAAAAAATGCATGATGACATGCATGCTGTATTTCCTTGGAAAAAGAATCAAGAGTTAAAATTTTCCCTTAGGTTTGAAATTATTCTCTGAAATAAAATTATTAAGAAATCCAATAATTCTTCATTTTTGCTTTTGCCACACAAATTCTTAGAAAAGGAGTGTAGTTTTTGTTTCTCTGGGGAGGGATGCATATTTATGGATGTGCATGTTAGTGTATGTGTGAATACATGAGTTACAAAGTACTAAGAACAAATTATTAATAGGAAAAAGAGTAAAAAAATTAAATAATTAAAACATTTCTCCAACTGATCTTGCTTTACTGTAACTTGCTATTACCAGGGGTAAAATTCCTGCTGAGTAAACTAAAAGTGTTCTGTCCAGTCCATATGTTTTGGGAAAGGATAACAATTTTATTTTTTATGCACACTAATTATTATATGCAGCTCTGTGATACCATAATTCAGGATATTTCTCTAATATTTTAGTTGTCTGCTACCTGTCTTGAGAGAGATTCTTTTTTTTTAAAGAGAGAGTGAGAAAGGAGAGAGAGAGAGAGAGAGAGAGAGAGAGAGAGAGAGAGAGAGAGAGAGAGAGAATTTTAATATTTATTTTTTAGTTATCGGCGGACACAACATCTTTCTTTGTATGTGGTGCTGAGGATCGAACCCGGGCCACACGCATGCCAGGCAAGCGCGCTACTGCTTGAGCCACATCCCCAGCCCCCAGAGAGATTCTTGTCTTAACCAATATTTCACATATGCTCAAGAAAACAAAATAACACTTATTCCTGATATGAATAACTGTTGTTATGATGACAAAACCCCTTAAAAACATGTAATAAGTTACAAATATTAAAATTTATAAATATTGTTGAATTCTGAGCTTTATCATATTCTTCTAGGCCTAATTAATACTCAAAGGCCTGAAGTCATTTTGTAATTTTAAATTCTAAATGGACAAACTCTTTAGAAAGAATTTGGGGTTCATAAAATATAGATGGTGCCATGGTCAGGCTTTAGTGTTAAACTCATTGTGAATTTCTGATACACTTTCATTATATATTCTTCTCTTTTATTGATACAGGCAAATGAGAACCTGCCTCAATTAAGCAGTTATTTGCTAAATATCATTTGATGTTGGTAATCTTCAGATACTTAAATGTGATCTGAAATTTAAAAATAAAACATTTGGAATCATAATAACATGGATCCATGTTACACAACTTATTAAGGTGAAAAGATAAACATAAAAATATATCTCATTAGCAAAATAAAGGAACATACCTGTGGTCCAACAACACCTCCTGGCCCAGGGGGGGCAGTCTTGCCTTGAAATCCCTAAAGAAACAAAGTATTATGTGTAAAAACTATGCAAAGGACAAAGCATAAATTAAAATTTGACAATTGAATAACTATTAAAAGAAAGTCAACTATTGGCTAAAAATACCTCAAGTGCTTAAATCTGAGTTAACATATTCCAGTTCTTTTAAAAATCCAAAATTTGCTATCTTCATTGCTTCACATTGTAATGCAATAATTATTTTCAATATACTAAAATATAAGGCAGTATGATTAAGCTGGAGCACAAATGTATTCTTAGCCATGTTCTACCAGGTCAAACAACATATAGAATGTTAACATAGCAATGTTTATGGATGAAATAAATGATGATTTAGACATTCTTTAAAACAGTCCCCTGATTCTCTATGCATAGATAAATCTATAGTCAGTGATCTACATATATTTCTTTTTAATGCATTCCAAAAATCTCATAAAATATAAAAGGATACAAAAATACATGTTTTACATATACAAGAGAATACTTTGCATGATGAGTAATCATTTCATCTTTTTACAAATGTTCTTTCTAAAAACCCAAAAGAATATTGTTATAAATACACCTTGCAAATAATGCAATCATTAAAATAGAATCTGGTTGATGTGAACAGAATGCCTTTATTAAATCAAGCTTTGGGGAATTTATTTTGGTACCTACATTTCTCTAGACTCGTGGATTATTTATTCCGTATAATTGCATTATGATAGACAAAGTGCTTTCTCATGTGAGTAAGGTTACATTTAACAGTTAAGAGAACACATAGAAAAAACTAGGAGGAAAACATTTCAAAGAATAAAATTAAATAAAGTGAACAGTGTTTACAAAAGTTTTGTTCACTGTAACATGTAATAAAACTGGAAATAATAAAATTAGCAAGAAAAGAAGCTAGCAGTCCACATTTGTAGCACAACCTTCCAGGTAATTATGATTGAATTATTTGTAATAGCAAAATTCTATAATTAAAAGAAATCTAAACTTATAATTATTATAATTTATATCAGAAGGGAAACATAAAACTCTATAATTCTTTTTTTAATATTTACTTTTTGGTTGTAGTTGGACATAATACCTTTATTTTATTTATTTACTTTTATGTGGTGCTGAGGATCTCACATGTGGGAGGCAAGCGCTCTACCACTGAGCCACAACCCCAGTCTCATAAAACTCTATAATTCTTAAGACTATCAGGGTTCCACTTGAGCTATCATTCTAAATAGCCAAACCCACTAATCCTGCATGAAATTATCACAGAATTTATTTAGAATTTTATAGTCAAAATAGCAGTTTGCTTAATTTTAACTTTTTAGCAACTGGGAAGTTTGGAAATCTGTCATCATATTTTCAGATTATATACACACACACATATAAACACACATATACATGTGCACAATATATGTGGGTATGAATATGTACACTTCTCCTGGATTTTGTCAACAACCTCCATGACTACATTTCTTACCTCTATGATGATTCATTCTTCCACCTGCTCCAAACTATTTCTAAAACACTCATCTATGTTAAACCCTGACACTTTCTCAATAAGGGCCTATTGGTCATTCCAATTGTATGTGGTTCTGTCTCCAACATTTCCAACATGGTGCTCACTGGAAGTACCTTCTCTGAGTTGTGGTTTTCTTTATTTCTTTTGTTTCTTTATTAATGAAGTATCTTCTGTTTACACACTTTCCTGCAGCTATCAAACTCAGTCATTTAAACCTAGAGTGTCACCTAAGAGACTCTCAACATTGAGCTTCTCTCATGTCCCAGTAGACTTGTGTTATTCAACTCTTTCTTTGATGATTGCAGTTTTTCAAATCAGGTTCACTCATTTATCTACTTTTAGCCAGAATCACTATCTCACATAAGCAAATCTAATCAACTCATTGCTAATCATATGTCAAGTAATATTGATGACAAAGTTCAGCACAATCTTAACCTTGTTGCTACTCCAGTCACATCTTTTGCTTTGAAAATGTGTCCTAGGTTCTACCCACACTAATCCTCTCACCTGTATCTGAATCATACATTTGTATGACCTGTTCCCTTTGTTTGGATCACCCTTCCCCTTCAAGTTTGACTTGAAGGAGCAAATGCTTTTCTGAACTTAAAAAATATTAAAATCTTTTTCCTTAGTGAATGTGAGAGCAAAAAGTGTATTTAACAATTGATTAAAATTAATTGATTAAAAATCAATATTTCATTAAGGAAAGTCTATGAAAAATTTACATTCCACATTTGCACTCATGCATCCTAAGGGGAAAGAGAAAAGCTTGGCTGCTAGCCCAATTGTGGAAGTGATGGATTTTGGAGGAGCTGGAAGAGAGCACTGCCCATATGTCTGCTTATTCAAGACATTTATTGCATTTGCAAGTATCTGATAAATTTACACCAGAGATTGTACAGAAAAACTACACACAGGAGAATTCTTACAGACCAGAATGGGGTTTTCTTGTCTGATATTTTTATGTAAGAAAACTAAACTTACTTTTTAATTTTAGAATAAATGACGCCCTTTTAAAGTCCTTAAAAACAGAAATTAATTTGATATATTCATGGGTAGCTTGGAATATCTAAGACCCAACCAAAATGTAATTCCTATTCTAATAATCTCTAAGGGACTTTATTAATTTTGGCATCAATCCTGGATTTAGCAGTGTCACTGAGACAGATTTGGGATATTTCACTATAATAGGAGCTGTTTCTGATTTTTCCTGGAGACTTGAAAAAGTTTGAAAATGTAAGGCATCAAAATGAATCTTGAATTTATGAATGTGGAAGAAGCTAAAAAATAATGAAATAATTTCCTCTTTGAAATAAGATAACACATATATACAAAGCCTATCCAGTCTAGATTCTGATCTTATGCAAAGAAATCTTTTGAATTCTAGGCAGCAAAATAAAGTGAGAAAGAACAGTTCCTGGCCATAGGGTGATTCACTCTTCTATGAAAAGAGGTTGTGAAATCAGAAATATAATTTCCCAAAAATAATCCTGGCCTTTGTCTACGAGAAACTACTAGAGAGAAGGATTCTTCCTAGAGGCATTAGTTAATATGCTCTTTTCTTCTTTGTTTAAATTCAGATGTTATATATGACATAGTTATTTCAGAGAAAAGCAGAAGCTCTTGACTAAATTGAAGACAAAGTGATTTTAAAATGGTAATGCTCTAGGTATTCCTTCCTCAAAAGCAATTTCAAAAATATTCCTGTTATTCCCAAGAAATAATGTGATGGTTAAAATGACTGGATGCAAGATTTAAGTGGGAATGTTGTGTGGGAATTTGAGTGTAAATTTCACTGTGGATTCTTATTTAGAGAATCTATATTTTCCTCATCATGGAGATATCATTCCCAAGAGGAAACTCAAACAATTTTATTTTTTGGTCCCACTATAAATCATTTTGATTTAGCTTTGGAAAGTCCAGACTTTGAAATTTCTAGCCTGGATAAAATTAGGAAGCTGTTAAACTAAGAATTGTCACTTGGAGAGTGAGACAGGAATTGGGTTGCTGCTGACAGACTGTTTCTCCCATGGCAGAAAATTAATAATATTTTAAGATTTGTTAACACATATGGCTATGCAATTCCAAATATGTCTTCATGTTGGCAGAAAGCCTTGAAGTGATTTTTTAACCATGCAGTCAAAGATAGTCTATGTTGTGGTTTTCTCAAGAAATCTGGATAAAATTAACCAATATTAAGAAACAAGAATATGTTCCAAGGATATATGCCAAACCTTGAGGATTTCTGACTAGAATAACAAACCATTGGTACATTCAGATATGTAGTTTCATAACAGTGATAAAATAAATCACTAACCCATGAGAATTCTTAAGCCATCGAGGAGTTAACAATTTCTCCTGTGCCCAATCATCATCGTATATAAGATGGATTATTCAGTTAATTTGTTTAACGTTATATTTCTCCATTTCTAAATAATACAAAATTACTTTTTTCAATCTACATTTCCCTACTCAACAAGAGAGGAAGCATTTGAAATAGTTCCATACCACTTATACCCTTATGGTTGTAACATCAGCAGAATTCACTCTCTAGTTCTGGAAAGAAGAACTTTGTGTTATGTGCATGACTTACAGTAATGTGTGACGATATCATGAAAGCATCCAAAGAATAATGGGTTCTTGTCCATCAACTCATTATTAAAGTACCATTATTAACAATAAGATCGATTAAATAAGTTAACATAACAGTTTTTTCAAGGATATTTGTTTAGGTACAAACATTGGTCTATTTATGTATTTATTCATGTTTAAATAAAAGGTCTAATGGAATTCATTCCTACATTGTTCTCAAGCTTGTCATTTAAATGTTAAAATAAGTAGCTTCTGTGAACTAATGAGGTACTAAAGATTGAAAATTCCACTCAGAATAAGTTACTTACAGTCTCCCCACGTTGCCCAGGGTGTCCTGGCAGCCCATCCTTCACAGGTGGACCCTGAAATCACAAGTTTTAAATACCCATGAAGTAAATATTTCTTTAATTATAGACTAGAAGAATTATGTTAGACAATTTACTAATATTTCACTGGACATTATATTTTGATGTTCTAATTGATTTTATACTTGGTGATGTTCAGTTTTATATATGGCATGTATCTCTTTAACATAAGTCTATAGCTATAACTGAGACTAAAGAAAAAAATGTAGAATTCTATTCTATACCTTTTACAATTAAGTGAATTTATCTCATTGCATCTTTTTAAAACAATGTTTACATAGATCTGCATTTTATTTTTTTTCTTCCACATGATTAAAATAAAAAAATTTATTTTTATAAAACTATTCTTCAATTTGTGTGTGTGTGTGTGTGTGTGTGTGTGTGATGTGTTTGTAAGCCAATTCCCTGTGCATTGAAACATGGATAATAGAGAAAGATAGTGTCCTCTAGTGGTGATCCAAACTTCAAACTGACAAGAATGAAAAAGGAATGAAATTTACAAAAACAAAGGCACTTTACATCTAAAATCGCTTCAAGTAAAGGAAACAATGTACTATGCTCAATTCTGGAAATTATCAGGGCCACTTTTTCCCATTCAGTTTTCTTAAAAACCCTCTTGGAAGCAAAATTCTTATGAAGTACTGGAGAGCAACTCTGCCATGGTATTGCTTTCTCTAATGGGTGCAATCTTTGTCATGTCTGAAGAAATAGATGAAGCAATTAACTAAGTACTTAAAGCAAACAACTCTCCAAGGAACAAAACTGGAGCTCCAAGGGCCCAAACATTCTTAGATGTCACTTCAACATTTTTTCATTAAAACATATTACATATGTTTCCATTTCTCACTAGGTCATGAGTAATATAAGATGATGTTTTGCCCTCGGTTTAGAAGTGAAACACAAAAATGGGTAGTTCATTCTAAAAGATTTCATCCAGGTTCATGTTTTCAAAACAACAAATAAAAACAATTTTTCTACTTTGTCTCTATTTTGATACAGATGGAATTAATATGATATCAGTTTCAGATAATTATAAAAAATTTACAAAAAGCAGTGGAAGACAGCTAAAGAATAATAAAATTGAGTGTGGTCTTTCCCTATCAAACTAAAACACTTCTTAAATGCTGAGCTTTGCAATCAGTATAAAACATACACACGTTTCTAACAAATCTGTAAATATTAAAGTTAAATATCTCACTATATTTGCTGATAGAGATGAAATGTTCATTAAAAAATTATAATCCTTTAAAACAGTGATTTTAGTTCTTAATGATGATATCCTGGAATGAAAGCAACATGATTTTTAGTGGTGTTTCTAGACAGTCTAAGGCAACAGAGTTAATGGTCTATAGGATCAGTATCATCAACACTTTTCTTGATTTAAGTATGTACTTCTAATATTAGGCAATTAATCCTAAATAACTCTAATGGCTTTCCACTACTACCCAATAAAATAAAGCCAAATAATTGCTAAATAGTTTATTTATAAATGATAATTTTATCCATCCAAATAGGCTGCCTTTTTGATTTAGTTAATGAAGGATGGAGGAAACAAGTTCATCTAATGGGAGGTGTGTATATACAGGAAGTCAAACTGTGAAAAAACCCTTCCAAATAGTTTTTAAACTATCCAGTGAGAAAACACCCTCATGAACACTAGATTTGATATTTTTCCTACAAATATAAATGTTCCTCATAATAATGATGCTATAAATTTTAATCATTTAAACTTTTTCTTGAATGAGATAACTGTATTCTCTCCAAATATGGCAAAAATGACATAAAAGTAAAAGAACCAAAAGAGAACATTCCAAACACTCAGTCTTTGTGTGAGTGTGTGTGTGTGTGTGTGTGTGTGTGTGTGTGTGTGTGTAATTAGTCTGTAGGAGGAGACTGGTTCTATCCCTCACCTCAATTTTTTCTTTCTTTTTCTATCCCCTGCTTTGGTACTGAGGATTAAACCCAGAGGTGCTTAACCTTTGAGCACAACCCTAGCTGCTAAGTTGCTGAGGCTGGTTTTGAACTTACTCCTGCCTCAGCCTCCCAAACCACTGGGATCAATTTCTTCTTTCTATGTCAAAGAGATGAAGGTATTTCTTTTCCAAATTTCATAAAACTTTATACCAGAAACATGTTAAGCATTTTTAGTTCATACTTTAATATTTCACTGGATAGTAAACAGTACACAAAGCACTTTATTCAGCAGGGACAGCAATGCTTCTTAATAGTGCCATGTCTCTCCAACTAGACTGTGGGCTTCTAAAGTCTAGGCATCTATTATAATTCTAATACCTCTTAGAGATAAAATGAGTGCATGATCAATGGCTCCAAACTTAACTAAAAGGCATGTGAAAGAACAAACTGAAAAAGTCTGAGAAAAAATGAGTCCAATGGCTCTCTTTGATAAGATTATCATATTGCATGGGGAAACAACTTGCAACAATGTAAACAAATATGTAAATGTATAAGTATGATGTATAAATATATCTAACATAGGAAATACAATAATGTTAAGGCTATATGTCTCAAGTGGATTTTTCTTTTGGCTAAATGATCCATGTACATGGCTTCAGAATACTTTTGGACTTACCTTTGAAAATGTGTATATACAGTCACTTTACAAACCACATTTTCACTTTTCTGTGAAACTGCACATATGATATTGCATTTGGAACACAACTCAGTGAGCAAGACATTATGTGCAGGAAATATCAATATATTAATAGTAACTGTGTGTGAATCCACTTTAATCCTATAATATAGATAATAACCTGATATGTTTGTGGTCATAAAGCAGAACTGTTAAGTGTTAAAATGATACTCTTAAGCAGTGTCTAAAATTATTGCAAAAAGTAAGTGATTACCTAAATGGTTAACCTTTAATTCAAGAAGGTTTTTCAAAATAAATGATTCACCAATTTTATTTGTATACACACTAAAGTTTGGAAGATATTTTCTAGTCTAGGCTAGAACAATGATTCACAAACTGTTGTGAAACAGAACTATCTGTATGGCTAATTAAAATATGGCTATCAGGTGAAACTTTGTATTTCTACTAATATCCCAAGGGCAGCTGCTGCTACTGGGCCCAAACAAGCATTTTGAGAACCATTGCACTAGACAGATGGGTGAGGTAATTCTAGTGTATATAAAGAAACTAAATTAAGGAAGGAAGGAAGGAAGAGAAAGAGAGAAAAGGAGGACAAAAGATAAAGAAAGAGAAAACCACTGAACAGGACTATGTTCCCATTAATATTTAAATATAAAAATAAAGCATTTCAATTAACTTTGGGAAAATATTTAATGATGACATTCAAAACAATATTATAATAAACAAATTTTATAAGAAGAATATAAGTCAATAAATGTTATGATTACATTTTCTAAAAAATGCATTCTAGAGCGAAAAATAATAAACACATATAAATCTCAATGTGATATAAGTGTGTCAGAATGTTGGAAGAAGTTTAGGAAGTGATAATTGAAGATGGATGCAAAATTCCATTTGCAAGATGTAATTTGCTAGTGGAAGATAACAGGGAAATGACAACAGACCAAATATTTAATAATTAAAAATATTTATTGTACAATATTTAAATAATAAATATTGTAGAAAAGTAATTGACAAAATAATATTCACATTATTTAAAACAATGCAAAATAAGAGGTATTTAAATTACATTAAAATTCTTTGAATTCATAAATGGAAAACATTCTTTTACATTTTATTTTCAATTTTGCTTTTATAAGGATTTAATTACATCTACATCTCATAATTTAAACTGCAACTCTCAAAAAATGTGAAAATATTATAAAATAAAGAAAGAAAAGGAAATTATGACACTTACAGGAGGGCCTTTTGGTCCAGGAAATCCAACTGGACCCTGAAGTCCTTGAGGACCCTAAAGTAAAGAGTATAGAAAGCTTAATGATATGCCTGGAAAGAGAAACCTCCATGCCTCATGGCTTATTTATTCAGATAAAATACAGAACAACATACAACTTCTTCACAGTAGTGACAAAACTATGGTACTATGATATGGTAAATAGTACTAATAGAAAAGCAAAATAGTTTTTTACTACTTAAAATTGTACATCATAGGAGCACTGTACATATTTAGAGTTCATATAAAAAAACTAATAGAACAATAGTAGCAATAAGTTCCACAGATTTTTTTTTTACTTTGAATGTTGGCTATAAACATTCATAAAAGGAAAATTTCAATTCAATGCCATACTTCTCCAAAGGAAAAATATGTTTAAAAGTGACTCCATAAATTTTCTGGCTCTAGTGAGTCACAAATAAAAGGGAAAATAAGGGACTGAGGCTGTGGCTCAGTGGTAGAGTGCTTGTCTAGCATGTATGAGGCACTGGGTTCGATTCTCAGCACCACATATAAATAAATGAATAAAATAAAGGTCCATGCATCCAAAAAATATTTTAAAAAGGGCAAAAAAGTATCTCAAAATAATCATAAAAGATATCTTTAATATTTGTAGATAAAATGTATTTATTTTTGAGGATGTTACTATCTCATTTTACTCATGTATAAACTTCTTTGGTAGAAAGATAAAAAGAACTTTATTGTATAAGTATTCTCATTAACAGTCAGTCTAAATATGCTTTTATAATATTATTCTAGGCTCGATGTTTAATTAACAATATTATTCAACTTTCTTATTTACATATCTTTAAAATGCATGAAGTAGACTCTATTATGATGATTGTGTTGGTGGCAAAAAAAATATTGGTAAAATTTAATTCTGTGTATGCCAGAATGTAATAATTGTATTCATAAAAAGAAGATACGCAAAATTAAAGATAATATAAATAAAATTTAATAAGTAATAAAGATTTAATAAGATTTATCTACATTCTAAAAGTTTATTGGTGTTGAACTTTAATAGAATTTATTCTTTTAAAGTATCAGTTTAGACTTCTCAGGAGAAATTTCATTACTACTCTTAAGGCAATGCTAGTTCTGCAATAAGCATAAGCTTTTACTATTACCAGCATCTCATCCTGAAATGAAAAGGATTCATCAAATTTATATAGTTAAAAAATATACAACATGAAATTAATAAAATACTGAGAAAATATTTGTAATTTATAAGTTTTTGTACTATCTTTAAACTATGAAAATACGATTCTTAAATATACATCATAAAAAACTTAGCATTTTAAATAAAAAATTTTAAATAGTATTTTAAGGCTTTACAGTATTCTCTATTCCCCTAACTTCTTCAGACATATTTGCTTTTTAAAATTTTAATACTTTTAAAATAAAATTTGATTTTAAATTTAAGAAACATTTTAAAAATCACTATTTCAATGAAAAGTTTAAAAAATTGAGCTTGTTTTATAAAGTTCCACAAAAAATTGTTCACATATTTTCCTTATATTAGTCAAATATAGTAGTATCCCCTTTTCTGATTTTACTTTCCACAGTGTAAGTTACTGGTGATAAATTATGATCTGAAAATATGAAAGAGAAAATACTAGAAATAAACAATTCAGTGGTTTAAAATTATGTATTATTTTACACATAGTAAAATTTCATCTCCTTTGGTTCAGTCCACCTGGAACATAAAGAATCCCTTATTCAGGGCATTTACATTGTAAATACTACACACCCATTAGTCATTTTGTAGCCATTTGAATTATCAATCAACTGTCATAGTATTGCAATGGCTGTGTTCAATTAAATCTTATTATACTAAATAAGGTCCTCAAAGCACAAGAATAAGGATGATGGTAATTTTATTACAGTATGTCATAATCTATTTTATTATTATTGTTAATAGCTTATTCTGCTTAATTGATAAACTTTATCATACATATGTAGAAAGTATAGGGGGGAAAACATGGTTTATATAGGGTTTGGCACTATCTGCTGTTTCAAATACCTTAGAGTCCTGAAGGTAACCATGGCAGGTACAGGTAAAGAGGTACTACTATAGTTTCTGGGTAAGGTAAAAAATGTTTAAAGAATCAGTGTAAAGATTGTGTTTGTACCCAAGTATGAAGACTGTATAATATATCTAGTGTCTAGTTAAATTTTATTATTAGACAAATAATGAATAGTTTTTCATATCCCCTAAATATTACAAGGAGCATGCATATGCCAAAATTACTCACTTTTTAAGTAGAATTCAAATGTAATTAGGTATGTTGGTTCTGTTATATTTTGTTTTGTTTTGCTAAATCTGGTAACCTCAGACCCAATTAAATCTATTTAACTATTTTTTTAATATTTATTTTTTTAGTTGTAGTTGGACACAACACCTTTGTTTTATTTATTTATTTTTATGTGGTGCTGAAGATGGAGCACTCTATTGCTGAGCCACACCCCCAGCCTGAAAATGCATCTTTCTAGATTCATATTTAAAAAAGACAAAATTACCCTTTGCTTTGATTCTCAAAACGTATTTTTCCCACTCTCAGAGTGTTTTTACAATTACAAGTATTCATACTGTTGGATCTAACCACTATGTCCAAATTAAAATGTGAAAACATAGAAAGCATATTTATAAGCTGGGGACCTGTCTCATTTGCACGTATGAGGACCTGGGTTTGATCCCCAGCACCATGAAAAGCAAATAAAAAGCAAACAAAAAAGAAAACTAAAAGCATATTTACTTATAAAGAAACATGTTGATTGTTCAATTCTGGAATGCATAAATAAAGCACTAAAAGAGAATATAGTCTGTTCTTTAAAAACAAAGATCAGTGTGCTACAATTTGTTAAACTATTCTAATTTGTTTTGTGATTTGGTCAGTTTAATTAATCTAATGTGCTGAATAACTGTAATCATCAAATACATCAAATATGTCCATTATTAACTCAAAAGGTGCAGGAGGAATGGACTTGATTTGGGAATAATTCATCAAGAATGAGAAATGTTAGGAAAGTTTAATTTAATTAAATATGAGCCAAAATCAGAAAGTAACTAATTAAATATTTATTCTTACATCATATGTACTCACATTTTGGTCATATATAAAAACTAAGTTTTACTCACTATTTCTTTTTTGAAGTAACAAAACTACTCTTTCTCAGTTTTCCTTTTATAAAACACCTATCATAAGTTTCAAATAATAATCAATAAAAAATACTAACATGACTATATAATATCAAAAGCTATTACAGATACTAAGAAATAATTCTAATATCTTTGACTGTAATACAGAGGATAGCATTAAAAAAAAATCTGGACTCATGCAAAACAGCATTTTGCCAAAAAAGTCAAACAAAGGGCATGCTTGCTCATCTGTATTTTGCTTTATTTTATATCAATTGAAAATCAATTTACTAAATAGTTTTTCTATTTACTGGAATAGATGTTTTGTCTTGAGTTAAATTTATATTGATTGTGGCTTAATGGCCACTGGTAGCTTGCATTCTACCAGCATAATTTTGCTGCCAGCTCCACAGACAAATTGAGTATTAATATGGAAAACAAGACAAGTGGATGAAAGGGCATAGGTGTTTTAAGCACATTTTAAGTAAAAAATTTACATTGGCTTGAGTTTAAGAGTAATATCTTAGGCCAATTACATTATTTCTCTCATTTCTTTAATAAAATTAGTTGCATATAACTCATAAAGCTTTCATATTGGCAGGGCGAAGTAAATTAAAGAATATGATTTTTTTTAACTCAAAACAAAATTTTTGTGGATGAATGGATACAGATACTTTTTTCCAGAAGGGTAAACACTTGCAGAAGTACTCATTTTCATCTTATTTTAGGTGACTGAATCATACGTACTCTTTCACCTGGAGGACCAGGAGGGCCATCACCTCCCGAAGTGCCCTAGAAGCAAAAAAAAAAAAAAAAAAGAGACAGAAGAGAAAAGAAAAAATCAGTTTTAATTCCTTGTTATGGCAGCCTCCAGAAAAGGAATTTGCAACAAAGATCATTTGAAACAAGTGCCAACAATACCTTTGGGCCCGGTTTCCCAGTGGGACCTCTTGCACCTCTGGAACCTCGAGGACCCTGCATATGAGAGCAAAACATGAAACTGATCTAATTCCAAGCAAATCCAAAGGCACAGAAACATTATATTGAAAAATTGAATCACAAATGAAAATTACTGTTTTAAATGAAAGCACTCACCGTTGGACCACGCTGACCCCTCGGGCCTGGTTTGCCAGCAACTCCCTGCCAAAGACAGTTCAAACCGTTTCCATGTGCTGTATACCACAGTAAATTATGAAGTCTGGCGTTGAAATATGGTTTCTCATGCAAGGACACTGACATTAGCTAGTTCAGGATAAAACAATTAAATATCATACCCGTGCACCTTTCTCCCCATTGGCACCTGGAAACCCAGGAAATCCAGTGGAACCCTAAAATAATAAAAAACAATAAACAGTGAATATGATAACTTAAACTAGCAGGTCAAAAGATGTGATTATTTTGGAAAACAGAAATTCTGACACAGCTGGTAATACTTAAATAAAAATATAATTAAAATCATATATAAGTTTAAAGGGACCACACGAGCTCCACTTATGTATTTGAAATTGAACTTACAATGACATCTGAAATCCTGGAAGCATTGAAAGCATGAATTAATAAAACATGTTTTAGTATTTAACTTCAAAAGTCAAATAATTAATAAAAAATTATAACTCCTATTATAAAAAAGCAGTCCAATTTTGTGTAAAATGTATTTTTAACTTAATAGTCTACATTCTTGCTTTGACTCTAAAGAAAAATCCTATTTTCATAAGCATGACTAGTCAAACATTAAAACAGAGGCTTTATGAAGATGTTTTTCCTCAATTAACATTATTGTATCCGTATGTATATCATTTCAGCTGAATATCTGTGTACTTTTAGAACTTTATAAGTCATATAGGCTGGCCACCTTTCCTCCATGAAGATGTTTTTCCTGAATTAACATTATTGTATCCATATGTATATCATTTCAGCTGAATATCTGTGTACTTTTAGAACTTTATAAGTCATACAGGCTGGCCACCTTTCCTCCATGTTTTCTACTTGACCCTTGAATGTGACTACCAAACAAAGCAAGGTACTGAACAATTAAATACTATGTTTAATATTCCAAAGATAAAATTCAAGGTTTCTGTCTGCCATGCACCAGTTAAGTAAGTTGCATACATTACTTATCCTGTTTGAGTATGATTTTTTTTTTTTTTTTTTTTTTTTTTTTTGCAAAATGAGGCCAGTGACACATATTTTACAGGTATTTTGAAAGTGAAGGGAGATTGGAATAAAGGAATGCTGAGTAACAATAATAATTAATGATAACAACATATAATACAATGATCATTTTAAATGCAATAAATACACTGAAACATTATTTCATTTAGGCCACACATGACCACATTTTACAGATAAAATATAATATAATCTCCAATATTAAAATTCCTCCTTTTGACCTTGTGTATAATCTCAGATTTTTCATCTTGTCAGATATTTCTTTAATCAAGACTGAGACCAGTCTCCTCATAATTGAATAAGGAAATACAGATCAAGGTTCAAATCATTTTATTTACTATAAGTCCCTGGAGATGGCTGGAGGTTTTCTAAATATTTGCCTTTCCTGTTTAGACCACTGTATAATTAGGTTCAATAATGTGTAAAGTCTCTAGCAGATAGGAAATATAACTAAATCTCCTTTGACTTAAACAAATTTTGTGGGTTTTGGAATCAACTGACTTGTACTGACCTACACTAAAACAATTATTCTCCAACTGGTAAGTGGTCCCTCTGTCTGAGAATAATCTAATTATTGCTGAAAATATGAATTGGCAAGTCACACTCCATATCTACAGAAATTAAAACACACAATCTGATAGAAGGTCCAAGAATCTGCTCATTCAACAACCTCTTCAGGCGGTATGTACTTTAATGTTTGAGAATTCTTGGAAGCTGTTTCTTAAACATGTACAGTAAGAACAGGCAAGTATGAAATATTACCTATATGCAGAAAGAAGATAACTATTTAGCTTTATTCCAAATTTGAAAGTGATGAATATTACATTCTTAGAAAATAGGGTGAATTCTACTAATATCTTCCACAAGTGCTATTAAAGTAAATCAGGAAAATTGTATGTAAAGACCTAAGGCAGTTGATGGTTAAAATAATAACCCACCACTTATCAACATATTCTGATTCATGACTTTAGAGTCAACTTCTGTTCAACCTAAAGACAATTGTTAGACATGAAATTTCCACATACTAGCGGAACAGTCTCAACTAATTATATTTTGTGAAGGGCTTTTGAAGCTTCTTTCCTTTCTCTACAGAGAATCAGATAAAGGTGCATCTAATAGAGTTTTTTTTTAATTAGTTGTTCAAAACATTACAAAGCTCATGATAAATCATCTTTCATACATTTGACTCAATTGGATTATGAACTCCCATTTTTACCCCAAATACATATTGCAGAATCACATTGGTTACATCTAATAGAGTTTTACGGTATGGCTATTTCAGGAATTTGACAAGAAAATATAAAAATTTATTTTCATTAAATTTTACCTGGGAACAAATATTTAGTTCTGTCTTGACTTGACCAGATAACTAATCATATTAATAAATACTAATTTAAGCAAATTGTTCCCATAGATCAATTTATTTTCAATGCATTTATTTTTTTACATGGTTTCTGCTCTAGGAAGTCAGTGGGAAATAAACACAAAGAGTCCGATCCACAAGTTAAGCAGTTTATAATATATGAGGATAGTATCTTTATTTTCCTGTATAAGGACTTATCAACAAAATACAGACTCTGTAAAAAGGCATCACCTGCTTTTAGATAGAAGAAACAAAAAAACAAAAGAGACGACAATGTCAAAGACTAATGGTAAAATTATATCAGTTAATAAAAGTGAAACTTTCAAAATTATTTTAAATGCCATTTGAATTGTTAAAGTATACTATCCAGAAAGAGATTTTACAGTTTGAAATAGCTATCATCTTAAAATACGATGGTGTGACTTTTGAATTCCCATTATGGTTTATATTGCTACAAAGACACTGTATAAATTAAAGTGTCTAATTATAGTCCTTAAATTGCTTCAAAGAGATGAGCAATCAAATTTCACTCTTAATATAATAAAGACTTAATTCCATTCAAAATTTATTGGCTTCCACATAGAAAAAAAGTGAGGCTATCTTTGATCTTTAATGCACCCATAACTTTTGTTTTAGAAATGAGAAACCCAAAAGTTCTTTGATCATAGAAAAAAAAATTTAGTTATGCAGAAAAGAAATATAAAAAATAAAGGCCAATATTTCAGACATTTAAGTTATCGAATTAGAAATACATTTGATTCCTCTAGGAAGAAATATTTCTATTTAGTCATTCTGTTGCATTTTTCTAATAAAAAGAATTCAAAGAATACTAAGCAAAGAAATGACTTAGAAGAAACAAAAATAATCAGAATTTCAGATAAACTCATAAAATTGTGTTCATTCAAGTAATGTTATGGCAGTTTTCTAAGTATTCAAGTCAAAACAAAACAACACCACAATTGTAATTCAGCCTAGTAAATAGATCAAGAATTCATGAAGCGTAAGGCCGTTTATTCTGCAGTGAATAGTTTCTTACAATATTTGTGAAAAAATGTTGACATTTGAAAGAAAGGTAACTGTCAGAGCAATATATTAGAGATAATATTTAAAAGGTCAAAATAATTATTCAAAATAACTATTCAAAATTTCAGTGTATTAGAAAACATTTAAATGATACTTGTATTATTTTTAAATCATAAATTTTATGAATCTTATTTTAGAAAATATCATATGTGTTTCTTATCAAAAATTATAAGAAAAATCAAGACAAGCCTAAAATAGTGTCATCACTAGACAATGAGTTATACATGTAGTCTACCTTTCACTGGGGGAGGGACATTTCTGTCTCATCCTAGTTATCTGCGAATTGCATGTAGTCTACCTTTCACTGGGGGAGGGACATTTCTGTCTCACCCTAGTTATCTGCGAAATGATTAATAAATATATGTTAATTATATAATAGAATATTATACAATCAGGATTCTCCTTTTCTACTTTATGCATTATGTGTGAATGGGTCAAACTGTGCTATATATAGGGAAATAGATTAATATAGAGACTTTCATCTACATATACAGTATATAATGAACCCTCCAATATTAATAATCAACATTTACAAACTATCTTAATGTACCTAGTCAATGAATCAACTACAGTCTTCACTAAATTGTATGGTTAGCTGGGGAAAAATGAGTACTGGAGATTAAAACACAATTTTAAAACCATCTTTTTTCATAAAATATGTATATTTCAAATACTCAAAAATGGGATTCAGGGGCTGGGGTTGTGGCTCAGCAGTAGAGTGCTCACCTAGCACATGCAAGGCGGTGGGTTTAATCCTCGGTACCACATAAAAATAAATAAATAAGATAAAAGTATTGTGTCCAACCATGATTAAAAAAAAATTTTAAATGGGATTCATGTGATATAATGGGGTTAATAGTGACCCTTCCCAAAAAATAGATACATCCAAGTCCAAAGCTCTGAAACCTGTGAATTCTGCTTTATTTTGAAGAAGGAGGAGGAGAAAAAGGAGGAGGAGGAGGAGAAAAATAAAAATGTCTGGTCTTCCTCAAATGAAATTAAGAATCTTGAAAGGAGATCGTCCTGAATTATCCAGGTGGTTCCTAATTTCAGTGGAATTAGTAAGAAATTTTAATGAGAATAGAGCAGTTATCAGCAATGACATATTCTCAGAGGAAAGCTAGATATATTGCCAAGACAATGAATTCTAGTTTGGACTTGAGAAAAAATTTAGTTTTAAGACAAGCATTAACAAAGACAAATGATACATGAATCAGTAACAAAGAAGGTTCTTAGGAAAATATAAAAAGTTTAGAAAATAATTATCTGCAGCACATTTTTTTAAGTTATGTGAGCTTCTTTAGGAAGTTCATAAAACCAACTTTTAAGAAAACTTTTTTTCGTACGTAATCAATACAACCACAGCAAATAAAATTTCTATATTGATGTGGAACTATATTTTACAGAGTTGTTTCATTTGATCATCATGAAAATACTGAGAGGAAAGAAAGGCAAAGCAAAGAGATGATGTTTTCATCTCTACATTATTCTAGGCAGTAAGAAAGTGTTCACCAAATGTTCAGTTAATTAATGATCAATAAAGGAGGGTAGAAGAAGGGGAGAGAATTCAATAAAGTTCTGTGAATGATAAAATGAGAAATGAGGTTTATGTTTTAAAATGTGGACTTTCTACTCTGTCTCTTCTCCCTATTGTTGAAAACTAATAATAGTCTATGATTAAAATTCATAATGGATTGCAAATTAGAATCTAAACTAATTAATATATTTAATATAAGAAAGCCAGAGATATTTACATAAATTCTTTTATGGAAATGATATTTATACTTATCTAAATGATATATTTGAATTGAAATTCCTTATAAGTGGTAAAATATCATGTAAAGTAAAATAAGAGATACAGACAATAAATGCATTTCTTTCTAGGTCAAAATCCATTCTATATTACATGAGCCTCCAATTCTGACAGTAGTTCTATTATGGAAATAATTATGTCATTATAGGATGACCTCAGTGTAAAAAACAGTGTGGGTTTAAAAAGTAATTGTCATGTATAACTATAATTCTCTAATAAAAGCATTTTAAAATCCCTAGGTGATTTGTCTGTAAGTGAGGCAGATCCAAAATCACCCTATACCACAATCCCCATACCAGAATCACTCTGGAAACTGGATAATAAGAATATTATTGAGCCCTACCATAAGTCTAATAATCCAGAATCTCTGCAGGGGGATGAAAGATATGAACAAATGATCCAGGGGTCTTTGTATCCACTGCATTTGAGACACTGATTTTGAAACACCTGCTTTACCTGCCTCAAATGAGGATTTTAACATATTTACTGTTCTAGGTCAGCCATTTATAGGACAGAAATCAGTGAGGCTAGAGTGAATTTTACATTGTCTCTTGGACACATGTACTTATATGCTACCACTGAAGTCACTTTAACTTTACCAAACCAGTGTTACCAACCTGACCAATGTATTTTAAACAAACAAAAATGCACCCTAACACTGTCAAGTAGGAATTTCTCAACATTTAATAATCTATTTTTTGGAGAGACTAATTTTAGAAGATCCAGCTTCTGTATTTTTATAATATCTAAAACATATTTTTAATATATAGGACATTTTAAAATAGTGTGTGTTTCACTGAATTATTTATTAAGACTAGATCAGAGAAAAAGTAAACATCAATATTGTTGACTTAAAACCAAAGCAAGTCACATTTATGTATACTATAATATAGATATTAAAAAGCAACTTAGAAAATAGTATATATTTTTTTGAATTGTGTAAAAATAAATGATGGATTTTCAGGAAATGCTATTATTGCTACATGGTATAATTGTGAGTGCATACAACTTTAAGAATTATATTTGGATTTATTGAATTTTCCACAAAGCATGCTTTTGAAATAAAATAGTAAGTGGTGTATTTAAAAGTTCAATTGTATACCTTAATAACAAAAGTCCAATTGATGAATTTTGTATTCTTATATGCTTAATCAATATTTATTGAGAACATATTGAGTTGCAGTATTTAAGCTTGGTTCTTGGATGGGGTAGTGAGTAAGACAGCCATAACTGCATGGCTTACTGTCTACAAGGAGGAGATGGGAAATTAAGATTTAGTCTGTTAGGTGACATAAGGGAAGATACCCAGGAAGGAATTAAACAAAAACTCTGAGCCCAGAGAGAAGCAATTAGGGGATGCTTCTGGAAAATAGAGTCACCTTAACTGAAAACTAAATGTTAGTAGCTGATAGCCAAATAAAATGATGATAGCCAACTGGAAGGAAGAAATCAACGTAGTGCTTTAGGAACCTATAAGCAGTTTAACATGGCTAGTACTTACAGAAAATGTGTGTGTGTCTATGTGTGTGTGAGAGTGACTGTTGCATGTACAGAAGGATATGAGGTTAGATGTGAGGATGGTAACGTAATCAATCAGTGACTGAATAACGAAGGACCTTGCAAATCACGCTCATATATTTGGATTATTTTCTAAGTACAGTAGAAATAGGATTTAATTATTTAAAATGATGTGATCTGATTTTTGTTTTAAAAGTTAAGTACAACTCTGATATAAAATTATGCTGAAGGAAACCAGACAGGAGGGTTAATGAGACTAATTAGGAAATGGTTACAGTATCCAGGTGAGTGGCAATGGTGATTGACACTAAGGTAGTACTGACAAAAATGAAGAAAGAGTACGGTAAGACTTGTTAATAATTGGATCTGGGGATTAACAAAACCAAACATTACATATTTACTTTTGGCTTTGTGAATTGAATAGACGCTAATGTTATTTTCAGAGGTAGAGAACATAGAAGAAAGAGTCATTTTGTGGTTGGAAGAATGAGGAAAAGGTGAAAAGTTCAGCTTGGAACATTTTAAGCTTGAGGTGCCTATAAGATATCCAAATGGAAAAGTCCAGAGGGCATTTGGACCAATTTGCTGTTTTGGGTAAAAGCATTGATGTGGGAGGCAATACATCACAAGCTGATAGAAGCCATGTATACTGATTTAATCTTCTCTAAAGTACATAGAGTGAAAGAAAGTCTAAGACATAACTGTGATGCCTAATGCACACTAGAAGAGCCTTTAAAGGAAACAGGGACAGCAACCCATAAGGAAGAAATAAGTGAGACAAGCCTGCTGATATAAAATGAACTCATGGAGAATCGATATGGCTCAATTGTTGAAGAGTCCTACATGGTGAATAAAAACAGAAAAATACCAGTTTTTCAGAAACTGTCATTGCTTGTGTTAATGAAAGAAATTTTTAGTCATATGATAAGAACAGAAGCTGATTTTCTCAAGTCTGGTACAAGGCCATTAGCAACAGGAATTGCCATAGAGCTGAAGGTCTGGGTTTGCCAAAGTGAAAGAAATCTAAAAATCAAGTCAGCTGTAAGGCAAAGGCTTTTTCAATGCAGCTGTTCATTCTTTAAGGAAGGATCTCTCCCAGTGTTATGTTCATTAAGGAGGCTCCACAACAAAAGGAATCTCTCTGAACCTTAACCATGACAGCTTTCAAAGAAAGATTTTTCAGTTTGCTTGCTTTCTGTTTCATTCAAGACCCACAATCATAGGTCTCAGTAGATTCCAGGATAAACCATACATTGTACTGAAATTCAACCCTTCCTAAAATAATGTCAAGTGCAACCGCCCATGGGGAGTGTCTTTTGCACTTGGCATGCCTTCTAACCTTCCCTGATGGCAAACCTGAATGGGCCCCATCCTGGGATTCAGGGTATTTCAATGCAATGATTCTTCTAAAGGAGAAAGACCATGGTTCCACTATTCTTACAATGGCAAGTCTCTCTAGCTTTCAGGTAAAGATTTGGCTGCAAATACTCTTGAGAGAGAAGCACTGACTAAGAGCACTGACCATGTAAAATCTGAGATCTTGGAATGTCCAAGTATCCCGACGTACTCTTTTCAGGAAAATTAAAATGCAGGTGTCCACATTTTTCTGTGCTTTCACTATTGCACTTTGCAGATGTTGCAGTTTATACTAATTGACCTTTCATGGTAACCCTGCATTGAACAAGTCTATCAACAACATTTTTCTAACAGACTGCACTCATTTTGTGTCTATGGGTCACACTTGGGTTATTCTCACACTATTTCAGACTTTATTATTATATCTGTTATAGTGATCTGCCGCAGTCTCCGGCTGGGCACAAATCACGAGTCTCCACACAGCTTGTAGATTCAAACAGCAATTCTTTATTCCTGAACTCACACCGGCCGTCTACAAACACGTTCTGGGGGAATCCACGTTCTCTCCCAAATCCACTTCTCCCAAATCCACTACTCTGCCCAAATCCACTTCTCCCAAATCCACTACTCTGCCCAAATCCACTCTCTCCCAAATCCACTACTCTGCCCAAATCCACTCCGCATGGGCTTCTGTCTCCCAAAATATACTGTCTGACCCTAAGCACTCAAGAGGAACTCAGCAGCAGGATACGCCCTATTCTAAAGGGGGAACACCCTAATCTCCTATTATGCTAAACTGCCCTATTCTAAAGGGGGAACACCCTAGTCTCCTATTATGCTAAACCGCCCTATGCTAAAGGGGGAACACCCTAAACACGATCCTGCCCTGGTCCTTGAGCAAGGTCACCTTTCAGAAGTCCTTCCACTAGACAGCATGGGAGTAAGCTGGCAAGGAGATTGTCAGTGATCCATGATCAATGATCTTTGATGTTACTATTGTAACTGGTAGTGGTGTCCCACCAACCTCTTTCATATAAAATGACAAATAAAATTGATGAAAATGTGTGGGTTTTGACTACTCTAACTACAGTCATTTTCCTGTCTTCGTCCCTCTCCTTGGATCTCCCTATTCCTGAAGACACAACAATTTTGGAGTTAGGTCAATTCATAACTTTGCAGTAGCTTCTAATTGTTCAAGTGAAAGAGTCACATCTCTCACTTCAAAAAAATTTTTTTCATTTGTTCTTATTAGTTATACAGGACAATATGATGTATTTTGACATATTATACATATATGGAGTATAACTTCTCATTCTTCTGGTTGTACATGATGTAGAATTACATTGGTCATGTAATCATATATGATACAGGATAGTAATGTCTGATTAATTCTACTATCTTTCCTATTACCATTTCCCCTCCCTTCCCTTCATTTCCCTTTGTCTAATCCAAAGTACTTCTATTCTCTACCCCTGCCCATTGTGAGTTAGCATCCACATATCAGAGAAGACATTTGGCCTTTGTTTTTTGGGGGAATTGGCTTATTTCACTTAGCATTATATTCTCCAGTTCCAATCATATACTGGCAAATGCCATAAATTCATTCTTCATTTTGGTTGAGTAATATTCCACTGTATATATAAACCACATTTTCTTTATCCATTCTTCTGTTGAAGGGTACCTATGTTGGTTCCATAGCTTACCTATTGTGAATCAAGCTGTTATAAACATTGATGTGGCTGTGTCACTATAGTATGCTGAATTTGAGTCCTTTGGGTACAAACAGAGGAGTGAGATAACTGGTATTCTGAGGAACCTCCATACTGCTTTCCATATTAGTTGCAGCAATTTGCAGTACCATCACAATGCATGAGTGAACCTTTTCCCCCACATCCTTACCAACATTTATTGTGACTTGCATTTTTGATAATTGCCATTTTGATACCTCTCATTTTTGGTCAAAAGTGAGAAATCAAAAGCTTAGCAAAGAAGACATTTTGAAAGCCGACATAGGGTAAAAACAGATGCCATAATTTTCCCTTTTTCTGTGCATAGAGTTATTTGAATATATCAAATGTTCAAGTCTATATTACTTTTTGTACTAGAAAAACCACGTTATTCTACACTAACTTGTCCAGGTAATAGCAAAAAGTAATTTTTAAAGGCATATTTAGTATGATTGGATGCATTCATAGCACAGCTACAAATCTTTCAAAGTTGTTATAAACCACGCAAAACTACTTCCTTGTGACAGTTTGTTGAACATTTAAATGGAAATTGAAAAACCTAAGCTATCAATTTCATTTCAGCTAGCAATTCTACTGAGCTTAAAAATCTAAAATTCCATAGTGCTGTGAAAATACCAACTATCAAAAATATATACAATTAAATTACAATCTTTAAAAAATCTACATTGTTTTCAAACATCTACCTGGCGAAACATACATTTCTTTTGTAAAATCATTTAATGTTCTACAATGTGCCATGTAATCTGGATAATTTTCAAATAACTCTTATGTTCCTCCTGAGTTTAAGATGTAGATATCTAAATATAAAATTGCTCATTTCTCCTCCAGGTCTGATTCTCAGACAGGAGGTTTCCAGTCTGACACTACTCCACTGAAATTGTCATGGTCACTGAGAGAAGGTAACTAATTGTCTTATTCGAACTTTCTCATACCCACTCCTGTTATTTTCCCTTACTTTAGCTCTTTTGGTTTCTGTTAAATCCTGTCTGATAAATCCTGACTTTAACCTTTGTAGCCTTTTTTTTTTTTGCCCTTAACAGCTCATTTTTATGTGCTTTCCTTTTCTCTTTTTGTATTCATTTTTCTCCCTCTTCTCTCCTTTCAATTCAAAAATAAAGCTCTAATTAAGGACTCAATTACTACTTCTATAAACTCCTCTTGTGTAAATGTCATCTTCTTTCTTGATATTCTGCTTCTAGAAATGAAGCATAATGTTTTCCCTTTTTTTTAGGAAGGCACTTGTTTTCTACCTTTATTTGTTGGCAACCTCTGAGAAGCTGCATAAGAAAGTTAACAGGCTTGGGTTTTCGACCCAGGCCGAATGGCATTCCAATCCTGACTTCATCAGTCATTACTTTCCTCACCTTCTGGTAAACTTAGTCTGTCTTCATCTCACTGTCGCATTTGTAAATATCTGTTACTGATGTTTGATGCGAAGATCAAGAAGACTAAAAATACAACACAGTGCTTGACATTAAGGTAGATATGTAAAAATGGCAGATATTATTATCTCTGATATCAACCTTCTGTCATTCTCAAAAACTGTTGATTAACTGTCATTAGTCTTCTCCTTATTGTTTCCACTAGAGTATGCACTCTCTAAGAGTATGAAATCTGAAGTTTCTGCAGACTAATGCAATACTTGCTCATTAAATAGGTGTGCCTTTAAGGTTTACATTTTTTCCTGATGACTTTCTCTCTCTCCCTCCCTTCCTGCTTCCTAGTACCATGGTCCTGAGCTGCTTTCTTCCACCACACTCTTCTACCATGGTGTTCTGCCTCACCTCAAGCCCCAAGGAATAGAATCAGCTGTCTGGGAGACCTCAGAAAACCATGTGCCCCCGAAACACACTTTTATTCTTTAAAAATGTTCTTCTTAGGTCTTTTGGTCACAAAAGTAAAAAAGCTGACTAAAATAAACTGTTTCTTTGGTGTTTAGCTCTGAGTTTCTTACATATTTTGGATGCCAATTCCTTTACAGTGTACAATTTACAAATATTTTCTCCCATTCTGCAGGTTTTCTCTAAATCTTGTTGATTATTTCCTTTCCTATACAAAGGCTTCTTAGCTCAGAGTTATCTCATTTGTCTATTTCCACTTTTGTTGCAAATGGTTTGGGGTCCTATCTAAAAAAAAATGATTGTTACTCCAAGACTTTCCCCTATTTTCTAATAATAAATTTTATGGTTTTAGGCTTAAAATTTAGGTCTTTAATCCATTTGATTATTTTCAATGTATTTGCATTTGCATATTCAATTTTGCCAGTAAGATTTAGTGAAGAAACAGCCTTTTCTCTATTGTGTGTTTTTCATACCTTTGTCAAAAATCAGTTGACTGGATGTGCAATATGTTCTGATGTCAGGTATTTTGAGGCTTCCAGTCTTTGTCTTTTTGCTCAGAATCACCTTGATTTTTCTGGGTCTTTTGTTTTATAGGAAATTTATATATTTTTTGTTTTGTTTGTTTTCTGCAAAGAAAATCATTGGTGTTTGATAAGTATTGCATTGAATCATCATTTTGGGTAGTATGGGTATTTTTAGCAATATTGACTCTTTCAATCCATGAACAAGGGATATATTTTCATTTCTTTTTTTAATCCTCTATGAGTCCTTTCATCAGTATTTTACAGTTTTCATTGTAGAGATCGCTCACTTCCTCAGTTAAATTTATCCCTAAATATTCTTTCATACTTATTTTAAATGGGATTGCTTTCTTAGTTTCTTTTAAAGCAAGTTCATTGTTTCCATATAGAAATTAAACATTTGACTATATTCCAGAATGTCAGAGAATGAGCTGGTCTCTTTAGCATCATTTCTCCTGGCTTATGTCAGCCACACTGTGAGAGAATAATGAATTAAAAACATATATGCATGTTATATAATACACCTTATAATTTTAATTTTGATTCGAGAATAACTAGAATTACATTTTTATTGTTAAAACTGTCTCATGATAGAGGAAAAAATAAACGCCAATTGAAGAAATTATTTCTATCACTGTAGACATTTGATAGAATAAAATCTTTCAGGAAAGTTTTGGCATTGCCTTTAATAATAGTTATATAAATGACATTAATGAATTTTAAAAAGACTCAGTTATTAAATGGACAATTATTTTATATTCTTAGCCATGCTTGTATTTAAATTTTCCTATAGCATAATACTTTAACTGGATTATGAAATTAACAAATCTTCTCCCTTCATTTTCATCAGTATAGATGTCAATGTACAATTTCATTCTAATTATAATTTCATTGTGGTAAACTTAAGTTACTGTTAAACTATAATCTGAAGATTCAGAAATTTTATATTTACTAATAATTACAAATATTTTATGCTCAGCATGTTATTTGTACAAATTAGTTTTCAGGCAATAAACTAAATCTCCTCCCATATTCAGTTAAATGATGGTTTAAAGCTAATTACTAAGTTTTAATTTAATTTGGGGCTATCTTTCATATATTAGAGCATAAGTTAAGGCATCATTTATGATGCATGTTGAAAAATGCTCAGAAAAAATAGTCATATATTCCTCATTTTTGCTATAAGATACTATATAATTTGAGTTAAGCCCTTAACTATATAAAAATGAGAATTCTGTGTGCATTAATAAAACATGAGAAATAACTATTTAATTTAAATAATGAAGAACAGTGTCAATATGTATATGCTAGATTTTATCATATGCTAAATAGCTTTTCACATTTTAAAAGTATGCGTCAGCAATTACCATACTGTGATTTATGACCTTTACATTAAAATTGTTTCTGTACTGTTAGAAATACTGAAGTGTTGCTGGTGAGACTGCAAATTGGTGCAACCACTATAGAAAGCAGTATGGAGATTCTTCAGAAAACCTGGAATGGAACCACTATTTGACTTGGCTATCCCACATCTCAGTTTATACCCAAAGGACTTAAAATCAGTCAATAATGCAGCCATATCAATGTTTATAGCAGCTCAATTCACAATAACTATGGAACCCCTCGACTTAGAGTTCATTAGTATTTTACCATCTCTATTCTCATAGAATGAAGAAAGGTATTGATACATCTTTAAAGTCCTAGCCATGACATGGGCATAGAAACAGGAAATGTGATTTTTTTTTAAAACTCCGAGATCAAACAATGATGAGATATTCAATAAATAAGAGGGTTGAAGATAGATCCAAAGGGCCTCAAAGGTGGAAGAATGGGCCAAAATTTACCATCAGAAATTCAGGGAGCAGAGCAGTACAAAGTCTGCCCTCAGGAAGAGCCCAAGGGGATTGCTCTGGGGACCAATCAGGGACCCTTCTCTCATCTGGGAGAGTCGCTACCAAGGGCAGGGATCTGGGAGGAGTGGGTCTCAGGCATGCAGGGTGGATTTAGGGAGGAGAATTCTTCAGGAGCCACTGCAGGCTCCAGGGACACAGCAGGGAGCTGAGCGGATGTTGGGGATCTTCAGTGAAGGTCAACTGCTAACTTTGTAAGGCTAACAGTTAGCTCCCTAGTTAATGAATTACTCAGTACATCCTTCTTGAACAACTGCTCCATGCCAGGCACTGAACAGGAATCCACGGATCTCCCAGGGTCACAGGTGAGTAAAAGAGGGGCACCTAGAGTCTTGCTGGGAGGCTCCCTGGTAGACAGCCGGTGCCAACTGATGCTACATGTAAAGGGAAACACCAACTTATTATGCATGCATTGCTTTTTAGATAAGTGTGATGTGGGCCAATGCTGGCTTTGCCCATGGTCTGGAGGACAGGGAGTCAGTCTGGGGAGCCATGCTGAGGAATTAGCAAACTTCAGCACATGCAGGTGGGGCGCTGTGTGGCTGGAGCAGGGAGGAGGCTAAGCCTCCAGAACAGAGGCCACAGTGGCAAGGCAGCTCCACCATCGTCAGGGACTCTGAGGAGCAGCTCTCAGGCCAGCAAATGGAAGTTTCTGGAAGGCAATCTTGGTCTATTGTAAGGAAGAACGTTTGCTTTTTAAAAATCCTTCTCTTAAAATCATAGTTTTCCCCAAGGGATCTGAACTTCCTCTGCTCAGCTGGTGACACTGGCATTGGAGCCAGTCCATTGATGGGTGGGTGGCAGATGACGAGTCTCTAGCTTCTCATCCCCTCAGGCTCCACAGCTCTAAGAGGAAGCTCTGAAGAAGGTTTGTTTGGGTATGGATAACTTTTGGTCAAGGCGTCTTTTTGGCTGGGCATTTGAAAGCTTGTTCACCTCTGTGGAGTGAAAGGGACCATCCGCTATCAAATGAGTCTGTGGCATCAGCCCTCAATGTTCATATAACATTTGGGTAAAACCACATTACGTTCTTGTGTGCCTCTGCATATGCTGATTTAATCCTTTAAAATGCCCTGGGGGCAGGGATGGGGGACACCACACTTGAGGTAGCATGGCCCTGGTCAGGCCATGGGTCAGGTTCCTAGAAGCTGACCGTGTACCAGGCTCCCCTCTGGGCCAGCACACAGGGGAGTCAGGAGAGGTGTCTTCTGTCACTTTCTTCCTCCACACCCTCCTTCTCTGCCTCCTTTATAATTGTTCTCTCTGCTCCTGCAGTACCATGCATCGCTGATGTTTGCTGGCTATTTAATCTCATTTTAGGCAGCATTTTATATTTTCATGCTGGTTTGGTGGTGCACGCCTGGAATCCCAGTGGCTAGGGAGGTTGAGGCAGAAGGATCATGAGTTCAAAGCCAGCCTCAGCAAGCACGGGGCGCTAAGCAATTCAGTGAGACCCTGTCTCTAAATCAAATATAAAGAGCTCTGAACTACACATTTTTTTTCCCTGAGTTTCTGTTCAAGGACAAAAACAGCAAACAGACTATGATGTGATAGATAAGTTGAAAATGTAGAAATCCCTTTTTACATTTAGCTTGTAGGCATTTTCATATTCTCTTTTGTAAATCTTTGTAAGCATATGTCACAAAAGAAAAAAGACTGTCTCCTACTAAATCACAATACCATATCACACCTAGTCAAATGAGCAGTAATTTCAAATTATCATCTCATATCCAGAGCATGGTGAAGTTTCCCTAGTTGTCCCAAGTATTTACAGTCAGTTATTCATTTATTTTACACAGGACATAAGGCAAATTCATCCATCACATTTGGTCATATATCTGTAGTCCCTTTTGATCTAAAATAATACCCTTGTTCTCCCACCACACCTCCATCATGTTTATTTTATAGGGAGAACAGGAGAGTTGGATTTGAGAATTTCTCAAATTGTGGATTCATCTTACTGTTTTTCGAATGTCACTTAACTTGCTCCTCTGTCTTGCTCATTTCTGTAATGTGAAATCAGGTCCAGTATCAGCAGATCTGTGTTAAACTCAATTTTCTGGGTTCAAATTGACTCTTGGGGTGAGCACCTACTGTGCCAGTAAAAAGAAGTAGCTGGTGAGTCTAGAAGACACAAAAAGTGCAAGGGTTCCTGATCTGTGCAGGAAGTTTGAACAACAGGCCTATTCTTATGATGACTCACCATTAAGACATCATCTGAATTTACCAGGATGTATGAGGAACCTCTTCTCTCTCATTGACTGGCTCCTCTTCTCTCACATTGATTGGCTATGCAAAAACCAGATCCCTTATTTGCTCAGACTGTGTATTTGTTTATAGCGGAGTTTGCATTACTAGAAAAAAAACTGGGGCTTTCTCTTTCAGTCAAATGAGGGGTGCTTCCTCTTCTCCACCAAGTCATAGTGTATTCAGCACTAGTGTGCTCTATTATTATTCTAAATGTCAATATTTCTGTTACAGACTCTCTCAAGCTACACTCTGTGGTTGCCCTATGGCCTTTACCTATCATGAAGATACACACATATTGATTTGATTTAATATCCTGGAGCAACATGTAAATGTTGAGTGCCTCTAATCTGATGTCTTGGGTGTTTCAATTATTATGCAATAAATGAAGAAAGAAGGAAGTAGAGAAAGGAAGGGTAAAAAAAAGAAGGAAAGAATAAATTGGTAAAGAATCAAGAAAATTCTTTTCCCTCTGAAAATGGTTAAGACATGCAGAATAGACATGTCTGTTCAACATAGCCAAGGTCAGCTTTCATATGACCTCAGGGATCACCCATAGTCCAGTGCTAATGCAGTCCTGCCTTAGCTACCAGGGTAGAAGTGCCCCTTCTCAACACAGAGAAACAATTCCTCCAGGATATTCAGAATAGTTTCTTTCTGTATGTTCCCACTAACTTCCCTAGATTAGATGATACTTATCCTGGCCCCTTTAAAGACTCTTGGAGGAGAGATTCAGGAAAATCCTCTTGTAATGCCAAAGGGGCCTTGAAGAGTCAGCGGGGAGTGGCATTGCCACACCAAGGTATTACATCTGAAGTACCCAGGGTCAAGAGCCTAGGATCCTGAAAGGCAGTGTTGAAATGCTGTAAAAATATAACTTACCCAAGGAACAAATCACTTGGAAATTAAAATAAAATACATATTGGCTTCCAACTCTACTGGTTTCAGAGGCTCAAATGTTGTCTTGAAGCCCCCAAACCACTGCCTCTACTCAATCTTTGGTATCTTTTGCAATGACTTTGTTCTTAGGCACACTGGGTTCATGTTTTAGAAAAGGTGGTCACCAGAGACTTCAGACTTCAATCTTACAGCCATGTGGGACATGATTATCCCTCCTTCAACACCTACTGTAGCAATAACAGTGGCTGTGCTTGGATGAGTGACAAATTATCACCTGAGACAATTGCTGTGGAAGCTTATTAACGCAGTTAATCCCATTGATATTCAAAGAAGAAAAGTTTTCAATCATCTTGGTAAACTTCAGTTCATATAAAATGCATCTGCATTTCAGATTAGCAAAGATATTATTAAGCAAAATGAGAAATGTTTCATGTTATAAGAATAGCTAACTTTAATTAATAGTAGCCTTTTATTTGACATTGAAAAATTAGAAGAACCTACATTAAATTCTAGAACAAAAAATATTTTTACAGCACATTGAATTAGACACAAAATAAGAAGCAGTAGAAAGGCTGAGAATCACTATTGTTATTTTCAGACTACATAATTACACAGATGGAAAGTATAGAATAGCCTGTAATTGTCATTATTTTTCTATTAAAATAAGAAAATATCTTGAAATTAAACTAAACCTGAAAGAATTTGTAAGGCATCCATTGCCAATGTGAAGAGTTTTAGAAAGGTTTGAAGCACCAAAACTTGGTAAAACACTCCAAATCTGTTTAAGCTCTATAAAAAGCTTCTTGATTTATTGGTGCAAGAATTTAATTAAATAAGTTGTACTTCCAAATAGAAGTACAAACATTCTCTATATTTCTAAGCCAAAGAACTAATATTTGTATAAATATACAATTTTCTGGGCATTTTAAAGATCTTTAAAATGACAAAAGACATATTTTATTGTGTTAATGTTGTGATTTGGGATATTGGTGTAACTTAATTGAAATATTTCATACTTATATTCCAAATATTTAAACTGATGATGGATCTAGGGAAATAGAAAAGGCAGTATAATAATTCCTGTAAGTTTTAAGATTCTTTTCCTTTACTTTCTTACACCTCATTATATCCATATGTAAACTTAAGGCAAAATATGTGTCCTTGACCTCACTCCAAACCCCTCTTCCTGATAAACACACCTTGGCTAGTGTCCCATAGAATTTTCCATACTTTCCTTTAGGCTTGTTTATACTGTGGTTTTGCTCATAAATAGTGCATTCATCAACCTACAACACAGCAACCCATTAAAAAAGATTGGGTTTCTTCTAAAATATATATAAAAAATACACATATGGTACTTTCACTATAAGATGAGTAATAAAAGAAACTTGGCAGACAAGCTATTTCCAAAACTGTGATTATAAATATGAAAAACAAAATTCAATTAACTGTAGTCCTTGGAATTTATATTTGGTTATTAAGTAGTATGCATGCATGTACAATTATACTGATTGTCAAGGTATATTTATTTATTTTAAGAAGATAAAAACTACAAACATTTTATCATTGTATCACTGAAACAAGAGAAGGGACTGACCTTTAAAGGTTCCAGTTCCTTTTCCAGGCTCCTTCTCTGAAGTTCTAACTAGGTTAAGTCAACCAAAGGCTAAACTTCTTCCCTCTTTCACTGGTGTCTCCAACAGGAGCTGCTTGTCTTTTGTGGATCCAGCCTACACTGAACAAGGCTGCCAGCTCCTGCCTGGGAACCCTACTCTGCACTGCAGTAACGGCCTTTTCTTTGATTCCTCTGGTCTAAGGGTGAAAACAACTTCCTGCGCCTAATCCCTAGTTTCCCTCATTTCCTCTTCCCTGTTAGCTCTTCAGCCTCTTCCACTAGCTATATTACCTCACTGGAATTCTGTTTTAGACTCTGAATAATATTTTGTTTGCTGAGTGGACTCTGACTGACACATATATGCAATGTATTCAGCAGTTCTAGGCTTATATTAGAAATGTATACTAATAAACTTGTACTAATAATGACCTTAACTTATCCATTTAAGTTAAGGTCACAGTTCCATTTTGCTCAAAGTAGCTCAATGGATTTTTCTATGGTTAGTACATCATATTTTCTTGATTGAAGCTCCTTTGGCCAAGTAACAGAAATTCCTTCTTATTAGCTTCACCCATAAAATGCATAGGTAGAAAGGTAGGGTGATCTAATAGAAAAACCCAAAGGTAGGAAATACAACAAAAAACTTGTAATTGTGACATTATGTATTAGCTAGGTGGCTTAAGACAACCATTCATTGTCTCAGTTCTGAATGCTACAAGTTAGAATCAAGGTGAGAAGGATTTCTTTGTAGAGCATGTGATATGTGTCTTTTTTTGTTGTTGTTGTAGGTTGTATTGTTGTTTCTTTTGTTATAACACGTTCGCCAGTTGTAGGAGTGTGTGTTTGTAGTCTTCTCTGATTCTCCCTGCTCACTATTTGCCTACGACGATGTTAAGTAATTCTTGATCTTGCAGTAAAGACCGTTTTTATATGAATGAAACATAATTTTCTATGGTGTTTCAATATTCATGACAATCATGGCTTTCCTATGAAGCATAGGAGAAACTCCAGTTGTAAACCCACTTGTTTGGAAGCAAAGACAACACCAAACACAGCGCTTCCTGCTTCTTGTATCTTCAAACTCTGGAGACTGTCTTCACACCAACTTCCTGAAAGAGATGCTTGGGATAAAAGTCATTAACATTTCTTGGGAACCTCAGAGAATCATTTTCCATTTTTCTCTCCACATGAAATAATTAGGTACTTTTCTCCACATTTAGCTGACTGAGAATTACTTTTTTTGGGTGGGGGTGAGTACTGGGGATTGAACTCAGGGACATTCAACTACTGAGCCACATCCCCAGACCTATTTTGTATCCTCATTTCTCCCAACTTCTACTCTGTCAATCAGGTCCCTGAAAAATCCCTACTTCATGTCACTTCAGGCTGTTTTCAACAGTATTTTAATGAGTCTTCCTGCCTCAAGATTTTCTTCTCTTTGGTGTGCTCATTTTAGAGAACAAACAGACGTTCAAAACAAGAGGAAGCACTTTTATACTAACAGTTACATTCACTATACTTAGGAGATGGTGAATTAATATTTACTAAATGAACTAAAGAGCAATGAGGAAAGAACAAAAGGGAAAAGAAAAGAAAGGGAAGGGAGGAAGGAAGGATGATAGTTATTATCTGAGGGTAAGGTAACTGCTAAAACTTTAATACATTTCAAAATATTGGTGGCATACATAATAGTAGCTTATTTTCCTCTCAATTAAAGTACCAAATGAAAGTTCTTGATCAGTAGGAAGCTCTAGTCTTAGAGGTAATCAAGAACCCAGGTCTTGTCATCTTCAGCAAGATCTGTCTATGCAGAAAAGCCTGCAGAAAGTTTTTACTACAGAATCCTGGAAATGGTACATATCACTTTTGATCACATCCTCACAGGTTCAATGAATACCTGTCAAGGATCCAACACAGGAAGGATGAAAAAAGGACCAAAAGGAGAGAGAACAGAGAGTTAACTCACCCAAGACTCACAGTTGGTAGGCAACAGGTAAGATTTTAACCTATACTTCTTGGATTAACTTCTTAGCCCAAAGATTAGTTCCCATGTAGCTTCCTTCTTTTGAAAACATCAGAATCAGTATGGGAAGATGACTGTTTAAAGAAAATAATTGTTTACTACTGAATAATTGATAATAAAAACATCAAATACCTATCTTTTTATTGAGCTGGGAAACATTATATATTATATACAAAATTCAGTTTGTATATCATTAACAATTTCAAACATATGAATAGCTAAAAAATAATCCAAAACCCACCTAGTATGTATTGACTCATATCCAAGTAAGTAGTCATCAAATTTTCAACTATATTTTTTCAATATAAAATTGAAATTTCATAACTTTCTAATAAATGAATTTATTTTAGAAGAAATTTAACTTTAAAAATAATAGTGAAGTAAATTAAATATGATGGTTCCTAATCAAACCAAATAACATAGGATTTGGAGTCACTTTAGAGTTTAAGATGAGTTCTATATTTTATATGCTGCTTTGTAATAATCAAAATTAAGTTCTCTTTTATATGTAGGACAAATATTATCAAAAGACTCACTAAAGCTGAAGCAGAAAATAATTTGGGCTAATTAGAATGGGAAAAGGGAGTAACCCAAAACTAGATTTTCAAGTCCATTTTTGTAAATTAAGATTACTTTAGAAATAGACTTTAATTGTCAAGTTTTTTCAATTTCTAATATTGAGGACATCAACAATAGCATTTTTATCAATGTGAAAATCTATGAGATCAGTATAGCTTGATATAACTCTAAAATAATTTATTACTAAATTCAACTGTATGCATTATGGAAAAAATAAAGCATTAAAATTTTATTTATTTTTTAAAAATAGACAATAATAACATTACTTCTAACATTTGGGAAATTATTTATAATATCTGCCTATAAAAATTACAAGATTGTATTGTCTCAAAT
This sequence comes from Callospermophilus lateralis, assembly GCF_048772815.1. Taxonomy (NCBI): domain Eukaryota; kingdom Metazoa; phylum Chordata; class Mammalia; order Rodentia; family Sciuridae; genus Callospermophilus; species Callospermophilus lateralis. The sequence goes on from NW_027512709.1 coordinate 2,117,160, forward strand.
GGTATGCTATAAAAATCATTGCCCAAACCATAATAATAAATGTTGGATTTCTTATAGTATATTAATGTTATCTCAATATAAATGATATTCATAATGGGTAATTTAGTAATAAAAATAGTATTAATAAAATTAATAGTATAATTAATAAAAAAAATTAATAATTTTCTCTCTTCTTTCTTTCCTTTCTTCCTTTCTATCTTTTTGCATATTCCCTTCCTTCTATTATTTTTTCTTCTATCAGATCATTTATTTTATCTGTCTTTCCTACCATCAAAAATATGGTGTGTACACACATGCCTACACACACAAAACCACATACTGGTGTAAGCCATGACGCTGAAGCTCATTATTGGAACATTGACTAAAAAATTAGAATTAGTTCATACCTTAATGAGAGAAAAAGACCCAATATGGAGATTATTTTGGCATTTGATATAAAAGTTGGTTGTGGTTATAACTTAAGCACATTAAAAGAATGACAAGAGATAAAAACATTGTAACAATAAAAATTAGTAATTGTGGCATAAGAAAGAGATTAATGTGTCATTTTCCATAAACAGATGTCCAACTAACTTTTGATCACATCATAAACCCTTTTTTATTATCAAAAAATTCAGAAGATCATAAAACCATAATAATCATGCTGGTTGGTTAGTAATTAAATATACTAAAGAGGGCTGGTTTCATTTTAATTTACTTGTTACTGAGTCAATCTCAGGAGTGTTCTGTGAATATCTAATAACAGCAGTCATTTTCCTGAGATGTACAATTGGCCTGCTGAAATTAAGATTAAATATTCTGCCTAAATTTTTGTTATATGAATTGTCTTGTGCATAAAAAACTTTCCAGTAACACACCTTTTAGTGCATCTATTTTCATTTTATTAAAGATGATCATCTCGTATAAGCCATCAACCTTGCTTGGAGAAATGTACAATTTAGCTGGATAGTAGGGGACACAAATAGGCAGATAGGTATATGTAGGCAGGGAATTAAGACACAAATTGGGTGTCAACATACTTTATATGTTCAAACAGAGATATGAAAAACAGTGGTATATATGTGTAATAAGAATTGTAATACAAAAAATGTACATGTATAAAGACGTGAATTGGTGTGAACATACTTTATATACAAAGATATAAAAATTGTGCTCTATATGTGTAATAAGAATTGTACTGCATTCCACTCTTATGTATTTAAAAAAATCAATCAAAAAAAGGAAGAAAAATAGAGCACCACCAACAGATTCGATCACTTGAAAGACAGAATTTCAGACAATTAAGACAAAATATATAGTCTTGAAAAAATGGTATTACATAGTGAAGATGGTAAGAAACCATGAGCAGAACATTCAAGAATTATGGGATATCATAAAAAAGACCAAATTTAAGAATTATTTGGATAGAGAAATACCTAGAGTTACAAATGAAAGGAATAAGTAATCTATTCAATGAAATAACATTGGAAAATTTTTCAAACATGAAGAATGAATTGGAAAATCAAATACAAGAGAATTGCAGGATGCCAAATGTACAAAATCACAATAGATCTACACTGAGGCACATTATAATGAAAACACCTAACATACAGAATAAGGAGAAAAATTTAAAAGCAACAAGAGAAAGGAATCAGATAACATATAGGAGGAAACCAATTAGGATATCTGAAGATTTTCCAACCCAGAGCCTAAAAGCTAGAAGATCCTGGAACAACATATACCAAGCTCTGAAAGAAAATTGATACCCACAAAGAATTGTATATAAAGCAAAATTAAGTTTAGATTTGATGATGAAATGAAAAGCATCCATGATAAAGAAAAGTTAAAATAATTTACAACTAGAAAGCCTGCACTATAGAACATCATTGTCAAAATATTCCATGAGGAGGAAATAAAAAACAAAAATTAAAATCAGCAAAGGGAGGTATTACAGTAAAGGAAAAACCAATCAAAGAAGAAACCAAGTCGAGTTAAATACCAAAAAATGAACAAAAATGACCAAGAAAATAAATCATGTCTCAACAATAACCCTGAGTGTTAATGGCCTATACTCACCAAACAAAAGATATAGACAGGCAGACTGGATTTTAGAAAAAGACCCAACAATATGCTGCCTTTAAGAGACTCATATCACATGAAAAGACATCCACAGACTGAAGGTGAAAGGTTGAGAAAAAAAAATACCACTCACATGGACTTAAAAACAAGCACGGTTTAACATTCTATATTAAATAAAGTAATGGAAATTTTAAGAATTGGGGCCTAGAAGGAGGTCATTGGGTCAAAGTGCATTCAAAAGAAGGTAAGAGTGTTTTTCCTGGAACCCTGATTAGTCCTCAAGAGCAGACTTTCATAAAAGCCTGATTCTGGCCCCCACCCAGCCTCTTCTCCTCTGATTTCTCGTCTTCCATGTGATCTTTCCTGTGACTCTACTGATATGAAGTCCTCACCAGAGCCAAACCCAAAGCCAGCTCTCTCACCTTGAACTCCAGAACTGTAAGTTAAATGAGTTTTCTTTATAAAGTTAGTCAGCCTCAGATATTTCATGATAGTGATAAAAAATGGAATCAAGGGGTTCTATTATTACTACAACAAAATTTAATGTAGGCGTTACATGGCCTACAAAGCTCTGTCTCTTAATTTAACTTCATTTCCTATCACTCATCCTTATTTCAACAGAATGGAAAACCCCAGGAAAGGGAAGAAATTTTGTCTCTTTTGTCTACTTCTGCCTCATTGTACTTAAATATGTACCTAGCACAAAACAAGAATTCACTAAACACTGGTTGAATTCAGTATTTACTTATTTCTCATGCAGCAAATTGTATTTTCCAAAAGAGGTTCCAATACTTCCATTTCGCTCCCTTTTCCCAGAAGGGACTTGACATTTCTCTTACTAGAAGGTGACATCTGTGTTTGCTTTCTTGAAATCTGAAGAGAACTGTGACTAGAACAGAAGTGACACTGTGTGACCTCCAAGGACTGTCATTAAAAGCAGTACAACTTTTGAGCTCATTTTCTTGAAATTTTCACTCTTAGAACCCAGCTGTCACTGCAATCAAGCAGACATAGTAGCTGGGAAAGCCTGTATATTGAGGAAGTAACACAATGGCCTGACTGTGTACCCTAAGTACATGTGAATCATCTTGAAAATAGATACTCCAGGTATAAATTAGGCACTCTTATTCCTCAGGAGGGCAACATGAGTTACTGCCATTAAATACTGAGCAAATTACAGATATATGAATAAAATAAGTGATCATGAATTGTAAGCCACTATGATTTGGGGCAGTTTGTTATGTGGTGTTGGTAATTAGTGCACCCGGGAATGTTCTATTTTCCATTTCTGCTCACTTTCAAGTCTTTTCATTTACACTTCACTTCATGACTATAAATTACCAATATCAATATTAGCTCTTGAAAAGCTGCCAATTAGAGTCAATTGCTTATATGATATTCCCAGAATGATACCCAAACCATAATTGATACTGCAAAAAAGGCTAACAATTACAAATATCTTTAAATAGATTTTCTTTTTACCACTTTCAACTTAATAAGTATTATAATATTTATCCTGATAAGGACACTTGAGTTTGCACTTGGATACAGCATATAGCAAAGTATAGCCTTGGAGGACCTCATGGAATATGGGGGAAGACACATGACAAAACTCTGGTCTAAAATGACAGGAATCACAGTGATTAAAAACCAAGAGATGTGGGAAGTAACATTAAAAATCCATGTTGAATTTTAATTTGAATGTCACAAGGAAATTCAAAAAGGTGTTACATGAGATGACCTTGAAGAATAGTATTCACAGTAGAAGAATCAGGGATTATAATTATTATCTACAATCTATCAATATTTATTACTATCTTTTCATTTAGTCTTCACAACCTTTTATAAAATTGTTATTACTAAAATTCCTATTATAGAGATGAAAAAATGACAAATTAAAAGTAAAATAACATATTCAAGGTCACATGGCATGTTGCCATTATGAATGGAATGTTGAAGGATGCATAATATGCAAAGTGGGCATGTTTAGAAACAATAAGTCCAGAACTATCACCATGATGGAAGACGGAAGCAAGAGATGTACTTGATGTTGAGAGTGAAAAGGTTTGTTAGGGTTGAAATGATAGCCTTTAATGTCATGCTCAGAGGTTTGATCTTTATTCCTTAGGTAATGGATCATCCTTAGTGGATTTCAGGTAAGTGCTATGAATATTTAAAGTACATTAAGAAAATCACTCATTATGCTAAGGATACACTGGACAGTTATGAGGTTTGGGAGAGAAAACAGTTACTATATTATAGCAGAGTTTGTCAAGTGGGGGCAATCTGTCCCCAAGAGATAAAGAAAAATGTCTGGCTGGGTACTGGGGGTGTGCCCTCAGAGATATGTTAGCCAGGGATAACATTATTCAAGCTCTGCTTCCTGGCTGTCATAAACTGAACTGTTTTCCTCCTCCATGCCCTTCTGCCCTGATGTTGTGACACACTTAGGCCCCGGAGCTATGAAGTCAGCTGATACAGACTAAACCTCTGAAACAGCCAAAATAAACCTTTCTTTCTCTAAATTGCTCCTGTCAGTTATTTTAGTCACAGTGACCAAAGCTAACTAAAACAATATGGTTGTTTTTAAATATAAATATAGGGAAAAAGACTTTAAAATGTTATTTTAATTTTTATCTTTTATGAGAAATGTTTGATGTTTCATAGTTAAAACTTTTAAAGAAACAATAATCTATTACATGTAGAAATTTTCCTGCTATTTTCAGAATTATTAAATATTTTAGAGCAGTGAATATTTTTCTTGCTTCCAAGTCTACAGGTAATTGTGGGTAGATCTGCTTTGTACTGCAGTTTCCCTGGGCTTGACTTTAGATTGTACATTGGAGTTAGTTCTGATTCATTTTATTTTAATTGGTGACTAGTCAAGGCATGTTCCTTTCATGCTACAATGTAGAAATGTAAAAGACAAAGTCTCATGGAGAAAGTATATTGAAACCTTTTGATTTTCTCAGTGGGCAAAAAATAATGTTGGTGAAAGCAAGACACCTGGATAAGCCCAATATCATCAAGTAGGACAATCCACTATGTATGCTTTAACAGAGGGAAATCAAAAACATATGACAAAGACATGGATGTATGATTAACACTGATGGAGTAAAGAGTTTGAAATAATCAAACAAAATATATCAAAGTCAAATAAAAGGAAACTCAAGTTTTATCGTGGTTAGTTCAGAACAAATATGGTATAATGATTCAACAATGTTTTAGATAACAGGTACATTCATGTGCGCATTTTCTACTACTGTTATTTTAAGATTGGATAGCTTCCTTTTATAATAAGGCATTATAGTTAGCTGTAACTTTTAGTGATAACATCTTCTAGGTCCACAGGAACCAGATTCTTTCAATATAGGCATGTGATGAATGCTGTTTGTACCCATCAAGCATGCTTTCCTTTTTGGTAATAATTTACTACTCCCTTGAAGTAAGCATTCAGAGACCCAGAGACAATGTTTCACTTATGTTGTAAGGCACTGTTGACCCATTTCTCAGTTCCAGAGAAAGTGGAATAAGACCTATGTTGGAACAATCATGGCATTCTATTCCCTTGCCACATGCTTGGTTCTGGGATGGGCTTATTCACCAAGCTAGATGGATTAAGGGTCAGCCTTGGGACTTTGGATTGAACTTTTGGGAAAGAGGTGTTGGAACTAGGAAACTGTTGGGAAAGTGGTGCTTACTATTCTCTGTTTGCCTGTCTGATAGAAAGTAAACTTGATATTGCATGTGAACAGCAGTTGCCTGAGAATCAAGTCAAAACTTGGAAAGCAGAGACAAGAGATGGAGAGAGAGAGAAGGTGTTCTTCTTTTTTTTTTAGCTCCTAATTCCAATCTGAAGTCATATGAATCCCTGTACTTCCATATTATAAAAACTAAAAATTTTCTTTATGCTGAGTCAATTTAATCATGGCTATCACTTCCAAAACATTTGTCCTAGCACCTGTTACTTTTTTTCTGTAGGCTTCTTCCAAAGTCCTTTCTCTGGACTCACTTGTCATATCACCCTCTCTGTCACACATGTTTCAAGGGTCATTTATTTCCCTGTGACCTTAATTTTTCACCATGTCCTGGACTAATGATTAATTCATGTATTTTACTTCCTGAGAGTGTAGCCTTGCTAAATAAAATACGTTCTTAAACAACTTTGTTTTCTCAGTCTGGCATGGATATTAATTCCCAGGTCTGAATGAAACTGTTTTATTATTCTATGCCTCAGACTCTGACTACACCTATGACTATGGCACTACCAATTTTCCTTCAGAGTATCCCAAATCCTCTATGTGAAAGGCTTCATGCCTAGCTCATGTATGAACATATTCAGAACCACATGGCTACCTTCCTACTTATGACTGTCTAGATATCTGTTACGCCAACACATGAAATTTTTTTTTTTAGCTAATATAGACCACCAGTCCCTTCCCTGCTAAAGTGAACCCTCTGTAGAAAATACCATGCTTCAGTGAAGCCATACTTTCAGGTCAAAGTCACTAATAGGCTTATGTAGCATTGGTTTTCAGTTATCTGTGGTTTCCACATCTGTGAATTGAATGGATTAAAAAAAAAAACAAACCTTTTAAAACCTGCAAACTGTGTCTATACTGAACATATACAGACTTTTTTCTTTGTCATTATTTTATAAACAATCTAGTATAACAGCTATTTATATCATATTTACATTGTACTAAGATTTTAAGTAATCTAAAGATGACTTAGAGTATGTGGGAGGGTGTACATCAGTACATGTAAATGCTATGCCATTTCATATAAGAGCCTTGAGCCTCTGCAAAATTTGGTATCTTCTGTGGGTCCTGGAACGAATCCACTATGAATAGCAAAGGGCTGCTATACTTATTTGGGGGTGGAAGCTCTTTGTATGTCAAAGTCTTGTTTTGGAATTCAATAATACACAGATTATTTTGCTATAATATCCATTCCTTGTAGTTCTCTTATTTCAAAATCAATATAATTGAAGGCGGTGAATAAATATAAATCGCAAAGGTATCTCATTGTGAATGACAGTACATATATGTGTGTGTTATTTGATTCGTCTTTTTGTGATAACTCTTCTGTAAGAAAATTTCATTTCCCATATATAAATGTAATCAAGCATTTCTGTATACATATCACACTATACATTTTGTTAACTGAAATTGCTCTGACTGTATGCCTTTGCTGATGAAACATCTCCAGATAGTTCTGTTAGCACATGTGAGCATATCTAAATCATGTTATCATAACACTGACCTTAGCTGTTTAGAATGTGTGGCCACCTGACACAACAGAATGTAAAATGCATACTAATACACAAAGCTATGAATCAAGACTGTGCTTAAACAACAGTTGTGGCAATCACCTGACCAACCCTGGGGATTAAAAATGGAGACCCAGCATCAGATGGGGAAGATTTATCATATTCATCCTGAAAGTAGAACAGAAACATAGATATTAAAAAAAAAGTCAAAACAGGAGACTGAAAGACAATTCAGTTACCAACATGGCAGAATACCACAGAGGTATACATCAATTCCTGGTCTTAAAGGTATTTCAAGATACCATATCAAAACTGTAATAAATCGTAAGCCGAACCATTTTCCTTTTTGTAGGCCTGGCTACATTATATAAATGCTTCTATTGTTACTTTTCCCGAGAGGCCTGATTGTTGAGATTTTCTTGGGTTCTGAGACCTCTAATCATGGTTATGATATTTAAATTTCTTATTTCAGCATATACTCTTATAATTTCTATTATTTAAGTTACCAGAAGTGCTTCAATGTTCCTTGGAATTCTAGAAGCTTATCTACCTTCCTTTTCCTCCCACTCTCCCCTGCCCCCTCACTTTCCCTCCCACCACTCTTTCTGTTAGTGGTGTTTTTTTATTGAATTTTTAATTTGGTATATTGTTTCTTTTCAAGGATTTCTTTGTTTGTTTGTTTTGTTTTGAGAACCTCTGTCTCCTTATTGAAGTAATCTTTGGCAGCCTGTATTTGCTCTCTATATCATTCTTTAATTCAATGAGCATTTTAATTACGTACATCCTAAACTCCTCTGTAATTTCTTTGGTTTTGCTGTCCATGGATCCTAATTATGTAGTGTCTTGGTTTGTTTGGGGCACTTTCTTCCTTTGTTTTTTTTTTTTTTTTATGTTGTTTGTGTTTCTTCCCTAGTAGCACTGTGCATCTAAGGTGTTACTATAGACTTATAGAGTCCATGCAGGGTTCCAGTACCTCTCCTTTAAGGGGAAGAACAATATTAACAGAACCCAATACAAAGAATATACAATCTTAAACAAAATATCTGCTATTAAGATGTTTACAGTTTTGTCATGATATACAGAGATGGTGAGTTCAATTATTTTCTACAATATAAACAGTAGCTTTGCAACAGGGTCTACAGTTTCTGATGGTGAACAAAGAGAGAACAAAGTGATGAGGTATAGGATGAGATATTAAGGAGGTAGAAGGTGAGGTTATAGAGTTATTAGATCTTAGAAAGTATGAAAGAGGAATCTAAAGAATGTGGTTAGTAGCAGGAGAAAAGAGAGTAAGTAGTTTGGGGGAGACAAGTAAGTGGGAAGACCATAGAGAGAGTACAACAAACAAATATATTTTAAAAATGGTAAAAATAGAAGATAAAAGAATATACAACACAACCATAGTATACTATTCATACATCCAAGTCTACAGTAGCCTAATTCATAAAAAGTACTTGGTTTCACAAATGTTAAGGATGTGAGGGCAGGAGAAGAGAGATAAAAAAGAAGAAAAAATCTCAAGGAAGATACAAGAATTGTTTTTGTTGGAGATCAGTATCTTCCCTTCTTCAAATCTCATCCAATAGGTGTGGTTGTCTGTTTTCTGGTATCTCCACCCTCAGGGTGGTGAAAGTCATTAGGATGAGAGGTATTGGTCTTGGGAACGGAGCTCCTGGGGGTGGGGTACAGCACTTGTGGGGCCCCAATGGGAGACTGAACCCCACATATCTCCTTTGGGGCCTGTATGATGTGGGTGTCTGGTCTTATCTCCATATATTGCCTTTAGACCTTGAAATTTCTGGTCTCTAAATTAGTCTCTAAGCTGTATCTCACTCCCCCCTCCCTTTTCCTAAATAAACTTTTCCTTCCCGAAAATTGTTCTGGTCAGATCTTTTAGTTGCAGCAGAAAAAAAAAATGACTAAAACACATCTTGTTCCAGGTTTGTTTATCAATGCATAATGAGTGACAAAAGAAGCAATAAGCTTCTAAAGCTATTCACAAAGACAGGAAAAAGTTATGCTTGGTTATATTTGGGTAGGAAGATGATGAAAGGTACATTGTTTTATTTATTTTTAAAAATGACAATATACATAAATAATTCTAAATGTTTGGTTTTGATGCCAAGATGTATCACATCTTTTCATTTATTTGTTTTAGATCCTGGTGCCAGTAGCTTATTAATAACCCCCATTTGTTTTCTTATTCTGGCACAATTATGCTAATCTTATTTTGATCCACCATATATTAACTTTTATCTTTCTCTCTCTCTCTAAGTTTTTAGAATAGTTTTTCTCTTCTTCAGTATTTTGAAATAATACAATATGCATTGTTATCAATATTTTGATTTTCTACCTATTCTCTTTAGACCAACCTCAGCTAGATCCAAGAGCTACTTGTCAACATTTATGTTCGTCTCTTATTATGATGCTTGTTGTGATACACATAGCAATGAACCAAAATACTTCTCATTTCCCTGAGGTTTTCAACCTTTTCCCAACCTCTACTCTTTGTGAAGATTTATGCTGACATAGTTGTGGGAGATGGAGATCCTCTAGCATAGGCTCATCATGTTCTTTAACTTTGGTTAAAATATTGTTTTCATGTGCTTCTCCTTTTAGTCCCTAGACTGGGAAAGGTTTGGCTCCTTCTTGTAGGTCCAAGGTGAAACTTTACAAGTGAGTCCCATTCATTCCTTCATTAATCAGGACCAGATTCTAGCAGTTTTCTATTCTTTCTTTGACATTTTTCATCTTTCTTGCTTTGCTATTTCTTCTGTGCTCAGGCCATTTTTGTTAAATCTGATAAACTTTCATTCATGACCTGGATTTTGCAAAAATAAATTCATATTCATTGTTTTTGTTCAGTATTAACTCATTCAGCAAATGGCTTGGTGTCTGGTATTTGCTTCTATCCACCTGCACTTGCTCTCAACAAAGCTACCACTGTTGTGCTGATCGTCGTTTTCATTTAAGTATCTGTTCTCAGATCCAGTCCTTGATCTACAAGTGGTATCCAGATTCTCAAATAGCTTATTTTGAGACTCAATCTTACCTGCACTCTTAGAGGTGTTCTTTTATTTTCCTTTCTCTCTCTACTCAAAATTTGACTCTCTCATTCTTTTTGAAGACCTATCTAAGGTAGAAGCAAGCTATGATAACTATATAGCTCAGTCTGCAAAGAGATTTGCCTATTTCTTTGATAAGTATTTAATATATATAAAATGTAGTGATTAACATGTGCCAGGTCATGTCCTAAATTATTTTCAGGCATTGGTGTTGTGATGCCACCTATTTCACTTTTCTTGCTGATAATTACTTTGGCTATTCTGGGCCTCTTGCTTTTCCAAATGAACTTAATGATTGCTTTTTCTATTCATATAAAGAAAGTCATTGGAATTTTAATAGGAATTGCATTAAATGTGTAGAGTACTTTTGATAATATTGCAATTTTAACAATATTAATTCTGTCTATCCTAGAACATGAGAGATCTTTCTATCTTCTAAGGTTTTGTTCAATCTCTCTCTCTTTTTTTTTTTTCATTGTAGAGAGGTTTTTCACTTCTTTTGTTAGATTGATTCCCAAGCATTTTTTTTTTTTTTTACTATTGTGAATGAAATAGTTTTTCTAATTTCTCTTTCAGATGACTCATCATTGGTGGATAGAAATCCAGCTGATGTATGGGTGTTAATTTTATGTCCTGCTACTTTGCTGAATTTGTTTATAAGTTTTAGAAGCTTTCTGATGGACTTTTTGGGTCTTCTAAATATAGAATCATGTTGTCAGCAAATATAGTTTCAACTCTTCTTTTCCTATTCATGTCCTTTAATTTTTTTTCTAATTGCTCTGGCTGGGTTTTCAAGGACTATGTTGAAAAGATGTGATGAAAGAGGGCATCCCTGTCTGCTTCCAGTTTTTAGAGGGAATGTTTTCAACTATTCTCCACTTAGAATGATGTTGGCCTTGGGTTTAACATATATAGCTTTTACAATATTGAAGAATGTTCCTACTATCCCTAGTTTTTCTAGTGTGTTGAGCATAAATGGATGCTGGATTTCGTCAAATGCTTTCTCTGCATCTATTGAAATAATAATGTGATACTTATCTTTAAGTCTATTATGTGATGAATTACATTTATTGATTTCCATATGTTGAATCAACATTGCATCCCTGGGATGAACCTCATTGGTCATAATGCATTACCTTTAATTTGTTTTGTATATGATTTGGCAGTAGTTAAAAATTAAGAATTTTTTGTATTAATGTTCATCAGGGATATTGGTCTGAAGTTTCCCTTCCTTGATTTGTCTTTATCTGGTTTTGGTATCAGGGTGATAGTAGCTTCACAGAATGAGTCTAGAAAAGGTTTCCTCTTTTCCATTTCATGGAAAAGAGGAGTGTGGGATAAGTTCTTCTATGAAGGTCTGGTGGAACTCGGCTAAGAATCCATCTGGTCCTGGGCTTTTCTTTGTTGGTAAGCTTTGGTTGGCATCCTCAATTTCATTGCTTGTCCTCTTGATTCAAAATTTTCTATGTCCTCTTGGTTTCATTTGGGTAGGCCTTATATCTCTAGAAACTGGTCAATGTCTTCATAGTATTTTTTTTATTTTACTGGTGTAAAGAGAAACATATTAAAGTCACCCAGTATTATTGTGTTTTGAGCTATTTGATTCTTGAAATTGGGTTGGGGATATATCTCAGTTGGTAGAGTGCTTGCCTTGCATGCGCAAAGCCCTATGTTCAATGCCAAGCATTTGATATATGTAGATGCTCCATTGTTTGTGGCATAAATATTTAAGATTGTGATGTCTTGTTGATGTATAATTCCCTTAAGCAGTATGAAATGCCCTTCTTGGTCCCTTTTGATTAACATTGGCTTGAAGTCGACTTTGTCTGATATGAGGATAGAAACCCCTGCTTGTTTATGAAATCCATGTTTGTTACAGAAACTCCATCTATGTCCTAGCATACAAACATAAGTTTTTAAAAAGTGAACTTGAGTTTGTAGATGAATGAGTTAATTTCTTAATAAAATCATTACTTTGTCCTCATTCTTTTTCCCTAAAAGCCATCAGATTAAGTGTGTATCAACACAAATGTACTAGCCAAAATATATTTATTGTCTTTAGAGAATTTAACATTTTTTGTATCCTCCCGGGGATCATTCAGCATTCAAAAGAATTAAGATTATAGAGTGCTTAACTATTTTGTTCTAGATATGCACTGATTAGGTCAAGACTTTCATAATCCAATCCTTTAACCTCTAAATCCTCTTGCATTATCTTACACATGAGCTTTTGGGGGATATCAAATATTTAAGCCATAACACTGTGGATTTTTTAAAATGGGCTAAAGAAGTAAACAAATATTTCTCAAGAGAAGACATACAAATGTTCAAAAACTACATGAAAAAATGCTTAATTTTACTAATCACCAGAGAAATGAAAACCACCATGAGTTATTATCTCCCTGCAATTAGAGAGGCTATCATCAAAAATATAAGAAATAACAAATCCTGGTGAGGGTGCAGAAAATAGGGAACACTTTGCACACTGTTGGTGGGAATATAAATTAGTACAGCTACTATGGAAAACAGTATGAAGAGTTCTCAAAAAACTAAAAATGGAACTACAATAGGATCCATCAATTCCACTACTGAGTATATACCCAAAGGAGATAAAAATCTTTATATCAAAAATATTTTTCCTCCATATTTATTGCAGCTCTATTTACAATAGTCAAAATATAGTATTTCCCTTCAGTGGATGAATGGATGAAGAAAATGTTTATATTTGCACAATGGAATATTATTCAGACATAAAAGAATAAAATCTCTTTAATTGCAGCAATGTGGATGGAACTAGAGATAAGTAAACTTGACTGGAACAAGACAGACAGAAAGATAAATATTACATGCTTTTATTTATCTATGGAAAACAATAAGACGACCTGGTAGAAGTATAGAATTGAACAGTGGTTATTAGGCACAGGTAATCATAGGATGGAGGAGGGATAGAAATTAAGAAAGATTTCAGTGACTGTGAAGTTGGCTGGGGGAGAGGGAGACGGGGTTCTAAAGGTAGGAGAAGGATGGATGTACAGAATGCATGACATATGCATGCATAAAAATATCACAGTAAAATTTATTAATATACACAGTGTGTTAATAATAATTGTATAATAATGATAAAAGAAAAATGTTTTAACAACTTATTTGTCCCTTATTACTTCATTTAATATACTACAATATTTAATATTAATTTATTATATCAAATAGTTAGACATTAGGAATTAAAGATAATTATGCATAAGCTCTAAGATGTCAAAGACCCTCTACAGTCTCAAAATGAGCTCAATAATAATTTATTAAATTAATAGGGGAAGGAATAAAAATAAATGAATGCAAAAGTTTTGGAAGAATATTTGTAATATGATGCTATGTTAAATGATACAATTTTCATAGAAGAGAGGCTTGTACATAGTACAAAGACATTATCCTTGTTTCTTCTTTGCAATGGCCTCTCTTCATGCTTTCCTCTGAGTAGCTTCTTTTTACTGTTTACCTTCTGTGTACTCATTTTAAGTTCTTTCCTGGCTTGCCATAATCCTTGCCCTCTAGACATTTTTTTCTTTTCTTTGAAAAAGAGTCTGAGTAAGTTGCTCAGGGCCTACTAAGGCTGACTTTGAACTTGTGATTCTCCTGCTTCAGCCTCTCCAAACCACCAGGAGTACAGGTATGCATCACCACACCTAGCTAGATTATTTTCAAATGTTATTGATATACACATAACACACATATATATAAATATACAGACATCTGTTTAAATTACGATGATAAAATATCCTATGCCATCAATAACTCTTTAAGTTTTCAATGACTCCTGTTGCAAAATGTAGATTTCCTTGTTCCATCAAAATTTAAATTTTCCTGAGATATATAAGCAATTTTAACTTGCTCTCCCATATCCTGTTGTTCTTTCCTGCCATTGAGTTCTGCTGCTCTCAAAACTACTGAATAGGGTGCCTCATCAATGCTGCTACTGACAATGTAATTAGAATGTCACTGAGCACGCCAAGAATGCTGCCTCCTGACACTTTGAAAAGGGCAAACAGTTAAAATGCCAAAGCAGAATTATGATCGAAGAATTCTGATAAATCAAAGCCTGTTTTCAACACAAAATCATGGAAAGATGATTATTTCTCCCATGTTGTGCCTCATTTCTATCTACATTTCTTGTCTTCGTAACAGAACCATATGAAACCAGCAAATGTAGCTTTTTCTTGCAGACTTTGTGTCCATAGGGCCCAGATAATAGTCCATGGTTGTATTATGGGATTAGCATTTAGACAGACACATACTACATGTTTCTTTTTTCTTTTATTCTCTTTCCTGTTTACCTCAAAAATTAGAGTAAAATAAAAATTCCAAAAAAACAGATGAAATCTATTCTCATACTCAGTAGGTAACCACCCTTAGAAATTGATCCTTATGTTTGTTTCTAACAGTTCTGTGAAAGTGCCCAGCATGCTAAATTAAAGCATATAGTCAAAGAGGAACCACTTCTATCTCCATAATTCCTGAGAAAAACCATAAAGAAAGATTTTTGTTTGTTTGTTTCTTTGTAAAACTTGTATCCTCAGTGAAACTATAATGTCCTTGAAAGCAAATTTCATGTTAATGTTAAGGAAAAGATTAAAATGTAGTATTTATTCAATAAAAATGTAAAGAATTAAATATAAAAAGATTCTAAGATATCAGAATCTAGTAGATTTCATTCTGCCTTACATTTTTAGTTCTGACAATAGACAATTGTTATATGACTGAGATAATTAGGGAATAAAAATGACTATAAAATTAGATTCATTTTAGTCATCCATCATCTTCATGACCAAACCAGACTAATTGCTTTATTGTCAGACACTTGTTCTGGGTAAAGAATAAATCATTAATTTAATAACAACCTAAATAATTTATATCTATTTGACCTACCACAAATAAGAGTGTATTGTAAGTTCTAATGCTTCTAACCTAGACATATCTGACATTTCATGGACCTTGCAGATTAATAGTTTAATCAATGAAAATACACTTGTTTTGTACTAAATATTATACTAATTTTCCAAAGATGTAAACCTTGGAAACCAGATGAATTTTGAAGCAAAAAGTATATAATTTTTGGTATTTGAAAAGTTTTAATTTTAATTTTAATTTTGACCTAGTAAAATTGGCAACTAAATTGCAGAAATATTACAAAGAACATCTTTTTTAAACAGAAACATTATTATCATGTTATTGACACAATGCTATCACTATGATTGTCTAGTGTATGAACCTAAAAATAGGGTAATCTCTTATCTTCTCTTAGAAAATCAGCATGAGCATCAGTAAATTAACATTACTATAATGCAATTCACAAATCTTTTCCAATTGTCAGCTTTTTCAATAACTCCATTATCCCTTCCACATCTACTAGCTGTCAGTCTACCATAACTAAAAGCTCCAAAGCTTTCCCTGCCCTCCATTCTGCCTCCTCCTTCTCTCTATGTACCATCTACCAACCAATCATCTACATTAGCATAGATGTTTATTTTTAATATATTATATCTTGTTATGATCACAATTTGTGTAGATCATTAAATAATATCAGATTTGGCCATTAGAACCTATGTCAAGGTGGCATTTATGTACTTTTGACATATCCCATCATTAACAAGAACTTACTTCTTTCAGGACCAAAAAAAAATTTCAGGATTGTACTTAATGTGTTATAACTCTGGAACCCGGCACTTTTCAAGGAGCTTTGTTTCCTTTAAATGAAGAATAGTATTTAAAAACATAGCTGTGGTCACCTAGTATGCAACACATTATGGTTCTTAGTGATATACTGTATAAGAATGGGTCTTAGTCCATATAAGGCCAGCTCCATTCCTTAGGGCTTGAGGTGAAGCTGAACATCATGGTGGAGTGTGTGGCAGAGGGAAGCAGCTCACATCATGGTGATCAAAAGGAGAGAGAGAGAGAGAGAGAGAGAGAGAGAGAGAGAGGTGGAGGGTCGGGGGGAGACTGACTCCACTTGCCAGATACAAATATATACCCATACCCAAAGCCATGCCCCAATTCCCACCTCCTCCATCCATACTCTACCACTTCAGTTACCACTCAGTTAATCCCGCAGTCTCTGGCTGGGCACAAATCACGAGTCTCCACACAGCTTGTAGATTCAAACAGCAATTCTTTATTCCCGAACTCACACCGGCCGTCTACAAACACGTTCTGGGGGAATCCACGTTCTCTGCCCAAATCCACTCCGTTCTCTGCCCAAATCCTCTCCTGCCTAAATCCACACCGCATGGGCTTCTGTCTCTCAAAAAATACTGTCTGACCCTAAGCACTCAAGAGGAACTCAGCAGCAGGATACGCCCTATTCCAAAAGAGGAACACCCTAATCTCCTATTACTAAACCACCCTATTCTAAAGGGGAAACACCCTACTCTCCTATTATGCTAAACTGCCCTATTCTAAAGGGGGAACACCCTAAACACGGATCCTGCCCTGGTCCTTGAGCAAGGTCACCTTTCAGAAGTCCTTCCACTAGACAGCATGGGAGTAAGCTGGCAAGGAATTTGTCATACCTACTTGGCTGATGGCTCCCAGCATCTCCCCCCTTCTGATTAATTAAACAACAAGTAATGTGGCTTAAGGACCGTGCCTGGTAGGTTGTCCAGTTCAACATATGGCTCTTACCCGTCATTGGAAAACTGACCTTTAGGCGTCAGCCTCCTGTCTTAGGTTGATACCAATGCAACTGGATCATACCCGTCACTGACTACCGGTCCAGCATACAGCCATACTTGTGGATAGGTCTATGCACCAGTGGGGGGGTGAGGTTCTTTGCCTCACCTCTGTTGGCCCCCAAATTTGGCCTTGGTGCCAGTGGGGGAGTGAGGTTAATGTGGCTTAAGGACCGCGCCTGGTAGGTTGTCCAATTCAACATATGGTTCTTACCCGTCATGGGAAAACTGACCTTTAGGCAACTGACCTTTAGGCGTCAGTCTCCTGTCTTAGGTTGATACCATTGCAATTGGATCATACCCGTCACTGACTGCCGGTCCAGCATATAGCCATTGGCCCCCAAATTTAGACCATCACTAGCAGAAGGGAGGAGGATACAGAAATGCCACGACACCAAGCCAATTGACAGTTCCTTTGGAAAAATTGCATCATTGGTGACACCATCAGCAAAGATCACTGGTGACACCATCAGCAAAGATATGCCAGCATTACCACAATTTGCTGCACTAAACGTAGTTACATAGTCCAGGCAAGTTCTGTAAGCAGTTCAAAGGGGAGGAATCTATCAATCTGTCCGTCTCCTCCCAAAGTCCGTTTCCTCCCAAAGTAAGTTGACTCCTTGATTGAGCATACTTGTTGAGTTATATTCATTGGGATGAAGATAGGAATTCTGGCAATGATGCTAAAAAGACATTAACCTGAAAAGAATTATTAAATATAATGAAAAGGAAAGGTGAAAGTAAACAAACAGATCTGTTAACCTCCTTAAAAAACAATCCTTAACAGCTGTTTACCTGATTTAAATTACTAAACAAGCAGATATGTTAAGCACCTTTAAAAATAATCTTTAACAGCTGTTTACCTAATTTAAATTAAGCCATTTAAATCACGTGAATAAAAAAAATAATAATAATAATTTGGATCCATTTTCTCATGAGCGCTCCTCATATATGAAATACGCACACACAGACATACAACACAAAACACAAATGTGCAAACAAACGTACAACACATAAGATAATAATAAAGGCCTTGTAGCTTTACCTAGGTGAAATCTCCATTGCAATGTTTAAAAACTCTATAGTCAAAAAAAATAAAACTGATCAGAAAAACATTAACCTAGGTTTGTATGAGCTCAAAAAATAAAAATAGAACCTTATGATGTGGGAAAAATGCAATAATAAAATAGATATTGAAAAAAGCATCCTTGTTAATCACTGTTGCAGATGTAAGAATGGCCAAGCTGGAGTTCTGGATATCAGCTGTTATGGATTTGAGTCAAATCATCTTCTTTTCGATTTGTAGAAATTGCTTTAGTTAGTCTTTCTGGAATCCAAATCGGCTGCTGTTCTCCCTGTGGAAAAACAAAAAGAACCCCGACTCCAGAAAATCAGTGGGTCAGGATCTTTCCATTGTCCTGTTAGAATATCTTTCCAAAGTACTTTAGTCTTATGTACATTTTTTGGATACATATGTCTTTCCGCAGCACTAAGTCCTGATGAATCCAAATTTAAAAAGTTTAGAGTAAAAAGGGTTATTTTAAGTTTATCTTTGGGGGATATATACCCCTTATCAATTCCCTCCTTTTGCTTTAATAAGTACATTTAAATCTTCTATTTTATCCAATATTTGACTTTAAACTTCTCTCTTCTACCTTTTTTTGTCTTGAATGTCTTTATCTAATAGTTGTCTTAGCTTTTTGCATTTTCTATCTGAAATACCTTTACTTTACATTTTTAACTATTTTCTATCTTAATTCTATCTTCTAGTTTTTTTTTTTTCCTAAGGTTTGTACATTCACCCTTAGTTGCTTTTTTTTTTTTCCTAGTTTTCTTTTGTTCCCTATTTTGTGGGTTTAAAATTCTTGTCTTCTTATCTTTTTTATCTTCCTACATCTTCTCTCTTTTTTCTTACCTTTCTGTACTTCTGTCTTAAAGTTTTCCACTTAAAATTTTTAATCTTCTTTATCTAAATATCTTTTATCCTATTATCTTCCCATTATCCTGGGTTTTTTTTTTTTTTTTTCCTCTGTCATGAAGGCATCTTAACCACCTTCAATTTAACCTTTTAAAGCCTTTTAATTATCATCTATACTGTACTTTTAAATGTACTTTTTCACTACCTACCTACAGCTTCACTATTTTAAACGAGGCTTAGATTCTGTTTAAATTGCTTTCATATTAGTTTACATGGCTGCCCTTCAACCAAAGGCCTTTTTTACTCCATTAAGAAGCTTTGTCTCAATCTGCCATGTACAAATACCTTTTTTTTTTCCTTTCTCAAGCTTTTAAAGTAAGTCTAGTTTCCTCAAAATCTTTTTAAATGGCATTTACAACTTTTTACTTTACCGCACAGAGATTATCTCACCTAGAAACATTTTTTTCATTTAACCTTCCATATTAAAATATATTTTCACATCTTGAATCTTTTAATATTTCTTTTCTAGCCATTAACCCTTTTTATAAATTCACATTCTGAAATAACCCTTATAAAATTTTTGATTTAGATAAATTACTCCACTTTAATAAGATGAAATACTTTTATGTTTTTTATGGTACTATAATACTGTAATTGAAACCCAACTGAAACTTCTTATACTCTTTGTATATAAATTACACCTGATAGAATCTTAACTCTTAGTAACCTTGTTTTAGCAAAGACACAGACCAAAGCAATATTAAACCTTTTTCCATTCACCAATTTATGAAAACACACATAATGTTTAAATATATTACCTTATGGAACTTAATAAGTAAAGAGTACTTGATTTCATATTTAGTGGTTGATATTTTAACACTCTAGTTTTGTAAATTAATCAGATGTCTGTAAAAACCAAGATCTTAGACAAATGTAGTAAACAGAATTAACCATCTCTTTCTTGTTGAAGAAAAATCCTTCTACAGGATACCATGATGGTCCCATTGATATATTTAACAACTTCTCGTTTAAAAGCCATGGGCTGCATTTTTGTATTGTATCAACATATGCCCTAGCTGTTCTTGGTCTTACTGGGGTGCCTTTTTTCTCTAACAATTTCTCTTCCTCGGAGGCGAACAACTTAAAACCTTGAGTCAACCATTTTCCCCAGTTTGCCTGAGAAAGTTCTAGGAACAGGCAACTTGAAATAAAAACAAAATAAATCAAAACAAGAACACACTGTTTTTTGATATGCTCACCCATTCTTTCGCTCTCCTTCAGGGGCGAGTAATTTCACTTACTTCCAATTTTCAGACGTTCCGCGTACGGGCCACCAGATGCCGCAGTCTCTCGGCTGGGCACAAATCACGAGTCTCCACACAGCTTGTAGATTCAAACAGCAATTCTTTATTCCCGAACTCACACCGGCCGTCTACAAACACGTTCTGGGGGAATCCACGTTCTCTGCCCAAATCCACTCCGTTCTCTGCCCAAATCCTCTCCTGCCTAAATCCACACCGCATGGGCTTCTGTCTCTCAAAAAATACTGTCTGACCCTAAGCACTCAAGAGGAACTCAGCAGCAGGATACGCCCTATTCCAAAAGAGGAACACCCTAATCTCCTATTACTAAACCACCCTATTCTAAAGGGGAAACACCCTACTCTCCTATTATGCTAAACTGCCCTATTCTAAAGGGGGAACACCCTAAACACGGATCCTGCCCTGGTCCTTGAGCAAGGTCACCTTTCAGAAGTCCTTCCACTAGACAGCATGGGAGTAAGCTGGCAAGGAATTTGTCATACCTACTTGGCTGATGGCTCCCAGCATTAGTCCATATAAGGCCAGCTCCATTCCTTAGGGCTTGAGGTGAAGCTGAACATCATGGTGGAGTGTGTGGCAGAGGGAAGCAGCTCACATCATGGTGATCAAAAGGAGAGAGAGAGAGAGAGAGAGAGAGAGAGAGAGAGAGAGAGAGGTGGAGGGTCGGGGGGAGACTGACTCCACTTGCCAGATACAAATATATACCCATACCCAAAGCCATGCCCCAATTCCCACCTCCTCCATCCATACTCTACCACTTCAGTTACCACTCAGTTAATCCCTATCAGGGGATTAAATCAGGGTATAGGGTTAAGACTCTTAAAACTCAATCATTTTTTCTCTAAACCTTCTTGCATTTTCTCACCCTTGAGCTTTTGGGGGACACTTCATGTATAAACAATAACATTCCGCCCCTGGTGCCCCAAAGCTCAAAACCATCTCACAATATAAAACACAGTTTTTTTTTTTTTTCATTTCCAAGAGTCCCCACAGTTTCCAAGATTGCCCAAAGTTTAAGTTCAAAATCTTAAGGTCATTATTTCCTCTAATTTTCCATAAAACTTTGTTCAAAAATTACTTTAATTAGATGATATTTTAGCTTTATTAAAATAGGGATTGCTAATCAAAATTATATATATTCAAAGTAAATAACACGATGTTTTGGCAGGATTAATTCTGTAACTAAAATGAAATATTAAAAAGAAAAAAAAAACAGTAACAAATTATTACAAATAAAACAGTACTATAAAGCTCTAAGAATATAGTAAAAATGAATTTTAAATTTATTATATCTAGATTAGTATGGCATCATTATACTGATATTATTTTAAGAATACTTTGTTTATTTAGTATAAAAAATGTGGCCCATTGAATCACTGGAGTGTACAGTACATTCAGGAAGAATATTTTCTTCCGTAGGGCTTCATTATATACTTGAATGATAAAATGGAGCTTTTTTGATATTATACAGCTGACAGAACATGCCGACACCTTTTTTTATAGCATTATTAACTCACATCCATTCAATTAATAAACATGTAAGTTTGGTTGACTCATTACAATAATATATTTTAAAACCAACATAAGAGCTAAAAAACTAATAATATGTAAAGTATGCCATTGTGCATACATTGTCCATGTCAACCTTTAGAACTAAACTTAGGTGAAGAAAGCCAGAGTACCAAAGTTAGAATGGAAAGAAAAATCAGGGTGATGCAAAATAACATAAAAACAAATTATTTAAGATAATTGGTAAAGTTGGTGCTTTACAAAAAGTGATTATCGCTCCTTTCCCTCTTCCTAAATGTACCCTACGGATGGCTTCAACAACTTTGATAGTTATTGGGAGTGACTTGTTAAAAGTGGTGCTTTTAAGTTTTCTATGATTAAAAAAAGAAAGCAATAATGCTAATTCATTTTCTTTAGCCAGAACTGTCAATGTCAAATGGGTATTTTGTCTCTTGACCATTTTATTCTTCTGTGAAGTATGTTATTCAACAAAGTAAAAATAAATGTATTGCTGAGCAACCTCAGGTGCCTTTGAATGAGGTGGAGGGAATCCTCAAAGTTTGCTGGTCCTGTAGCCTGAGTTTTGCAGCCTTCGTAGGGATGCAGTTTTATCTTGGAATTTGTCTTAAAGAGTCAACCATGAGAATCTTCTCCTGCATTCCTCTCTCTTTTCCTCTTTCCTTGTAAAAACAAATCTAAGACCTTAAAGTCTGTCTCCATTTGTTTCCATGCACATCTGCCGAATATCTAAGCCCATAGGCCTTTTATTGTTCTCAATTATGCCATCACTTAACAGGCATAAAATCATTGCTTTTCCATCTTCATCCATCAAAATTCTGGCAGTCCCTCAAATATCTCCTCCTGTGATCACTCTTGAACTTTTTACCTCTGTTACTGCATTTATTTGAACTAATTTTTTATTTCTGTATACATTCATCTCATTCTAAGTTGCTTAAAACTTGAATGTTACTCATTTTGTATCCCTTTCATGAACTAACAAAGCATTTAGACACATACTAGCTCCTTTGCAGCTGTATTAATTTAAATTTGAATTTGACCCACAATCCTCATCTATTTTTAAAGGAAGTATCATTAGTTTAGTGCTTAAGTCTTTGACCCACTTTGAAATTTGTGCAGGGTGAGAGATAGGGGTTAAATTTCATTTTGCTACATATGGATTTACTGTTTTCCCAGTACCATTTGTGAACAGGCTATCTTTTCACCAATGAATGTTTTTGGCATCTTTGTCTAGTATGAGATAACTGTATTTTTGTGGGTTTGTTTCTGTGTCTTCTATTCTGTACAATTGATCTACTTATCAATTTTGGTGCTTGTCATTTTTGTTACTATGGCTGTGTAGTATAGTTTAAGGTCTGATATAGTGATGTCTTGTACTTAATTTTTCTTGCTAAAGATTACTTTGGCTATTCTGGATCTCTTGTTATTCCAAATGAAATTCATGGTGACTTTTTTTTTATTGCTATGAAGAATATCATTGGGATTTTAATAGAAATTACATTAAATTTGTATAACATTTTTGGTAGTGTGGTCATTTTGAAAATGTTAATTCTGCCTATCCAAGGGCATGACCCCGACTGTAGGCTCTCTTTTCACCTCATTGATTGTTTCTTTTGCTGAGAAGAAGCTTTTTGAGTGCATCCCATTTATTAATTCTTGATTTTATTTCTTGCACTTTAGGAGCCTCACTAAGGAAGTTGGGGCCTAATTTGATGTGATAAAGATTTGGGACTACTTTTTCCTCTATTAGGTGCAGGTTCTCTGGTCTAATTAGTAGGTCCTTGATCTGCTTTGAGTTGAGTTTTGTGCAGTGGTGAGAGATAGGGGTTTAGTTTTATTTTGCTACATATAAATTTCCAGTTCTCCCAACACCATTTGTTGAAGAGGCTATCTTTTTTCCAATGTATGTTTTTGGAACCTTTGTCTAATATGAGTAACTGTATTTATGTGGGTTTGTCTCTGTGTCTTTTATTCTGTACCATTGGTCTACCTGCCTATTTTGGTGCCAATACCATGATGCTTTTGTTACTATAGCTTTGCAGTATAGTTTAAGGTCTGGTATTGTGATGTCTCCTGCTTCACTTTTCTTGCTAAGGATTGCTTTGGCTATTCTGGGTCTCTTATTTTTCCAAATGAATTTCATGATTGCTTTTTCTATTTCTATATGGAATGATGATGAGATTTTAATTGGAATCGCATGGAATCTGTATAGTGCTTTGGGTAGAATGGCCATTTTGACAATATTAATTTTGTCTATACAAGAGCATGGGAGATCTTTCCACCTTCTAATTTCTTCTTCAATTTCTTTCTTTAGTGTTCTGTAGTTTTCACAGAGGTCTTCCACTTCTTTTGTTCCCAGCCCTTTTTATTGTTTATTTTGAAACATGGTCTCATTAAATTCCTTAGGACCTCACTTAGTTGCTGAGGCTGGCTTTGAACATGTGATTTCTTGATATATGAAAGTCATGAAAAAGTCAAGTACCCATTATGCTGCTGAGGTAAAGATATATCCTCAATACTGCAAAAGCCATCATGTTTTTAGCATTAGATAAAGCAATCATGAAATTCATATGGAAAAATAAAAGACCCAGAATAGCAAAAACAACTCTAAGCAGGAAGTGTGAATCAGGCGGTATAGCAATACCAGACCTCAAACTAACTACAGAGCAATAGTAACAAAAACAGCATGGTACTGGTACCAACAACAGGCCGGTGGACACTAAAAAATTAAAGTTGCTTAGCCTCTTTTAATCTTAGTTTCCTTGTCTGCAGCAGGGTGATGATAATAACAGCTACCCAAAGACTTATTGTGAAGACTAAATGAAGCAACCCTTGTGAAAAAGCAGTTGGTGTGCTGGAATGCACCCACAAATGTTAGTTATTATTAGCTCTGGTGAGCCCATAAGGAAGAGGAAGATTATAATGCTTTTAGAAAAATATATATTGAATTCATATTTTGTTCCTCGTAAAAATTATCTAAGCAAGTACTTTGCAGAAGTGTTCCTTATATGTCACGAATCCACTATATGCTTAAACTATAATTTCAAGAGGAATATGATAAATTCCCAAGATGACAAGGGGAGAATGTATTCATTTTGCTGTTGTTTTCCAGTGAAAAATCATCTCAGGAAAACTGAATCAAAGAAAAACTATTGGAAGAGAAATTCAACATGGTGAATGGTGGTAGTTCAGAAATATGGTAAAATTTTTTTCTAAGATTTCATATGAAGATGACTTTACATTAACATAAGCCACATTCATGAATGAAGAACAAAACTGGAATTTGATTAGTCCAGTGATTATGATTATCTTGTGCTGAGTGGTCCATAATATTCTAGGTTGCCTGATGATATCTTACAATTCATTTATGGAGTTTTAATGAATTTATTCATTCAATTGAATTCATCATGTAAAGTGTGTATCTATATATCAGCACAATGATACACAATGATGACTAAGGCATATTCATTTCTTTCAAGTTGCTTGGAAATTAGGGAGAAAAATTGGCATGCTAAAATAACCAGACATCATGACTAGATCAATGACGTAACACTGGCACTAGAAACTGGAGAGATCAGGAAAATTCTTTGTGAGAGTTTCTTTGAATTGGGTCTTGAAACATGTCCAGGCATTTTTCTAGATAGAAAGAAATTTCTTATAGAACAAATAATAAGTCAGTTTTCCTTAATATATTTTTCTGAGAACTAGATGTCAGATTAAAAAATATGTTCATACCAAGATATTATATATTTTATAAAGAACTAGAAAAGAGAAGCTTGAAGTTTCCCATCATGGAAAAAGGATAAATGTTCAAGGCAGAAGAAAATACTGATTGCATTACACATTACATATTGTATACATGTATACCTATGAGTGTGTGGAATTTTAAATGTCTTTATAAAAAGCAAACAATTATTGTTCAACAGAATTTTACAATTGATTCAATTTGTATAAAGACAATCCAATTTGCAAGAAAAAATGCATTTATACTTCAATATGTCCAAAAAATATTGAGTTAAACAAAGGTAAATGATTTCTTTTTGAAGAATTCACTTTAACAGGTGTTTTTCCATTAGTTTTAAATTGTAAAAAGATTATAGTTCTCTTAATAAAAGCAATGAATCAGATTTTATGAACTCACCTAAGATACATGATTTAAAATACTTCCTAACTGGTCCTGAAAATCAGTGACTTTTTGCAGCTGTCCTGGGTGAGTCTGATAATCTGTAACTTTGAGGAATACTGCTGCTTAAACACTTGTTCAGTTAAGATCTTGAGAAGAATATGCTATATATTACTTTTCAAACTTACCTGACTCTAACTTTTGTACGAGAAAGTCTTATTTGTGTGTTGTGAAATGATTGTGTTCCTCAGAGTAGAGCATATTAGAACATATCTGCACAAGTACAAAGACATGGTAAATTGAAAAACTATGCTTAGTCTGAATCCTTAGAAATCAGTGAACTCAGGTTATGGGATTCAATGTTAAATAATTATAGGAGCTAGACAATGCAACCTAGCCAAAGTGTTTATATTTTATCTTGTGATTTATAAGGAGCTCAAAAAGATCTTTGAGATCAGTAAGATCACTTTTGGATATGTGCACAGGTGAATGTATTCAGACTTCATTTTATGTCCTAACTTAATCAAGATTATGAAACTACATACAAGACAGTGATTAAATATAAAAAGAAAGCACAAATAAATATATAAAATGGACTGAGCAATGAAACCACTACAAAAATACATTTACTAATGAATTTATATATTTGCAGTGGCTCAACTATAAATGTGATTCACATTTGCTAAGAGCCAGCCTGAAAAGCAAATCAAAATCAAGTAGAAACACATAGAAGGAAAAACACAAATATCTTCACTGTTCTGGAGGCTGAAAGTCCAAATCAAGGTATTGGCAGGATCACGCTCCTACCAAAGGCACTAGGGAACAGTCTTTCCTGGTCTTTTCTGGGATTCTGTCTTTCATAAGCATTCCTTGGCTTATAGATGGATCCCTCCAATCTTTTCCTCTCTCAGCATGTGGCCTTGAGCCCTGTGTGTCTGTCTGAGTCCAAATCTTCTGTTCTTGTAGTCACTGAGTTTTCCCAAAACACCAGTAAAATTAGTGTTTCTTTCTAGTTAAAAAGATACACCTAAAGATCCTCAGGGTAATCAGTAATTTTTCAATCTAATTATTGGAATATTTATATAGAAAGTGGTAAATAAAATACTGGAGATTAAGGAAAGAAGAGTAAAATTTACCATTATACCTTTTATAACTATTATCATGTGAGGAATGACTGATGATATCACAAATATTTGTAATTATAAGTTAGCATACTTTTGTTAAAAGAACAATTTGAACAACAACAACAAAAAGCACAAACTGCACAATTATAATGTCTTAAGTTAATTTTAAATATTAACATGAAATTTAGTACTACATTACCTAAAATATTTTCTTAATCTTTAAAAACAATAGCATCAAAGATGAAAGATCATTCAGGGTTTAAGAGACTAAACAAGATGGTTGACATTTAGTAGAGTTATGTAATCCATATTTAAAAACTAAAAGCAACTTTTAAAATAAATAATTATTTTCAAATGAAAACAGAGACTCTTCAGAAAAAATTAAGGTGATTCTGTTTGTTACTCATTTCAGATGTATTTATTATATTAAACATCATATAATGGCTATTTGATATAAGAAACTTACTATTCAGATGATCAAAAATTTTTAATTCCATTTAATTTTTTAAAGAGAGAGAGAGAGAGAGAGAGAGAGAGAGAGAGAGAGAGAATTTTTTTAATGTTTATTTTTTAGTTTTCAGCGGGCACAACATCTTTGTTTGTATGTGGTGCTGAGGATCGAACCCGGGCCTCACACATGCCAGGCGAGCGCGCTACTGCTTGAGCCACATCCCCAGCCCCCAGAGTATACTTCTTTAGAATTGTTTTCACCATCAAATTACAAGGAAAAGAGTCTCCTAGTTTACTTCAATTACTGGAATTTATGACAATGCAAATGCACCCTTTTTTTCTAATGTGTACTGGGTTGAAGAGTGTCCCCCCCAAATTCATATCCAACTGAAAATCAGAATTTGACCTTACTTGGATCTCTATAGTGTCAATATATTAAACTGAGGTCATACTGGATTAAGGTGGGCTTTCCCTTACCCCAACAACTGGTATCTTTATAATAAGAGGGAAACAAGGACATTGAGATCACAGAATACCAGGAAACTACTGAGAAGGGTTAGAGTCCTGTGTTTACAAAGGACAGGAATCCCAAGGATTGCCAGCAGCTTTGAGGAGAGCAATGGAACAGATTCTCCTTCAAAGCCTCAGAAGAAGTATGTCCCTGCTGGTTAAGTGTGAGGGTGGTAAGTAGGTGCCAAGAAGCACTTTCTAAATACCAGAGATTGCCATGGATATGGAATATTCACTGACAAGTGCCTTTTTTCAGAAAAAGGATAGCAGAGAACAATTAGGTTTCAAGTCCACACCCACACTGACTTCCTCTTCTATGGTGGAACCACAAATGAACAACCCTTTTGTGTGGGTGATGAGTAATGGGACATTCACCTAATTTTTTGGCTTTTCCTCAAATGTAGGTGGTGTTTAGTTAATATGTTCTGATAGGCTCCCTTTTAAAACTTTCTCTTCTGCCCAGATTTTTTATCTTGGGAAAATATAAAGCCAAGAAAACATAAACATTGAAGAGGCCTGGAGCCAACTTCTAGGAAGTCAGTCATAGAATTCTTATAGTAATGAGAAGCAAAGTGTTGATTCTTTTAGTTCAATATTGTTTTTGATAATTAAAAAGAAAAAATAGGAAATACCACAGAGGATTAAAAATTATTTTTAAGTGGATATTTTTGTCTTTATTATATCACCTGAACTTAAGAAACTTCAACTCCAAACTAAAGTCAATCATAAATGAGACCACATAAATTAAAACTAAACATTGGGCAATGTAATATGGCTTATCAAACGAGGAAGATATCAAGTAAACAGGATGGTTACCTCCTATAAGAAGATATCTTAACCCTGGAACAAAATGACTAAATCACTCAAACATCCTGAATTTTGACTTTTCACATTTCACAGACTTGGGTTTGATTCCAAGTTGACTACTTATTGAGTTGTGCCATCTCTCAACCTTAATTTGCTCACCTTAAAAAATAGGAATAATAAGACTTAAACTTCCAGAGTGTAATTGTAGCTTAGTTCATTGAGTCCATTTTCTTCCTATAAGAGAATAGCTGGTATTGGGTCATTTAAAAAGGAAAGCAGATTACTTGGCTCACAGTGTATTTGAAAGTCCAGGAGCATGGTGGCAACTTCTGGTAGGAGCCTCATGCCACTTCATTTCCTGGAAAAGAGACAAATAAGAGGGGCAGCCTCACTGGGTCCCACTCTCTCAATAACTAACCCATTCTGTAGAAAAGACATTAATCTCTCTTAGTGACTCACCAAAAGCGAGGCGCTAAGCAGTGAGACCCTGTCACCAAATAAACTTGTAAATAGTTTTCAGAATTCATTATATTAATTATGCAGCCATTAAAAATAAAATTTTGTTGACGATTTAATGACATGGGAAAATACTCCTGAAAAACATGTTAAGCTAAAAACAACACCACCACAAAACAGCAGGCCATAAGCTATATTAAATGAATCCAATTTCCTTCTTTATGCACTTCAAATTTTCCACAAATTTCTTAATGTGATTAAGCCCATAATGATTATTATTGCAGCTAATTAAAAACATATTGTGATTATCTGTTTTATAAATCTAAAGAATAGTAGCAGCTTTCAATTGACTAGGATTATAAAGGATAAATATTGAATGGCTTTTATAAAAAACTGTAAGTTATAAATACTACAGCTGAAAATACATACTTGAAATTTATTTTCATATACAAGGTATCTGAAGAAACATAACTTTTTGGATTATTTGCGGTATTTTAAATAATCCAGAGGTTAGGAGGGACAAATTTCTTTCAAACATTATTAATCTAGTGACCCATCAATCACTAGACAAAAATCGGATGTGAAAGATGGGGAGTACTAGGTATTAGTTCATCAATTTTATTAAAAGACTAGAAATTTTCAGTGTTATGGTAGGAGACAGTCAGAATTATATATGGAAATAAAGCAAGAGTCCATTATTTAATATCAATAAGTATCACAATGAGAAAAATATATTTTTAGCATTCTTTCCTTGTTTATTCTATATACTTTCCAGAAGTCTTCTTGCCGTAGTCCAGCTGGGCTGCCTAAGTCCGGCTGAGCAAAACAACCGAGAGGTGACAAGCAACTAGAAGGTTGAAGCAGGAACTACTTTACTGCGAGTGAACTCAGCAGGAACCGAGAACTCAAAGTAGTGGGCACCCAAGGTAGCAGGAGCAGCTTCTCTGCTGGACCACAGAGGTACATATACCCAACTAATTACACACAGCTTAACTTAATTGACATCATCTAGACACAGCAGTCATTAAGGAATCCTCATCATCTTAGTGGCTCACTGGCATTGACTCACAAACCACTCCTCCTGGCATACTGCCAGGCGCCATCTTAATTTGGTTGTGGCCCTCAACATCTTCTGTTCATAGTGGTAGCATCTTCCATAGGATTACACACACAAAAATTTGACACAGCATCTGGTTATGGGAATATATTTCTATTTTTTCTTACCCGAGCCTGCTGAAGAATAGCCTGAGCCTGAGCTTCCTGAGGAGAGACGGCTGGTCCTTTAGAACTATCTCCACCATAACGGAACTAGGAAGAGAGAGCATAAAGAAGTTGAAAACTGGCCTTTGTCACGTATGATAAACTAGGTGTCCTAACTAATAGACAAAAAACATTTACTTAAAATGGAGTAATTTTACCCCACATCCAAATTAACTCCACAATGTACCATAAGACCTAGTTTTATTTTTTTTTAAATCCTGCTTCTACTTCTTATAGAAGCTCTCTACACATTTTCAGTTGTAATAGAGTAAAAGAGTGTACAAACTCCTTACTAATCTCAAAATCTATAACCTCTGAAATGAATCATCATGATGTTTTGATCTACAAATATGCTTCCCATAGTATTCATTCATTTGTAAAAATGTCATACCTACATAATTTCAGTTACAAATATAGACCTATCTATGTTTCATTGATCAAAACTTTTTGAATTTCCATAAATACATAGAAACAAATTTTGAGATATATTTATTTTGCTTATTCATTCCTCAGCGTTTATATAAGAAAACTATCCTAACTAGTATCCCTTTATAAAATTATAAAGCTCTGTTTAATTTTAATTCAAAATGCAATGTGAGATAATTTTTCACTCTAAATAATTTTTATCAAAACTTTATTACATTTAAACTCTACCACTGAGCCACAACCCTGGTTCCTGTTTTCTGTATATTTTGCGGCACAGATCTCCATTTGTCCATAAAATGACTCAACAAACACAATTGTATAAAATAATGTTCCAGCCAAAGAATGTACACGTTTGTGTTGAAATATTAATGCAGATATTGTTTTCTATAAATTATAACCTCTAGTTGTGAGGTTACAGAGCCTGTGGATCTTTGCAGGAACTTCTTAAGGGGCTGAGGTAGGATTCAGTTTTGGCTACTGTGGAGAGAGAAGACCAGGAACATTGCTAACCTGAGAACTGAAGATAGCATCCAAGTATTCGCATTGTATACCTGAAGACAGCAAGGAGGTGACCCTACAGGAGTGGAGCAAAGATAGCTTTAGAGTCCAAGCAAATAATTTATCCCCAGCATGCCAACCATAAGATGTTTAATTGGTAGGTGCTGGTTTTTACTGGACTCAATAGTAAAAGATTTATGCTGTAAAAATGAACATCCGTGAATTAGAGAACTTCCAATATTTCAGCACCGGATAGCTTAGTTGGCCTGAGCACCTCTACTCAATCTCTATTATGGGGGTTTTAAAGTTTTGCAGAATCCTGAGGCCTTGATAAAAAAAAAAAAAAAAGATAGAGGAAAAGTGGAGGTGAGAATATAGGTTGGGGAATTCATGCTTCAGTTAAGAGGCAGCTCCTTTGAAATTGGTTCTCAGGTCTCATTTTAAGATAATATTTTTTATTTACCTTTTTCAACCATATGCAATTTTCTTGTTCTTAATACCTATACTTTTATATACAACTTGAGTACTTTTGAAAACATATCTTAAGATTTGTTAGAATTTAATAGCATAATAGATATAGAAAATAACCAATATTAGTTTTCTATATAGATAGGAGATTTTTTTGTTATATATATATATATATATATATATATATATATATATATATATATAAATGGAAGCAAGTTTTTAGATGAAATTAACATGAACTTGGTATCTCAAGTTCTACCTTCAGTAGTAAAATAGGAAGTCAGCTAAAATGAATACTACTTAAGTAATTCTGAGTATATGTTGAGGTAGGCTCCTACCAGCATTCCAAAGAGGTAGGTATGATTTTGAAATACAAAGTCTGAGAAGGGTACCTACATTACATTATCATAATCAGAGATAAGAAAATCTAAACCTAACTTATAACAAACCAAAAATCTTAGTGGTTGTTGTTCTTGGGGAAGAAAACGAAAGGACTTAATGAGAAGAAATTAAAGTAAAATGCTGCAACACCAGGAGCTGCCAAGGAAATAAAATACAAAATAAATATGAGGACCAGAAGACAACTTGAAGATATGGGTTAAATAAAGTTCAAGAAAACTTAAAGACTTTTTCCAGAAGCTTCTGAGTAATTTGATATATAATTGCTCAAATAGATTTATGAATGTGGGGTGGAGTGGAAGCTGAGTGCTTTCAAGAAAATCATGGGGGGTGTTGGTTAGATGACAGTGGGCTAGATTCACTTCATCTGGAAGCTACAGCAACAAACTATTGATTCTGAAAACATTTATGAATTTCATCTTTTCTAATATCAAAATAATCTGAAACACTATTCATTATGACTTTCTAAAAGATATAGGCTGTAGAATTTTAGGCAGTCCAAAAACAGAGATGGATCAGGGGATACAGATGATAAGCAGATAGTTATTCAAGTGGTTATTCCCCTTTAAAAGGTTATACAGTAAGTAGCCTACTAAACTGAGATAAAGAAGTTGTTTGTAAAAATTATGAGGTGCACAATTTTATGGGTGACCAATTTTTTGTAATTTTTTTTGTGAAAGTACTGTAAAATGGGTCATTACATTTTGATCAGGGAAAGTCTTATTTTCTTGATTTATATAGTTTTTTTATATTATCAAAGAGAAATAAAAATCTGTTCTTATAGGAAAATCAAATAGTCCATAAGCTGTAAGAAATTAAAATCTTTTTTTTTCAATGTAAAGCGATTGCAGAATTTCAAAGATAAGTAAAAGATTAACAAAATTCACACCAAATAAGCCCCAGGGTAAAGAATCAAGCCAGCAGGGTTAGAAGGTAGTTTTAGTCCTGCCTTTGCAATAGGCCTTTAGTAAACTATGTGTTTTTGTAGTTCTCTTCACATCTTCAAGTTGACTGGATCCTCTCCAAATGTTTCTACTATAAAAATAAACTATCACATTCAAAGATGCATGCTCAATTAGAACTCAAATTTTCTATGATACATGAGAAAATCTAAAAAAGGTCATAAACTGAGATGTCTCATTTTAAACTAATAACTATTTTGAAGCAGATAAACTCAAAAAGAAATGAAAAACTGATTCATGCTCCAATACCGATAACCCTTGAAAACATGGTAGGTTAAAGAACAACAGATTACGTGTTGTATGGCTCCTGTCCTATTAGATGTCCAGAATTGGCAAACATATGCAGACCTGAATTATGTTACTTTTTGCCTTGAGCAGGAGTATTGGTTAGGAGGTTTCTTTGGAAGGTGCTGAAAGTGTTCTAAATTTAGATTGTGATGACTCCCATAACTTTGCAAATATCCTAAAAACTATTGAGTTTCTCAGGTTGCATGGATGAATTGTATGGTATGTGAAATACATTTTACTAAAGCTTTAAAAGTAAATAACTTTGGTGTTATATAAATCAGGCCTTCAGCAGAAGGTTAGTACTATGAAGGCAAAGATGTCTTTTGCTCACTGCTAAATTTTCACCATCTTAAAACTATGCCTAGTACTAATTCTACAATCAAAAAGTATTTGTTGGCTAAAGTCTTGTTATAATAACTAAAAAAAAGCAGGCAACTTTAAGCTTAAAGTCATTTCAGAATGTTATATTTTTATTAATCTTTTGTTTCTCTGTCAGCAGTAAGCAATGCAAGAGAAATCACCTTTCTTTGAAGATTTGTTGTACCATGGCTATTGGTTTCCTGTAGGCAGCAATCCAAACCTATGGCTATTATTGCCAGCCAAGGCAGGAGATCCGCCAGCTGAAAGAAGGCAGGCCCCTAAGGCATCAAGTGTAATGCTGTATGAGCTGGCATTCGAGGATGTACACAGCCCCTGTTATGGGAAGCACAACTGGAGTGTTGCATTAGAGGCTTATGCTAAGTCTGGAGAGCAAGATGTGTGCATGTCTATTTCCTGTCTTTAATTCAATCTTTTTTGTTTGTTTTACCAGGTAAAACAAAATGTGCTTGTTTTCTCTCTGAGATTGATTCCCCTGGTTCTTGCATTAAGACTTTCTCTCAGCAGTTTGCCAGTGAGGTAGGTCTGAGGAGGTAGACCCTGTCTCAAAACACTTTAATCCTATATATAGATAGTCCCTTAAGAAAATCTTCATCAAAAAGCCCTAATAAATATGAGCATAGATATTTGCCTTACCAGTATCTGATTCACTGTTCCAATTATATGGACAAGATTTTTTTTTACACTTTTTTTTTACTTGACCTAACATATTGATTCATACTTGCACAGTATTCATTCCAAAGCAATAAAAATCTAGGACCGGGTGACAGGAAGACTCACCCTAATTGGCAATATGTCAGCATTTTTCTGGGTGACATGTAATGATGGACTAACTTGGCAACAATAAGAGTGTGGGGCATACCTGACCGAGCAGCATGTACAGTTTCACTAATGCAGATGATTTAATTCTACGAGCAATCAATAGTCCCAGGACAAATCACATATTTTTTTTCAAACTAAACCTGCAAAATTTTAAAAATTCAAAACCCACATACTAAAAATACAGACTTGATTCTCCTAATCTATCAAGGATGAGCTAAATGATATAAACCTGTTTTATATCTATTTCAGCTGCTTTGAGGGAAGATAGGTCAAGAGCAACAGACCTCTTGGGTTTAAATTAAGTGTGTGTTTAAATTTCTAATCAGTGAAAACCTTGTTTCTGGGAATGGACTGCCATCCAAACCAGGACACCCATATCAGCCTGTGTATCTCCTTCTACAATAAAACAGAGTGATATGATGTGTCTTTTGGCAAATTATAACCATTTAGACATCAGGATTCTCAATGATAATATGTGAACATATATAATAGTTTAAGATGATGGCGGTTCATACTATAAACTACAACAACTGCACCAACCTTTAAAATGTACTTACAGGTTCAACCACTGCTGGTTCTCCCTTTTGCCCTTTTTCTCCGTATGCACCATGGCCTCCATGGTCTGTAATAACACTAAAAATGTGGACATAAATCTTCCTATGGAAAAATGCCAGGTAACAAACATAAGATGAATGATAGAATTAGGAAATAATCATCTGATTACAAAATCTATGAGGTGAAAATCTGGGAATAATACCTCTATGTGGGGTCAAGATAGTACAGATTCTTTACTAACTGCGAAGGGGAAAAATGTACTTTCATAATGCAGTAATGTTTCAGTGCCCCTTTTTAGCAAACATTACTAAAGAGGACCACCTGACACTGTAATTGACACACTATGGGGTAGAACAGAAGTAACTCACACCACCCTTCCCCCAAAGAACTTAACTTGAATATCATCAAGGCTTTTCCTTTTTGCCTTTCCCTATTACCATTGCTGAAGAGAAACCCTATCCCTATGGTTGAGATGTTAACTACTAAATCTCTCTTCAGATTTATAGCATCTGGAACATCTGATACCTAAGATCACCTTTACTTAGTCTTTGGTTCTACACATTAACTAGCACAAAGCAGGTAAATTTAAAAAAACAAACAAAGAAACTGCCGGAGCCTGCCTCTGGAGGTCAAGTCTATTACAATGTTTCAGAAAAGAATAGATGTGCCTAAGATGATAAAGTCCTCACTAAGCACAGAAACTTCCTGCCCTGTTGCTCCTTTCCCTCCCTGGGTATAAACGCCTGGTGCGCCCCTGTCCCCTGCCAAGATACACCTTTGGGGCAATAACCTCTCAATTTTCTCAAGATTGCTGGTCCTTGAATATATCTGATTTCTTTCTACAACCTTTCTCTTTTCCTGAATGTTGGCCTTCCAGAAGTGGACAGCCTGACACTTTAATTCTGGTAACATCTTTTAAGAAGTTTTTATTATATATTGATCTAACAGCTAAATGATCTTTATGTGGAAGCCCAATGATAATAATAACAATGCTAATGATAAAAATATTGAACTTACTTTTTGGACAGACACTGAGCAGATGCTCCAGCTATACTCTGTGGTCAGTCATTCTGCGTGATCACAAAGACATAAATAAAAGGGACCTGAAACATGCCTTCTGAATTCCAATCCTAGTTAATGTAAGCCTTTAATTAACACAGTTCCTTGTAGATGGTATTAGAGTAATAAGTAACTCAGAAAATACCCTGTCCTTGCTTATTGCCACTCTTACATTATTAACTAAAGTCCTAAGTTATTCTTGACAACTAAAGCGATAGTAACAACCTGTTTGCTATAACTTCTTTTTCTTTTTTTATCATGTAGAAAAACAGATCCCATTTTGGGATACTTATCTTGGGCAGCCAGAATTAGTATTTTCCTGTGTTGTCATCCTCAATTTGGCTGAAATAAAGTGTGTGTTCCCATGATCTCAGCAGCCTCAACTTGCCATTTTGGTTGACAAATATAAGTTTGTTTGCTAAGTTTTGACTTGAAAATGAGAGTCTAATCATGAGTAAGGATAATTTTCAATAAAATAGTAATTTTTTTCCTTTTATGACAAGAGAAATAACTTAGTAGTTTCATAGTTTTTAAAATCTAGATCAGGGATAAAGCAAAAGAGATATGATGCTCTTATGATTTAGATAACAGTGACCCGAAAAGCTCATGTCCAAAAACCTTCCGAGGTGGATAATTTGATGGAGAGATAACTGATCAGCGGGTGAACTGGGTGGAAACTGCAGCCAGGCAGGGTGTGACTGGAGCAAGTGGGCCACTGGAAGCGTGTCTTTGGAGGATATATTTTGTCCCTGGTGAGCAGAGCTCTCTCTGCTTCCTGTTTGCCACGTCCTGAGCTGCTTTCCTCCACCGTGCCCTCTGCAATGTTATGTGGCCTCACCTTGGACCCAGAGCCTTCTGTGGACTGAGACTCCGAAATTATGAGCCAAAACAATGTAAACCAACATTGTTCTTGTCAGGTCTTTGTTCACAGAGAAGAAAAAACTGATTAAAACCACTACCCACACAGGCCCATGATGGTATATTTCGGCAAGGACAATTTGACAAGGCAGAGAGAGAGCTGGGTCACTGATGTCATTGTCATTCTCAAAATTCCTGTTATTTGACAATAATTCTCATATTTGACATGGTGTAGTAGCCACCCTGTGGTGTTGTGAATGTTGCTTACAACCCTTTTTAAAAATAACACATGCAGGCTGGACTGCTTTTGAATGTGACCTTCCCAGAAAGGTGGTGGCTCTGGAGCAGGCCTGGGGAATTACTGCAAAGAGAAATAGAAGAAGGAGCTGGGTTGTATGTGCCATATTTCTTTCCAAAACCATCAAAAAAGATTTTAATCCACTCCAACTGGGTAAAGGGGCAGCAATAATCTAGAGTGTTACGTAAATTTAGCTGTTCCTCAGAAGAAGAAACAATGAATAAGAAAAAATCATCTCCATGCTTTCTGGTTTGTTATAAGAGCATTGAATGTCTTTTTATTGAAATCAACATTTTTAAAGGGGATAAAGAAAAAGAAGAAACAACACAAAAATACCATCACTGAGTTTCTTTTACATTTTTTCACTTTTATTTACCAGTGACTTTTTGAGAGAAATTCAGAGTGCTCTCTAATACTTGAATGGTTTTAGGATTTCTAGCCTGTGTCTTTAGTTTTCTTCCTCCTTATTCTGGAACCCTCCTACCCTCCAACACTTAGACCTGGAGAACTCAGAGACAACACTCCCAAATTTTATAATTTTACTCTCCCCAATGCTTAACTAAAACTTTTCTATTTTTCCTCTTTTTCAAAAAATGTTTTTATTGCTTTGCTAACGAATTTGAAAAAGTAACAGACCTATCATTCCAAGGAGATACGAAGTTCATTATAGTAAATATGATAATAGACTTATAGGGGGAATGCTACAAACACATATGCTCCTACTGAGCTTTCATTACTCCATAGCCATGCTTTGGTTGTGAACATCTGGATTGCATGAATCACAGAAAGTGTAGTAGATGATAGGTGGGGAGCTCCACCCTTATAGTACAATAAACATATAAGGAGATTCGGTAATTGGTGACTCTATTAGAAAGGTGGCTCTGGAACCTACCGTGAGTATTATTACTTAGTTTTACAGGTAATAATTAGAATTGGAATAATTAGAATTTCCAGGTAATGAATTAGACCTGTGGAATTAGTTTCTTATAAAGCTACCAAGCAAGAAGAAGAGATTTTAAAGAAAATTGAATTAATCTCTCCTCCTCATCTTAAGGTTTTAATAGGTACTAATGGCTTAGTATAGTTTCTCTTTATTAAGCAATTTAAATTTTAATAATCATAAAAATAATCTCCTGAAGATAATATCATAACCCAGAGGTACTGACATTGTGATGGGGCAGATATTTTAATAGGTTCTGGGTCATCTTCAAACACTAAATCTTAGTCACTGCCTACAAGTCATTTTGAAATTAAGGTTAAAGAGAATGCTCTAAATGTTAAAATCTCTCATAATTATGTCCACTTACATATCAGTTGAAGAGTTATATGAAGGTTTTTTAAAAAGAATTTTCTACTTAGTAGTAAAACATGCATTACAGATATATAGGTCTTTATAAGTGCAAACAATAAAATGCTTTCTTTTCTTTCTGAAGAACAGTACCCTTCCCAATGAAAATACCTTTTACATTTCAAATTTTAATACAGGACATATTTTGATTAACACATTAAAGTATGAGAGGAAATAAAAGTCAGGATTATTTAGGCTAGGAGGAAAAAGGTATTTCCTCACTCATTTACAGTTTACATAATTTCTTACTTTTTATTTGAAGGTATCTGTGCTTGAATTTAATTACAATACACATCAATATTATTTTCGGGAGTGGTAAGAAAATTTCCAATTTTCTAGGTAAGATGACTATGTAGTGAAGTAGGTTACAAATTTGTTTCTAACTTAGCAAAAAAAAAAAAAAAACAACCCTCCTGGTTCTTTAAAAAAATAAAATGTTGTATAAAATCCTTACGGATGTATAAAAATATTAGCAATGAGGTTTCTCTGAAGTTGCAGCAAAGTGTAGCTGGGTCACTGAGTTGCCTGCCCCACATTCTACCTCCTCTCAAAGTGGTGATATGGGTCATGGTTTAGATATGATGTGTCCTCCAAAAGCTCGTGAAGGAGACAATGCAAACATACTCAGAGGTGAAATAATCAGATTATGAGAGCTGTGACTTAATCTGTGAATTAATCCATTTGATGGATGAAAATTTTTACTTGGTGATAACTGTAGGCAGGCAGGGAATAGCTGGAGGATGTACGTTAACAAATAAAACAATTCTCCATTTAAAATTTCATTTCTATTTTTATGATAGTGAATGTCTACTGAGCACATGAATATACCAGATGAAATTTCTACATATTATTAATTTTTTTTGGGGGGGGGGTATGGTGGTAACAAATTCTGGACTCTTTCCATCCAAAAGCATAGAAAATTTTAAATATTTTCACTCTTATTGTGTTGGTGAGAATTTCAGGTGGAACACGAATGTTTACAAACCCATAATCAACAGGAAATGTAATTTCTGCACCAAAATAAGGAAAACAGAAGTTGCAGATTTTCCCACTTGCCAATCACTGAAATGTGTAACCCCTCTGAAGGTAACAGATAACTGAAGCACCCCACCATTCAGTCAGACCTCTTCCATTTGTTCTAAGAGTTACAACATAAAATAAAAAGCACTCTGTCTCTGAGCACCCAGCTCTAGTTGGGTCAGGAGCTTGGGGACAGGGCTGCTGTCCTAAGGGAATTTCCATAAAAGACATTCTATTATTTTACCAGAGTATGGGAAAAATATGCTCCAGAAACATAATTAACCTGAATGCTTATA
Organism: Callospermophilus lateralis; assembly: GCF_048772815.1. Taxonomy (NCBI): domain Eukaryota; kingdom Metazoa; phylum Chordata; class Mammalia; order Rodentia; family Sciuridae; genus Callospermophilus; species Callospermophilus lateralis. Next base: position 2,157,452 of record NW_027512709.1, read on the forward strand.
TGCTAAAATAGATTTCTGATGTGGCCTAGATTGGTTCAACCTTGAACAATTACTTTAACCCAAATTCATTTAGTGTCCTGGGGATGGGGAAGAAGTAGAAAGGCAGAAGCTGTGGCCTATGATGGAGTACTAACACAGGGTTCCATGCACCAGTGCTCATCGACAGTGTGTGGGCTACATGTCTATGAGTGTCAGTGCTACCTGTGATATGAACCATTAAAATTGAAAGAAAAATATGTCATTAATAATTGAAAAGCATTTTGAGTTTAGAAAATTCATTCATACCAAGTACCAAGTAGTAAAGTCACTTATTTAACAAAGTATATTATTTTCACCCACATGCTATTGACATCATATTGTAGCTCTGTTAATTAGTATACTCCACAGATCATCAGCAGAAACTGGAGTCAGTGACTGGGAAGGGGAATGGAAGTAAGAGAGGGGAGGATGAGAAAGAGTAGAAGGCAGAGTTGATATAATCAATGCATGATGTCCTTTTATTTGTACAATTAATATGTGCTAATAAAAAAGGAAGCAAATATAATAGACTCTGTGCAGCTGTAAGAGTAAAATTAGAGATAATGTTATGAGCTCATAGTTTTTAATACATCGAGGAGATTATATATATATATATATATATATATATATATATATATAAATGTATGTGTGTACATTCTGTTATGGTTTAGATGTGAAGTGTCCCCCAAAAGCTCATTCGTGAAACAATGCAAGAAGGCCAGAGGAAAAAATGATTGCATTGTAAGAGCCTTAACTGAATCAGTGGTTAATCCCCTGATTAGGTTGACTGAGTGGTAACTGAAGTGGGAGGGTGTGGCTGAAGGAGGTGGGAATTGGGGCACGGTTTGGGGTATATATTTGTATGTGGCAAGTGGAGTCTCTCTCTGTTCTTCTTGATCACCATGATGTGAGCTGCTTCTCTTTGCCACACACTCCACCATAATGTTCAGCTTCAACTCAAGCCCTGAGGAATGGAGTCAGCCTTCCATGGACTAAAGACCTCTGAAATTGTGAACTCTCAATAAACTCTTCCTTTTCTATGATTGTGCTAGTCAGGTCCTTTAGTCACAGCAGTGAAAAATCTGATTAAAACAGAAATTTGTACCAAGAAGTGGGGTTGTTGCTGTGACTAACCTGACCATGTGGTTCAAAGCTTTTTGAGCTTTTTATAATTGGTAGGAGGAATTTTGAGGTGTTTAACAGTGCAAGCTGGAAATTCTTTATGTTGTCATAAGTTGAGCTTAATGGCCAATTCTGGTGGGAGTTCAGAAGACCAGAATGCCAATAGTCATTGGTCAGTAAAGGTAGGACTCAAGAGGGTTCAGAAAAGTAATTTGGAGGCCATTCATGCTATTGAAATTTGGAGGCCATTCATGTTATGTTCTGAATGAGAAGCTTTTTTTATTTTCCCCGCATCCAGACACTTTTTTGAGACTGATTTTAGAAGTGATGGACTCCTTATCTCATGGAAGAAATGTCTAGGCAGCATTGCATTCAGGAGGTGGCATAGATGTTCCTGCATCTTTTAGCCAAGATCATTGTGATATTCAGGAGTAGAAAGCAGAACATAAAGATTTGAAAAACATGGACTTGTAACGCTGGAGTAAAACTAGGGCTAAGGAAGTTGCAGTTGTTAAAGACATTACCACCACTACAGAAATGCTAAAGATTTTGCCTAGAGACAATAAGAAAGATGACTGGAGGGCAGCTCTGGAACTGGCAAGACCACACCTATCTCACACTTGAGGCAGTAAAGGTGAAAATTTTCTTGAGAAGAGACCAGTGGGGCACCCTTCTTGCACAAGGAGGCCTAGGAAGTTTTTTCAACATGCTCAGCCACTCAGAGGCTGCTACAGCAAGGGTCCCTGGGAGGCTGGGCTACTGCTCACGATGGCAGTTGACCTTGGCATCAACTATATGGTGCTAGTTCTGCAGAAATGCAGGATGCTAGAGTTAGAATGTCACGGAGGCTTCCACCAAGGAAACCAGGCAAAATAATACCTGTTGCATCCTTGGCTTCCTACATAATTAAATCTGTGTATTTTTTTTTCTGTTGTTCATTTGTCTTTCACTAGTTTGATTCACATGCTCCCACCATTGTTCCCAGGATGTGAAAGGAAGAGTTTCTTATCCTCCCCTTTAACTCCTTCCATGAGAATAAACTTTTAAAAATTTATTTTGAGGATAAAAAGCATTGCTTGGTATAAATGTTTTCTGCCTTTACTTCAAAAGCTACCAAATCAATGAAGTAATGTGTATCCCTTGGACAAAAATGTCTTAATAAAGAAAAACAAAATGAAGGGTTAATGCATCTGTATCCATTTCAAAAATGCATTTACAGAACATTATATATTGAATGATTTCTATTATGATCTTATTCTTTTAAAATTTAATTGAACACTTGTATTTCAGATAACAGCAAATCATATAAATGGAAAACATTAAAATTATTAAGTTATGGAACACAAATACACATATATGTAAACTTTAAAATTGTTCATTTTCAACTGGTATTCAATTGGTATTCACTAAAATATTATAACTATAGAAAATATTATAACTATAGAAAATATGCTGTTTTCTCCTCTTGCAAAAAAAAATAATTTCAAAGAAAAGGTTTAAGAATACAGAAAAAGATTGGGAGAAATGTAATACTTCAATTATATTTTGTACTTTGGCATATTTAGAAAGCCATTTTAACAAAAGTGGTCATTTTTCATCATTTTCTAACCACAATAATATACCAAAGAGGCTATCTGCATACTGACAATTACATTTGATCCTCTGGATCTTCCTTATAAAAAAACACAGCACATTTTAAACCAAACAATTATTGGTTTGTCCACTGAAGAAACCTATACTGAGCTGTTACCATGTCTGAGGAAACTTATCTAGACCTTGTGACACTTATAAAAGTGCTTAAGACATATTTTGTGATCTATAGGGATTTAGTCTAGAAAAAGAAATCATTGTGATGGGAGCAGAGTATGCTCTATGGTGTAGGTGGCAGGTGCTTTGGGAAGAAAGAGGGGAGAAAGACCTCCAGTGATGTTAAATGTGGGAAGTCTCTCTAGCAATGGTGGGATTAAAGCCTCATCTAAACCTTTTTAAATTTTGTAACCAATAAATGTTATAGAAATATATTTTAGAAATGGGAAAATTAAAGTAGAAGGATTATTCAATATGTGTATTTATGTTTATAATGATGTTATAAAATTTTTTTAAATGTCATTCACTAGAAAGACTGTCATTTGTTTCTCAAATTATCTTTATATATATATATATATATATATATATATATATATATATATATATATATATATATATTTTAATGGTTAATTTATACCAATAGACCTGATATTCCTCATTAAATTTTGATAATTTTTCCTGCTGAAACTACTTTACTACAGTTGGTTGGTAGTTGGCCATAAACAGAGAAGGATCCACTGAGAAAAATACTCCTTCCCTATGCATCCAAGAAAATGATGCCTGGATGAATAATTTCTGCTATATGACCTGTGAAAACATACAGAATTATGAACAAACGTGTATCCCATGCACAAGGCTGGCTGCATGCAGTGATGGCCTATGAATCTGCACAAGACTTGTACTGAGAAAGGCCCCATGCATGACTTAAGATACCACTGTCGTCATATGTATTTTGAATTTGAACCAGGACACACAGCTGATTCTTTCTGTATGTCTACTAGAGGTTTAGTCACACTATACTGGTTATTCTTTTGAATTGTTAAATGATAATATAAAAATTTCATTTTGTCCTCACATTTCTATCCTTTCTCCCTCTCCCTTCTTTCCTTGCTCTCTTTCTCCCTTCCTCTCACTTATTTCTGTTTTTCCTTTCATATCTATCTATCCATCCATTTATCATTTTTATTGTTTGCATAGACAATATTCTTCAGTTTTGAGACTGGCTAAAGTCTGATTTTTGCTGTTTTCCCAAAAAGATAATAACCAAAAAGGAACCTATGATTAGTGAAATGTGATAAAATTCAGGGATATTATCTATGGCTTTTATGTGCTTATACATAAACTTTTAAAAAAAAAGTTAAAATATTTTCTCTATAGCGCTGATGAAAAAACTCTTTTAAATATTCAAATGAAACCACTTAGATCCTCAGTGTTATTCCATTTATCTGACCAAGGCTCATGTAGTGCCAATATAAGTTCTAGTCATAGTAGAGTAGTGTTACATAATTTAAGCCAATGACAAAAATGAGGGCTCAATGGTAGTGTGTGCTTAGCCTACACAGACCCTGTGTTCACTACCCTGCCCTCTCCTTGAAAGAATGAGGGCACCACGTCCAGCCTCATGATGTCTTATGCATCCAGTGTGAAATATTTTATTTTATGGTGGGATTCTCAGAATGTTCAATTATATTGCTGATAGAATTCAGTCAATGAAGAAAGACTGCAAGTGACAAGACCACTGTCTTTCCTAAAAGATTAGGAAAAATTGAGGACAGAACTCATAAAAAAGAGTAAAATTTGATCAAAAAGTTAAGGCGAAAGAAGTGATTCTGAGAACTACACCATTGCCTCTGTACCTCTGATGGTTTGTTATCAATTGACAGTTCCCAAAGATTGACAATTAAGGTCTGAAGACAGAAATTATGCTCAGTAATTGAAAATCTTTGTGATATATTTGGATTAAAAGGCAAGACTGATTTCAAACTTCATGCAGCACATCATTGTTGGAAGAAAGAGTTTCCATCAGTAAGCCTTTTCTAACAAATGCAATTTCAATAAACAAAAATATTATGTAAATGAAATTTCAAAATTTGAAAGTGGGTGAATTTGTCTACTCATATTCTCTCATTTTACAGCTAAGAAGACCAAAATCTGAAGGGTTTAAGTGATTTTTCTGAGGTTTCAAATGATTTGGTGGTTGAGTTATAACATGACTTTAGTTTTTCTGATTCCCAATCTTATGATTATTTCCTCTAATTTCTGTAATGACAATATTAGAAATATATTATTGGATGTAGAGCTTATTTTATCAGATCCAAATATGTGATGCAATGATATAAGAATATTCTTTTGAAAATTTACTTTTCTTTCTTTTCCTATGCAAAAGTGTTTGTAATTGATTTTATTTAATAGGAATGGGGAATTCACTTTTTAAAAGTCAATAGTTTAGTGTTGTCTTACATTCACTTAGTTAAGAGGTTGGGGGTTTCACTTCCCTGATCAAAGATTTTCTATCATTTTTTTTACAGGGTATGCTAGTTGAAGGACCACCAGGGCCAGCAGGACCTGCGGTAAGTAAATGACATATGATTATTTTTTTCTTGATTTTTCAATGATTGAATATAAGATTTCTATTTTATTAATAGATTTTTTTTTTACTAAATTGAATATTGAATCCTAGGGGCAAACATTTGTTTGGAGGGTCTGGTGAACTGGAACTACCTTCTGATTTAGCTATCCAAGTGTTATTCTCTAAAGAACACTTGAATTAAATTTTGTTTTGAATATTTTTTTGCTTACATGTCTCTATATCTTGTCACCAATTTTCATCTTTTTACCTGAAAATTATAAAAGTTTAGGAAAAGGTCATTCTTTTTATCAGGGAGATATAATTATATTTCAGTGCATAGGTGAGAATTCTAGGAAGACTGTAGCTGTCTTATATATACTTCTAGAAGGAATAATTATGAGATTCCATTGTCATTTCCTTATAAGGCTGATATCACTCATTGTGTCATTATTTTAAGGTAGTTGAACTGAATAGACCTTGTAACAAATCTTTTTTTTTAATGTGTGTGTGTGGAATTAATTATATTCTCATTTACTGAAAATAATATAAAATACTTATGCTTTCAAAGATTTACAAAAGAGAATATGAAAATGCCTACAAGCTAAATGTAAAAAGGGATTTCTACATTTTCAACTTAGCTATCACATATTTGAGGTCTAATTTTGTGAGTGTGCCATTTCTTCAGGAAGAACTGGGAACCAACTTCAACCTCAGGGACTTTACATTGGCATGTTTTCCTTTCCTGTTTTCCTTGGGACATTTGCCTCCACCCAAGAGCTGCTTCATAGAGGAGTAGTGTGCTAGCTACAAAGTTGTTCCTATATGTTGTCTTTTCACAGGAGCCTAAATAGGGCAATTGTTTGGGAGACAAGTTTATATTTATGAAATATAAATGAGCTGTTCTTTGATTTAGAAGGATGACTTTTCATGAATAGTAAGGGCTCAGGAATTTGAATCAGACCATGGTTTGTTTCTTTGTAGGGTCTAATGGGTCCTCCAGGTCTACAAGGCCCCTCTGGACCTCCTGGTGACCCTGGTGATAGGGTAAGTAAAGGGTCCTCTCATTAAAAAAGCATATAACCACAGATTAAAGGAATTAAAATATATTCATTAATATTAAAATGTTAAATTCTCTAACTTCTAAATGCTATTCTTCCTGAGGGTAGGAGGGTTGGGAGGGTAAGAAGTCTAAGAATTCAATGTCCTGTAACGTTTAATTAACCTTTTAAACTATTGTTTAAGAGTGAGGCTAAATAATGTTTATTTCTGGTAAAATTGGTATCATTAGTAAGCAGATTTTATTTTTAGTCAATTCTCACATCTCCATGAGCTCTCTACATTAGTTTCAGTTCTTCAACTTTGTATTGCAGACATTGCCATAGGCATTTATTTGAATGCTGTTAGAAAGAGGTAACCAACTTGAATTCTAGTCTGAAGATCAATCAAATTCTGGGTTCTATTACATAGTAGATCATTTGTACTGTCTGTCCAGACTCTTCTTGTAAATTATCTTGTCTTTCTTTTTCTCATTCTTGAGTAGACACTGTTTTTGTGTAGTGTATATATATGTGTGTGTGTGCTTTTCTTTTTCTTTTGTTCTTTTAAAAACAATAGAGTCAAAGATGTGTACAATTTAAAGAAGACAAATATATTGTATTAGAATTTACCCCCTTTTCTGCTAAATATGACTTGGCTATGTAGAAATAAATCTTGTTCTATTGCAATCTTATGGACATATACCTTGCATCTAATATACAAATACATATATATATATATACATATATATATATATGTATATATATATTTAATATTCTTTACATTTCTATACATATCTGTGTTCAGAGATATCATAGTCATAAGTAATTTCCACGTGTGCATCCATGCATGGACTGAATGTATTTTATCATTAAGAACTCAAAATAAAATGGTAATTATCTATAACTAAATTTAGCATGTAAATTTTATGTTTAATTATTGATCATCTATATTAATAAAGTAACTACTTTTTAAATGATACTTAAGCCACCTAAATATGTATTTCAGTAGTCTATGTATTTAAGTAGTCTATTTATTGATGCTATTGAAGTATCTATTAAAGAATAGTTAAACATACTTTATCATTTACTTAAATTTTGTAACATCCAAACATTATTCACTTATTTTCCTCAGACTTATTCTCCCCAGAATACAAAGGAACTCTTTATCTTATATAGTTTACAACTTCAAGTAAACACTTAGCAGAGTTTACATCTTGATTATATATTAATTCTATATTAGTAAGCACACATTATAAAATGTTTCAAAACTAGTTCAATGAAATACCATCCTTTCTAGTTGTATTTACCCAAAGAAGATTAACCAACTCAGAGTAGTCAAATTCAAATGAGATAGTGTAGTCTTTGGTTATTATATATTATATTCTAATACATTTTATGATTTCTTTATTATTATATGATTGATTGCATTCTTTTGATTGCTTCATTTCTTTTACTAGGGTCCACCAGGACGTCCTGGCTTACCAGGTGCTGATGGTCTACCTGGTCCTCCTGGTACCATGTTAATGTTACCGGTATGTTTCTTTTTATTTTTATAAAGACAACTTGATATCTGGTCAACTTGTTTCTGAAAAATTCTATTTGGAATGCAGTCAAGTAAAAATCATTCTATAAGGCACACATAATTAATCAAACAGCCTTTGGAAGTTAAGGGAAATTTTACTACACAAAATCCTGGTAAATATCAATGTCAAAAGTAAAATTTTCATTATTTGATTACACTTTTAGCAACAAAGTTTTTCTTAATATTTTTTAATAATGTGGTTTATCATTAACAAATATTTCATATTTTACTTACAAGAGAAAATATGTGTTATTTTTCTTTATTTGTCTGAATTTATTTTGCTTAACACAATTACTTTCAGTTCCATTTATTCACCTACAAGTACAGGATTTTATTCTTCTTTATAGCTGAATAATATTCCATTGTGTCTATGTGCTATATTTTATCTGGTGATGAGAACTGAAGAGGTGATTTCACATCTTGGCTATTGTGAATAGCACTACAATAAGCATGAATATGCAAGTATCTCTTCTGTATGCTCACTTAATTTCCTATGGATATATGCCTAGGAGTGATATAGCTGGATCTTGTAGTAGATAATTTTTAGCTTTCTGAGGAACCCCAATATAATTTTTCATAGTAGCTGCACTAATTTACATTCCTACCAACCATGCATAAGGTTTTTTTCACTCCATATTTTTGCCAGCATTTTGCGATTTTTTTTTTTATAATAGACATTTTGACTGAGGGGGATGGAATCTCCATGCAGTTTTCATTGGCATTCCAATCCTCATGGCTAAAGATATTGAACATTTTTTCATGTATTTGTTGACCTTCTGTTCTTTTAAGAAGTTTTGTTTTTGTTTTTAGATCATCTGCCCATTTTTTGACTGGATTACTTGTTCATTTGTTACATTTGTTTGGATTCTTTATAAATTTTATATATTAATTCACTGTCAGATGTATAACTGGCAAAGATGTTTTCTCATTCTGTAGGTTTCTTTCTCTGTTCGATGTTCCCTTCACTGTACAGAAGCCTTGAAGTGGGACGTAATCCCATTTGTCAGTTTTTGCTTTCATTTCCTGAGCTACTAGAATCCTACTCAGGAAACATTTCCTGTAACAGTATCTTGCAGTGTTTCCCTGGGGTTTTCCTCTAATAGTTTTAGATATTCAGGTCATAGATTAAGGTATTTGATAGAGTTTGTTGATTTTTGAACAGAGATAGGGGGTTCAGCTTCAGTCTTCTAAATGTGGGTATCCAGTTTGCACAGCACCATTTGTGGAAGAGACTGTCTTTTCTCCAATGTATACTTTTGGCAACTTGTCAAGAATCAAATTCCTGTAATTGCACGGGTTTATTTCTGGGTCCTCTATGCTATTCCATTGTTCTACATATATGTGTCTGTGCCAGGCTGTCTTGGTTACTATGACTCTAGTATATTTGAAAATCCGTCATTATGGTACCTTGAGCATTGCTCTTTTTGCTTAATACTGCTTTGGCTATTGACCTTTTGCACTTTTATTGCAGAGTGTTTTCCCTAATTTTGTGAAGAATAATGTTGGTAATTTGTTGGGGATTGCATTGAACCTGCATATTGCTATCATCATTTTAAAAGGTCTTTCTACCTTCTTGAATAATTTTCATTTTAGAGGTCTTTTACATCCTGAATTTGTTAAGACCTGATTTGTGTCCTAAAATATGGTTCCTTTAAGAAAGTTTCATGTGCTGAAGAAAAGAATGTGATTTTGTAATTGATAGATTCTTTAGATGTCTAGAAGACATTCTATAGGTGTCTTTTAAATCCATTTGATCTGTAGTGTAATTTAGCACTCATGCTTCTATTTTGATTACTTTTGGCCTGGTTTATTTATCTATTGACCTTTTGAGGTATTGAAGTCACCCACTCTTATTGTATTCTATTTATACCTTTATATCTAGTAGTATTTATTTTATGAAAATGAGTACTCTGATATTAGGTGGATATATATTTATGATCATTAAATCTTGATAAAATTTTCCCTTGGTCCATAGTGATATTCTTTGTCTCTTCCAAATGATTTTGTTTTAAAGTCCATTTTGTCAGATGTAAGTGTTGCTATTCCTCAATGCTCTTGCACTTTGCTTGCTTAGAATATTATTTTCTATCCTTTCACTTTCAGTTCATGCATTTCTTTGCAGGTGAGTTGAGTTTCTTGTAGTCAGTATATTATTGGGTCTTGTTTTTCAATCCAATTAGCCAGTATGCATTTTTAATTGAAGAATGAAGACCATTTTCATTCAGGGTTATTACTGAATACTATGGATTTGTTCTTTTTGTTGTTTTTCTTCTGGTTATTTTGAATAGTCTATTTTATTTCTTCCTCTATTGTTCATCTTAGAAATTTAATAGTTTGATTCTTTCCTATCTCTCATTTGACTGTCTATTCTTCTAAAATTCTTTCACATGTTCTCAAGATTGTATTTATCTATCTTCCTTGTCTGGGTATAATATTGTTCTAGTGATCGTGAATTCCCTTAGTTTTTACTAATCTTGGAGGGTTTTATTTTTCTTCAATTCTGAAGGAAACCCTTTTTGGGTGGTGGTTACTTTTGTTCAAGAGGTGGTATACATAGTACTACATGTTCCTGACCTTCAGAGTTTCTCCTAAGAAATCTTCTGTGAATGCATGGGTTTGTCTTTAAATGTAACTTGACACCTCTCAGATTTTAATGTTTCTTGTCTCATACTTTTGCTAACTTAACTCTAATATGTCATGAAGAGTTCTTTTATTTCATATTTTTGGGGGCTCTAAATGCTTTAAATAGCTGGATTTCATGTCTTTTATAAGATTGGGGAAATTTTCCATTATTTCATTGAATTCATTTTTTATGCCTTCAGATTTTAGTTATTCTCCCTTGGCTATTCTGGTTCTGAGTGCATATGATATTTTGGTGAATCCCAGAGATCTTGCATGTTTAGTGCATTTCTTCTTTGAATGGTTTATAAGCCTTATAATAAAAGCCCTGCTATTCTTTCTTCTGCTTGTACTAGTCTGTGAAGCTGTCAATTAGAATTTTTATCTGACTTATTAAGCCTTTTAATTTCAAGATTTCTGTTTGCTTCTTTTCCAAAATACCTTCCTTTCTACTGAATTTCTTATTCATATCCTGCTTTGTCTTCCTTAATTCACTCTATTTTTGTATTAACTTAATTCATTGAGCTTTTTAAAAATTATTCTATAAAATCATGAACTTAGGAGATGCCCTATTACCTTGTTTTTCTAGTGTTCTTGTGTTTCTATGCTGAGATGCACACATTTGTTGGGATAGATAACTATTACACTTACATGTCAGGGCCTTCTTCATATATGGTCTTCTTGATATTTCTTAAGTTATCAGATTGTTGTGTAGTGTTTAATTTTATTCCAATTGGACTTCATAACATAATGTCCTTTTGGTTTGCTTGGCTGTGATTTGTAGGTTTTAATATGATGAATATTATAAGAGACGCTGAGGGACCGACTTTCTTTGTAGATCTCTCTTTGGTAATTAAAGCTCATGTGATACAAAAAACAGAATATATGGGATATAACTTCCGTGGTTATTCCTACAATTGAAGTGGAAACCTCTAGTAAATGATGGGAATTTACATAGGCACGGTTGGCACTAGTTCTGTTACTTGAATGTATAATGATATTGGCTAATCCAATATGGGAAAGAGCCTGACAATTTTATCCTCTGTTAGAAATCCGTACAATTCCTGGTGTTTGGTGTGAAGAGGTAAGTTATCCCTAAAAGTAAATCTCTAATTCAGTGTATTTTTAGTAGGTAGAAAACTTCCCCTTAATAAAAATGAAAGTGTTAGTAAGACTTCCTTCCTGAGAGAAAGGTGATGGTCCCTCAGCACATTCCAGTTGGGGTCTGCTGTTCTACTTGGTAAATTGTCTAGGAAATATTTTTGAAGGATGACCTTTCTAATGGTGAATTTCTACTGCACTTTTCAAATGATTTTTCCTCTATTCTACTCTTTCCCAGGAAGAAAATGTGGGAAACATTTACACTCCTTATCATTACAGGTAGAACCTAAAGGGTTAAAAATGGAATTTCTCTAGATAATACCATAAGCCTTTGTCTTTAAAACCATGATAATTGAATCAAATATATAGATGATGTTGATAGCCTGGCCACCTCGAAATGTATAATGCATAAAATGGGAAAATATCCAGAGACATTAGCTAGACAAAGGGATAGGGCCACAGCTGGTTTCATTTTTAATGATTGAAGTAGTTGTAGTAATTCTATTTGTACATATTTTAGTTAGCAGTATACAGTTTGTTTGAACCCATCAAATATTCTCGGGAGATTATTAAGCAATTTAATGTAGAGATAAACTGAATCAAAGGAAGGCTTCATAATTTGTTCCAATCTTTACAATTTGTGTAAGAATTAAAAGACTGATTCTATCTTAATGAAGAAACTATTTTTTACATTGTAGAATTAGTAGAAATCTGAAAGCCTTAAATAATTTTTTAACAAAGTATACTAGAAGAGAAACACTGAAAAGATATAATATGATTGTTTTCTATCCCACAATTTTTCAGGAAGCTAAAGCTTTCCATAACAAAGAGATAAACTACATAAAAACGCATTGATCTTGACACTGAAATTGAAAACGTATTCATGATTGTCAATGTTTTCTCTTTGCCAACCTGTTGTGATGAAATGGCTGAGCCTTAATGACTGGCCAAGGACTGCCAATATAACCTACTTCTATTGCTTCTGCTCCTCTGTCTTTACTTACTTCAAATTCATTTGTTTGTGTTTTTCATGAAATTCCTTTGTATGATATAAATTTAGAGAGTCTAGACTGTAAATTACAAAGCATAAGGCAGAGTTTTCCAAACATGCTTGGCCATAAGAATCAACCTGTGACACTCATGAAAAATACCATTCACCAGTTCCAGCTCTCAAACTATATCATCACAGTCCCCAAGTTCCAGGACTCAGTGATTTTTACTTTTAATAAAATGCCCTGGTATTTCTTCTGCCCCCAATTTATATAAAACACTAACATGCCTTTTTGCAGTTATATGAACCTGTCAATAACAAGCAATTAAAGTTAGCTCTATTTCCTCCATATTTTATTTGACATAGAATCTTCCATGGGGCTGGGGTTGTGGTTCAGCGATAGAGCACTCGCCTAGCATATGGGGGTCGCTGGATTCGATCCTCAGCTCCAAATAAAAATAAAATAAAGGTATTATGTCCAACTACAATTAAAACAAAATATTTTTTAAAATAGAAATCTTCCATATTCCTTCTTACATTTTGAAAAATTCAACAGTAAAAATGCAACAATTTGAATTCTATCAATTATATTATCAGAACATGTTACTCATGAGCTCATACCATTGAATGTATAGTTCTTCAAAATAAAGTATTATAAAATTTCAAGGTTGAATAAAAAATATTTTTTTAAAGATGGAAACAATATCAAGCACAATATGTTCACCAATCAGAGTATGAACAAGCCTGACAGAAGATGCAAGGAACTAGTAATATGGAAATTTTAACATGCATTATCTTTTTTGAGTAACCTACCACAGGACCTGGTCTTCCAGTTAGCCCCATTGGGCCAGGAGGGCCTCTCAGAGCGATCTAGAAAGTAAAATATATCAAGTTACAAAAAGATATGCCTGAATTTTTCTCAAAAAATCAGATAATCTACTAATTTAGAGAAATAACAACGTGTTTTATGAAGCTTTTAATGCATGTGCCATTCATAACAACATACTCACACACAGCATGAGAGGGAAAATGGCATTTTTGAGAATTCACATGACAGAGTTAAGTATCAATTTCTCAACAAAATTCTGGACTTTTTAAAGAAATTCTAAAAATTAAACAGAATTTTTCATGAATGCCACCACAGAGGACTACATTCACCAAGACTGCATTCTATTCTAAACATTTTTATTTGAAAATTTAGCAATATGTTATTAAAGTGCATGTCTGTAAACAAGAAAAGAGAAAATTATGCTTACATTTTTTTGGTAACATTATGAAAAATAAAATGAGAGAGCAGATCCCACAAGTATAAATATTTGATTCAATCATATTGTAGTTGCCTACTAGAGGCAGAGGAATTGGGAAGCCAAGTTTCCTTGTGTTGCTTAGGCTGATCTTGAACTCATGAGCTCAAGTGATCCTCCCACCTCACCCTCCTGAGATCTGGGACTACAGGCATGTGCCATTGTGCCTGGTTCTGAATATCTCTTTTACCTAGCAATTAGAGCCCTTCAGCGAAGCCAAATTATAAGTAAAGCAGCTGTTCAGAGCTGAGATAGAGACAGGAAATTGTGAAGTGGTTTCCTTAGCAATGAGAATTATTTGAATGCTTTCAAAAGCCAGTTTCTTGGCTTCTACTTTCTCTTCTCTCTGCCTGCTGCCATTACTCACAACTTTATTCACAAATTTATTTTTCTCTTGGCCTTCAACACATTTTTTTTTTGCTATTTACTTTAGGAAATGGTTTAAATATATCTATTCCTTTTCTTTGATGAATCATGCTTAAAATTGTGAGTATCATTTACCAGCATTTGAGATCCTACTTACCAAGTACAGAGAGCTGAACAGTGGCCCCAAAGATATGAGGTCCTGATCCCTGGAACTTCTAAATGATGTGACCTCACTGGAAATGTGGTGATTTAAGATGTTAACATGGGGAAGCTGCCCCAGATCACCTAAGTGTGACCTAAATGTCATCAAACATATTTGTATAGGAGAAGCAGGGGCTGGGGAGATTACACACACACACACACACACACACACACACACACACACACACACACACGGCAAAGAGAAAAAGGAAACAGAATGGAGTGAAACAACCACCAGTCAGTCAAGGGTGGCCAGCAGCCCCAGAAACTGGCAGAGACATGAAGGATTCTTGACTAGCAGTACGGTCCCCTGGATACTTGGATTTCAGACTTCCAGGCTCCAAAACTCTGAGAGCAACCCTATAAAAAGTCATATTTTTAGGAAGAGGGAAAATTCGATAAAATGGGTTGAGGATCCCCTGTTAGAAACACTTGGGACAAGAAGTGTTTTGAATTTTAGACTTCTTCAAATTTAGGGATATTTTCATATACATAATGATATATCTTGGGGTTAGGGCCCAAGTCTAAACACAAAACCACTTATGTTTCATGTATATACCTTATATGTGTGATACCCTTATACACCTATACACATAGCCTGAAGATAATTTTATACAATATTTCTAATATTTTTTTTCATGAAAGAAAGTCTATGTACATTGAACCATCAGACATCAAAGATGTCAATCCCTCAGCCACACTGGTGGACAATGTGGTTGTTAGGCATCACCATCATTCTAAACTTTGAATTTATAGGCTACCCATAAGCAATAATTTTCTCATATTTATTCACCCATAAATACTTACCAGTAAAAATATGACAGATCAGGATCACAGTGAAAAAAGTCAAGTGTCCAGATGATCAAACAGCACAGTGGCATCATCAGGACACCTGTGTCAGCTGTTAAACATCAGCAACAACAAACAAGGGCAGCCTTCAGACTCCATCTGCAGTGTTGTGTTTTGATATAAATGTTACTCTACATCATAAGTTATTTTGAGGGTGAGAGGAAACATCTGAGACAGTTGAGAGGCCAGGAACCGGTTCCCATAGGGATGAGGAGGCAGTCTGCTGTATGGCTTTTCAAATGTTTTTCCAGAGTCATCTGCTTTACAAGGGTTTTTGTCATAGAAGGGACTTATTTTTTATGTACTCATATGATTTCTTGTGTTGCTATAAGTGGTGTTGCTTTGGTCAAGCCCATCACACATTTTTTACCATCTTGTCTATAAGCACTTTTTCTGTCATTCTAATAATGTCATCTCCAATATCACTATTATTATGATAACCTTGATTCTGAACTGTTTTGGTTATGTGACCATCAATGAATGAACAACTGGAACCTCATTAATGTTGTTAATTTTTTTTAATATTCCCTTCTTTCAACTTAGTAGTAGACTTGGAAGGCGTGTTGGTTTTTTGGGTTTTTTTTGCATATGTTAGAAGGTGAGATCTTTTTTTTTTCACTTGCATGTAGAATCCTTCAAATATTCATCATCATCAATGAATATGGTTGCAGGCCAGAAGTTCTGCAATGTGTGCAAAACTGTGTCTTTAGTAATTATGTTCCAAGCATCACCTATAGCATATACAGCATTCTTCATGTTAAATCTCTTCTGAAAACCTTTAACACCCACTTTTCTGTTCCCTGGTGCTAGCATGTTATTCTGGAAATTATTTTCATGTTTATTTTGCTAATGAAATCCTCATCATATGGCTGAATTAATAAAGTCAAATTTGGGGAAAGTGCAAGGCATAAGCATTATTTCTTAACAGATTTTGGAAGTCAGATGAGCAGAATAGTTGTCAAGGAATAACAGAAGCTTGCAGTTATCATACAGTCCAGCTTCCCTGTAGTGACCACAAGCCACCAGCATAAAAGGTGAAACCAATCCGAAAAGATGGCCCTGACGATTAATGCCTTTTTTCTCAGCATAATAATGGGCTGGTAAAAAAATTAAACTCCTCTAAAACATTCAATATGCATGCTTTTGACTGTTACAGCAAGTTTATACTTAAGCATACTTGCTGTATTAGCATATCACAGCACAGTTATTCTGTCCTTGGTATCCCTAATTGCTGTAAGGCCTGTCTCATCAACTGTTGACTGTCTTTCTGGGGCAATAATGTCATAATAGTGTTGTTTCATAGCATTATAGACTTACACTGACATCATATTTTTATCAGTGATGACCTTGAAAAGTTTGTCAATGAATTTCTCCACACTACATTTTGATTAGCACATGCTTTATCACCACAAATCTTTAAAAATTTAATGCATATCCTTAAAACTTTACAACCAATCTGTTGAATAGTTATAGTTCCCTTCCATTCTTAGATCATTTTAACACACCTTTTTTTTTGTTTGATGATCAGCACATGTTCACTGCAAAGATGAAGAATCTACTCTTTCAATACATGATCGAGATCTTCATTTTTAGTTTTATCCATTTAAAATTTTTTCTAACTTCTATTCATCACTTTATTTTTTACAAATAGCACATATTTTTATTTAATTAAAATACGATAAAATAATTGTAGCAATATGTGTCTTGCTAATATTGCACTCACACATGAACATTTGTTTCCTCTTCACTCAATGTAACTAGTTAAATCCAAAATTTCTGCATTCAGTATTATGACTCTAAACATTTTTTCATCCTGATTTATATTATAATAATATTTCATTGTCTTTCTTAGACAACAGCTTTTGCTTTTCATAAAGTTTAATTTTCACTTGCTTAGCAACTTTAAAAATCTGCTTAAGTCATCCTAAATTTTCACCAGCTCTGTAAAATGCCTTTCCAAGTAATCTGAACTGCTCTGAACTTTAGCCAAGGGTGTGACTTTGGAACTAGAGCATATTGAACCATAAAGAGAGGCTGTGAGAGGGCCAGCCACTATATACCTTTCACCTCATGGAGTACACCTGAGTTCTCAGTCATGAGTCTGCCATGTTAGCAGGCTAGCTAGGAGAAGGACAAGTTCAACAAGCTATAGCAAGCAAGGCTGGGGTCCGTATGGATAGCTTATGCTATTCGTAAAAGACTGGGTTCCTGCCATAAGGGACAGGTAAGGGTATAGAGTTGCTATAATGTGAACATGATTGTAACTGTGGCACTCAAAACCAAAAATCTCTATATTTCAAATATGTCTATCAAATATCTGATTTTATTTTTCAACATAAAACAATTGCCTCTAAAATTGATTTATTAACTGTTTCAAGACTAATTGAGATTTGAATTATTGAAACTTATAGCCTTGTGTTCCTATGGGCTATGCTCCTTTCACCAATTAACTTGGCCTCAACAGATACTCTGTACTGAGCTGCATTCTCTATTTGTTACTCAGCAGTTTCAATTAACAGAAGAATTGAGGAGGAAGCCAAAGCTGCATCGGAGACCCCTGAGATTAAGAAATGCCAGTAACATGGGATGTTGCCCTAGGAAAGCTGCAGGAATGGAGCAGAGACAAGAAGAGAGGCCCCTTGAACTGCAACCAACAAGGCCACAGGGGCAGAACTACACATGCCTTTTGGCAAGGACATCATGGCATTTACTCCAATTGCTGAACACAGAACTATAAGACTTGTTTGCCCAGCTGGATTTCAGTCTTGCCTTATCTAAAAAGCACTCCAAGGTACCAGGGAAAATACTCCTTAAAAATGGCCCTTAAATTCACCAAATTGCCTTTCACTTGGCTAATTATCTATAATTATTTTAATTTGCTGGTGATAATAATGTATAATAAGTTTTAGATCCATTTCTCTGAGTTCTGTGATAAACAAAGTACAAGATCATTGTATACAGTAGCTCACTGATGAGTGCACAATTATTCCCACCATTCACTGACATTGCCAAAAATTGTATCTCACACTAGGATTCCAAGGCCCTGTCAGCACAGAATTTAATTTTATCCATATTTTCATTTTTTACCTTTGACCTTGGATTTTGGTGAATCTCATAGCTTTACCTAATTTCTTAAGATCCACAGGATGTAAATATATTTAAAAATATTTAAAGATTTCAGCCTATGAGTTCTTTTTAAAATCATTAGAAAATTGAACCCCTTATGTATTTTACATGGAGAAGAATATTGTGACAGTTAAATTTATGCATCACTTTAACTGTACTATAGAATGCCTGTATATTTGATTAAACATAATTTTTCAGTTTATCTGTGAAGGTGTTTTCAGAATAGATTAGTATTTGGATTGGTGAATTAACTAAAGCAGATGACCTGGCCCAGTATGGTTGGGCATAATCCAATCTGTTGAGGGCCTGAACAGAACAGAAAGGATGAGGAATTTTGAATTCATTCTCTAACCTATCTCTGGTAGAACTTGAGTTGTCTCCTGCCTTTGGCAATCTGCGTTCTCAGACTTTTCCTCTAGAATCAATTAGAATCACACTCTGCCTCTCCAGCTTTCAGGCCTTGGAATTACATTTCTGGCTTTCCTATTTCCAGCTTGTTGATGGCACTTAATGGGACTTAACCCCCATAATCATGTGAGAAAATAAATCTTATGATCTATATAATAGGAGATATATCCTATTTGCTGTATCTCTGGAGAAATATGACTAATGAACACATATTAAGTAAAAGAGTTACATATTACTTCAGTGACTTTATTTGATGCACAAAAATCATAAGGCACTTGAAGGTAGGACTCGTGCTTGTTATTTTTATTTTCAATAGTTGCTTGGAACAGAAAAGCAATCTCTTTTAAATTTGAATAATTGTCTTTAAGCTTATCAAACACCTAATATATATTTCCTAATCAATTAAGTACAGTAAATTTAGTCTCTCTTAGACACAGTAATAAATTTAAAATGCTGTATTTCACTTTTCCTGCAATACATTTCACTCTTTGCTATATTAGTAAGTGATCATAGAGACAATTAGTACAGCAGCCTTCTAATTGGTGTCCCTGACTCCTTATTTTGTGTATTTGCTATGTATGACTGCCAGGTAATCCTTTTCAAAGCTAAGATCTGTCATATTATCCCCCTGCTTAAAACCCAGCATTGGTTTTCCAACTACTGTAGAATAAAATCCAAAGTCCTTATGTGACTGAATTTCCCTATGTTATGTGAATCCTTATTAGTTCACATCTGCAAACATCTGCAGAATCCCTATCACTGCATTTCTCTAACAATGTTCCTGGAACATGACAATTATTCTCACCTCAGATACTTGAGGCTTCCCAGAATCTCTTCTCCTAAGACCTTCAAAATCTTCATTCCCTTATTTAAATCAGGTCCTAATTTTTAAAAGGCTTTTTCAAGACCATCTGTCTAAAATTGCAGCTCTGTCTTATTTCCTAACCATGTTCTAGTTTTTCAGTGCACCCATCATTATCTGACATACTAGTTATTCCACACTTCTCCCATCTGAATACATGCACACAGTAGGTGTTAAATATATTTCTTAAAGGCTATTTAAACAAATATTCAATTGTGTTACTTTAACACCATTAAGTAGTGCTTAGCATTAGTACTTTTATTTTGATTTATAGTTTTATCACTTGAATTAAATCATTGATTCTTTTTCTTTTCCAAGAAGAATGCTTGGCTGCAATATTTTCCAGGTCCTTATAACCTAGGAATGTCTTCTGTTGCTCTCATATTTGAACAATAAATTGGTTGATGTGGAATTTTCAGGTCACAAACTTTTCACATTAAAATTCTGTAGAAATTCTGTGTTGTCCTCTGGCATTCAGTTATGCAGAAGACAAAGTTGAGGACAGCCCAACTTTTGCTCTTTCATGGGTAACAATTTTCTATCCCTATTTGGGTGTTAATACTTTATTTTAAATCTTTTTTTTTCATTCATTACTTTTTCTGGATTCATAAAGCTAATAGTATTGATTCATAGACTTGAACAATATTTCAGCTGAGGAAAATGTTTTTCTATTTAATATTTGGTTATTGCTTGCTCTCAATTATTCAGATTTCTTTCCTAGCAGGGTAGGATCATAATTCTCAGGCTTAGTAACACTGATCTGTCCTCTATAATGCATTTTCTTTTATAGTTTTATTTATTTATTTTTGTTTTATCTAGAGAAAGTTAGTGATTTTGTTTTCTGTAGTATGATTTCTTCTTTGTTTTTGTCTTCATGTGGACACTCATTAATTGAGCTATTAATTTTTAATTCCCTTTCATCTTTTAGCTAATTCTATATTAATTCTTAGTCTGAATTAATTTTACTCTTATGTGTTCCAGATTACCTTTCATAGAGCCATATTTTTCAATGGACTGAGTAGAATTCAAGTTTCTAGAATATTTATTTACTTTGGGTTATTATAAATTTTAGAGATATATTATTTTGATGTTGAGTTGTTCATTTTCCTTGTATTACAAAAACTTTTATAAGGCCTTCTCTTTTTTTCCAATTCAGATTTGGATTTAGTAAGATCATTTCTACTATTTGTTTGGTCTAGTATGACATTAAGTCCTCTTTCTCTGTCTGTCCTTATGCAGGCTTTGTTTATTTCATTCCTTTATTTCCTTTCAGAACCTCAGGTGGAAGCCAAGTTGATCAGCAGGGGTCCAATTTAAGTCACTAGTTCATGAGGTAGATTCTCCCAGGTGGTTCTTCTACACTGAAAGAAAGTTTTCTCTTTCTAAATATTGAATTCATCACCTACTAACATGAAATGGAATAGTAATTCATTCTGTAGTTGTATTTTTTTTTTTTTTTGGTACAGAGATGCTTAACTGCTGGGGAAACAAAACAGTCTTTTTTCCTATTTATTTTTTTGTTGTACCAGAGATTGAACCCAGAGGTGTCTAACTGGTTAGCAACATCCCCAGACCTTTTAATTTTTTATTTTGAGACAGAGACTCACTAAGTTGCTCAGGACCTCATTAACTTCTTTCTCTGTATATGTAAAACAATCCACCTTATATCCCATTAGACATAAAGAATAAATCAGACATAAAGAATAAATTAGACAATTATACCATTAGATATTTTTTACTATATGATACGAATTATTATCAAAAGCTTAAATAGCAAGTATATACCTTAACTAGCATAGCATTAAAATTCTGTTTTTTTTTTTTTGTCTTAGATATTTTCCTTAAAACTTCTAGTAACACAGCCCAATAGACCAAGTGGTATTAGTGAATTTTTGTGGTACTCATCTTCCAAAACCATACATTTTTTTTTCCTTTTTCTGAAGATTACTTCAGATCTGACAATTTTGGTACTGGAAATATCAGTAATCTGTTATGCCATTTGTTTAAAAATTTGCCTAATGAATTTGAGTCATATATTTCTTTTCCTTAATTATGCATACTGACAACATAGTTTGAATGAAGTTGAATCCCATTCACTGGGTTCTAGCTCTAAGTAAACAAACAAACAAACAAACAAATAAGTCTGCCTGAAACAATCCTAGTGTCAGTTATTGATTCTTGGACGTAGAGTTCAATGTTTCTTAAACTAAACTTGGCAGGTGTTCTTTCCTCCAATGCAACTTCTCTCCAGGGAGAAGGTAGTGAAGACAACAGCTAATGGAAGTTAAGTGGTCATTTTCAACTCTTACACTTCAGCCATTGCTCCAGTTGCATTTGATATAAAGATAATTCTGCTCCTTAAAAGGTCACTTCACCACAAAATGTGAAAACCTTATTCTGTTTTCCTGAGGAAAAGTTCTATTCCTGTCAGAGTTAGACAAGATAGTGCTTTGGATCGCTTTTTCTAGTTTTTGGTCTCACGCTCAAATTGCATGCTATTTGGTATTTTCTAAACATTCCCATACCTTGCCAAATTCCCATTGGGGCATGGATAATTTCCAAATGTTCCTTTGGTAAATCCTTACAGAGTATCATGGTTTCCAAAGTCAAAATATATTAGATACCAGAAACTCAGTGGTTATTTAGATATGATTCCTACCTCTAGTATTTAATGGAATAGTGATTTGTGATCTACTCAAAACAGGAAGTCATGTTGTTGCAATAAGAAATGTAGCTAGGACACACTGAATGGACAGGTTAATTTCAGGAGGAAATGTTTGAGGTCAGGGAATACTTCATGACAGAATCATGAGCTGCATTGTGAAGAGAGTAAAATATTGCCAGATGTACAGAGAAAGGAAAGGTTTTTCAGGTGTGTTATGAATGAAAATAAAATAATTTAGTTTTTCTAGAATGCAATCCAAAGATTTGGGTGGAGATAGAGGGGAGATTCAAGAAAAAAGTCTGAAGAAATGGACAAGAACTAGCTCAAGGTGTGGAAGAGGGCAGCTTATATTCATCATTACCTGTTTGAAAACATTGAGGAATATAAAAATGAAAAGTAATATGATCAATTTTGTGTTTCAAAGAGGTTATTTTGCCAGTAGGATATGGAGATAAATGTCTTTGTCCTTCCTAACCGTTCTCATAACCACACTAACGAGTTCTTTCCTCCAACTCTAAAACTTGTATCCATTTTGTGCTATCAAATAAAATGCCAAACTACGTAGCATACCTTCTGTCCTTCACATCTTGCCTCAAAAACACCAGCACCACCAGAATACCACCACCACCACCACCGTCACCATCATCATCATCATCATCATCTTCAACAACATCTTTTCTTTTTCTCTTTCCCAGTCTACTTCATTTATACCAAAATAGCTACAGATGTTCTCCCTTCTGTGTTTTGGTTAAAATAAAAACTTCAAAATATCCCACAGTGCTTTTCAACATAGGAATTGCTCTCTTAATGTTGTTGAATACATGAATAATCATCTTTAAGAAAATTATTTTTTATTGAAATTAAAAGACAATAAAGTTGTTCATGAAGCTTCCAGATTTGAGTAGGAACAGCAGGAAATATTCCCATAGCCCCAATGTCTCCATGGCTAAAGGATGCCCAGTTTTCAGCACCTTTGCTCTGTGCATATGGTTCCACAATAAGCAATTTGCACACACAGATGACATACTTTCTCCTTCCCATTTTCACCTGAAGAGAGTATAATATAGAGAACAAATTAAGTTAGAAGGCATCCAACCAAATCACAGGATATTAAATGCACAATGTAAAATTCTTTGATAAAAATTAGCAAATTAAGGGTAAAACTTTTTATTTGATAGAATAAGACTTTGTAAATCATGTTAAATGATAATTACTTTCTTTATGTAAATAGCATAAGATATATGTTATTACAGAATTACTTCTGTCATGAGCTACAGAAGACATGATGGACACATTTATGAAAAATTCCTTAATTCATAGCCAATATTTGAAGAAAGATTGGAAGATTCTGGGAATAAGGGAATAGGAACACAGATGGAGTAGAGAAGAAGGAGATTTCACATCTAGAATTCATAATTCCCAGGATAATTTCACCTAATAATCAGCACTCATTTTAGATAATCATATTTTAGATTCTTACAATGGTCAGACTAAACTTTTGTTTATTCCATGTATTTCTTAGGGTGAAGACGGCTTTCCAGAATTCAAAGGTGACATGGGTCTTAAAGGCGACAGAGTGAGTAAAAAGAAAATTTATACTAATACATAAAATTACATATTATACATGCATTCTAATCTTGAAAAATAGCAAGTACAGAATAAAGTAAAATGTTTCTATTAAGATTTTTCTCACTTGAGGTTTTCCTTGAATATCACGCATTTTATGTTTCTTAGAGATAGAATAGTACCATTTGCTTACAAGTTTGTATTACTTTTGTAGGATGTAGAGTCTTCACAGGGTTTTTAGGGTCTTCATTTATCATTGTTGTTTACTTTATTCTTATACTTATTTTTGTTGTTTATCTCTTATATTTACTTTTGCAGAATCTGCTACTGGAACTTTCTAGGTATGGGGTTCCTATTTGGTTCTCAGAAGACTTCTCAATTTTAAAGTGAATAATTTCATAATTTCTATTTCCCTTACACAAAATTAGCAGGAATATTTAAACTTGACTCAAACATAGTAGATCAGTTATTATTCTTTAGCAGTAAAAAATTTGAGTTTGCTCAGCAATTAGGTGCAGATAACTTAGAACTATCCTAATATTTAGGTATACTTTGAAAATAGGATCAGTAAACAAAAAAACTAAGTTAGTAAAAGAATAATCTTTAATTGATTATTAGTATTTCAACAACCTATGGGGTTATGGTTTTCACATATGATAAATGTCTAGTCCCTCACACAAATCATGATTGATAGTTTTGCTGACTACACAATTCTAAGTTGGAAATCATTCTCTCAGAAATCTAAAGGTATTATGTATTCTGCTCAAGAATCACACGTTGCTGGTTTATAAGTTTTTGAACAGTAGCTAACATTAATACAGCAGTTGATGCACAGTAATGTATCATGCAAAATAGCAAATATAGTTTTAAATTGTGTTCAGTAAATGTATTGTAATTTTTTTAATTAGAGTAAAAAAAGTATAAATCTAAACCATAAGTCTTGTATTAATCTGAAAAAATCTGAAATTTTGTATCTTTATGAATAATAGATGTGTTCAATAAATGTCCATCTACCCATCTACTGAAAAAGAAGTTAGGAAAACTACCCCATACACAATAGCCTCAAAAAAAAAAAAAACTTGCAAATAAATCTAACAAAAGAGGTGAAAGACCTCTACAATGAAAACTGCACTTCACTAAAAAAAGAAACTGAAGAAGACCATGTATGTATGCATTGTCAAACAACTTCCACGATCAGGCTAATTAGCATAGGCATCACTGCACATTGTGTGTATGCTGAGAATACTTAAGATCCATTCTCTTAGTTGAATTAAAGTATAAATACATTATCATTAACTATAGTCACCATATTAACTTATTCCTTGTATACCTACAATTTACAAGCTTTAACCTGTAGTATTTTTCATTCTTTGGCTATTTTATTTAGCATATGTGCTCCTGTTTATCCATGTTGTTGCAAATGGGAGGATTTTCTTCTTCTTTAAGGCAATTGTATATACAGACATACCACAATATCTTTATCCATTCATCAGTAGAAGGACACTTAAGTTGTTTCCATATTTTGGCTATTATGAATAATGTTGTAACAAACATAGGAGATAGTTATTTTATTTTCTTTGGATGTTGTCTTAATTTATTTTCAGTAACTATAGCAGATTACCTGAGGCTGAGTAATGCATTAAAAAAGAGATTTATTGGCTTAGATTCTGGTGACTGAAGAGCCCAAACAATATAGTTCTGGCATCTGGCAATGGAACTGACTACATCACAACATGTCAAAGAAGAAGACAGGGTATTGTGTAAATCCAAAGAGACTGAGGGGAGATTGAAGGCTTCCTTTATAATAGCCTGCTCTTGGCAAAAACCAACCCACTCCTTTGAGAGTAAGAACTCACCTTTGTGAGAAAAGCATTAATGCATTTTAAAGGCCACCAATACCTCTGAAAAGTACCATTACCCAACACTCCCAGATTGGAGACCAAGCCTTAAAATGGTTTTTAGTACAGAAAAACTATACTCAAACCATAACACACTATAACAGTGGCTTTTACTTGAGAGAGAGGGTCAAGAGTATCTTCATTTCTGGGAGGTTTGTGATAACAAGGGACATTGGTTGCCTCAGCAGTCAAACGTGCCGCAAGTGAACCCTCACCTTTCTTCCTAACTATTTCCAAATATGCCAGGTGTGCCAGTCTCCCAGAATTCCTTTTCTATGGTTATTCTCCAGTTTTTGCTCCATTGTGTTAGTGTAAGTTTGTGATTCACCCCACGAGCTTTCCTAGATATGTTTTTGGTCCATGGATGACTGATTGCTATATTTGTAGGGGAATGAAGGCTCTTGTCTCTTTTCCCATAATATTCCTTTTATTGAATTATGAACTTCTTGAAGTAATTTTTAAATTTTTAAATCTATTCCATTTTGTTTCCCATCTGTTATCTTTCTGTTGAGTTTCTTTGGAGATTTTTCTAAACTTTACATTCCAAGTTTTCTATTGAATTTTTATTTCAGTTATCACACTTTTGATTTCAAGAATTTCATTCATGAAACATATTTCCATTTTTTTTTGTGTGTGTGTGTCTTGAAAACACTAGAAATTTTCTTCATACACTCAATTTACATCTTTTATTAGGTTTAAGTAGCATATAGCTTTACTGTTAAATACCTTTTACCAAGTACTTTTGCTTATTTTTCAGAATGCCATTGATTTTTGTACTTCTGTGAATTTATTGTCTCCCAAAGTCCCATGTGTTAAAACTGTAGACCCCAGTTTGATCCTATCGGATGGTGGTGGACACTTTAAGAGGTGGGGGCTGGTGTGACATGTAAAATTTTGTCACTAGAGGCTTGCTATTGAAAGGGACATTAAGATTCCAGCCACTCCTCCCCCCCCCCTTTGCTTGTGAGTAGGGTATTTGGCATGAATTCACTGAATGCTAACGAAGATCTTCAGTGCTCAGCATGATTAAAGTTTGACGATGAAGTTTAACAAAGACTAAAAAATGTGAACAAGTATGAAGTTTAACAAAGACTAAAAAATGTGAACAAGTAAATATTTGGACCACATCTCTGTATGATGGTTAGTTTGCTTGGTGTGAATCCACACAGCTTCTTAAGACTTTTTAGGGAAGCTTTAGAGAATATTCTTCAACTGATTTTGCTTTCTTTCATTAAGAGTTCAAGTTTAAAATGCCAGTAATGTACCAAATTAGGTGAGTTCATTTAGATGACATCTACCCAATTTGCTTTTCTCTGGGAACTGATGGCTCTCACATATGACAAGGTTCTAAGTTGATTGCCTAATAGCCAGTTGGCTGATATATCAGTCCACCCCTTGGGCACAGGCCATTGGACTAAAATTGAATACTTGATTCCAATTGGGCAGCATTTATTAGCAGCAATTTAGATTTTCTCAGTAAGAGAGCCTACTCTTTGCTATGCTGATCTCTAGCTACAAAATTTTGAAATCTTTCCACTTATTAAAACCAAATAAAATGGAGTTTTCTGACATACAACAGTGTGATTCTATGAAATTCATTCAAACATAGTCAATTTCCTTTTGGATGAACTTCTTCAGATAATTATGCATTCAAAGTGCTACCAGGATTTTATTTATGCAATTTCTCAGCACCTTTTATATGAAATATAATAAGCTAAACCTTATATTGAAAAAATACCTGTTATGTACACATAGACCCTGAAAAGTTCAGGGGAAACATTCTCCTCACTGGCACCCACTGATGCTGATTCTTATTCTGTGCTGGAAAGAGAGACACGGAGAGTGTAATTGCTTCTGTATTCAGTCCTTGATCACTGAGGAAAGTCCAAAAGAGTGCTTGTTAGCTCCAGTCAATTGAAATGCCAGCTCTCCTTTTGCCTGTGGTTGACGCAGCCTCCACTGTAGGCCACAGAGTAGCTGTTGTCTGCTGCGGCCACTCTCTATGTGGCCCTTTACAAAGGGCCTTTACAAAGCTTTCTCCATCATCTTTACAAAGCTTTCTCCATCATCACCACCTCAGAACTGAATTCCCTTTGCTGAGGTTTCTTCTCTTTCTCTTGGTAAATATGTATTGAGCACCTACTCTCTAAAAGAAGCTGTGTGTGCTCCTGAGAATATGGTAGTCATAAGACACACTCTCCTGTCCTCCAGCTAACAGCTCAGAGGATAGAAACATTAATCAAATATTTATTTATTTAAATGGACAAGCATATCAATTATATATATTTTTAGTGCACAATATGATGTTTTGAAATACACATACATTGTGGAACAACTAAATCAAGGTAATTGATATATGCATTTCTTCAGGTACTTATTATTAGTTTATTTATTTGTGGCAAGAACACTTCAGAGTCTACTCTTGGCAATTTTCAAGTACAGTATGTAATGCATTGTTATTTACTATAGCGTCAAATGTTTAAGTCAGTTTATGCAACAAACTTAATACATATTTTATTTACTCTATTACTATTCTAGGTGCCAGTGATCAAGCAGTGAAAGAAAAAAAAATTGATTAAATGCTGGTTACCAAGAAGTTATCCTTCTAGTCACATAAAATCACCAACAATGATACAGGCAAGAAGAAAAATTACTGAGCACAATTGCAACATAATTGATCCTGAGCCCAAGAAGATCTCATGAATTATGACGTGTGAAATGAGACCTGCAGGACAAGAAGGTGTTAACTAGGTCAAGAGATGAGCAGAAAAAAAAACACATGAGCAAAGGACCTGAATTAATCCATAATTGTGGGAAATAATTCAAAAGTAATTAAAAGTACTAGCAGTTCATTCTAAATCCCTGACCAATTAAAATTAATTAAGTGGCCAAGAAACTGGTTTCTCTTGGCACTTTTTTCAACATTAATTATGTTAAAACACAATTGCCATATTCAAAAATGAATATTCATTTGGGAATTCTGATCAAGGATAAGAAAATATATTTAGTGTAAGCACAGTGAAAACACTACTTATGCAGCCATAATTATATAATATTTTCCAAGGCTCAAAATACAGTTAAATATTTTTGCATGTTAAATTCATGTAAAGAAAGAGAATTTTAAAAAATTCAAAAGAAAGGGAATATTTTTCTTGTCACTAGGTGCACAGCACTAAAAATGCTTTGTATTCATTTTTATGGCCCTATTACAATACATGTTCATTGTATACAATATGAAAAGTGGAAGAGATTATAAAAATGGAAATAGAAATTAGCAGTTACATGCCCACCAGAGTTTATATAACTTTTTGTTTGATTTAAATTGTCTAATTAAAAATATCATATGTTCTATGTACAAATATCCTAAAATTGGATTGCCAAGATACAAAGTTTTGAAGTCACTGTATGTGTTGGTTCATTTTCTGTTGCCAATAACACAATATGACAAACTGGGTACATAATAAGGAAGAGAGGTTTCTTTATTAACTGATTTGCACCTGGTTCTGGTCCAAGGAGGAAGGCCACACTGAGAGATGCAGGCAGACCCAGGTGGAACAGGGCACCGCAAACCCAGGGACAGAGAGTGCACAGGTGTCTTTCTGCCTCCTCTGATCTCTCTCCTTCTTATGAAGCCATCAGGATTCAGACATGGGGTCTCTGCCTTGGACCTTACTAATTACCTCCCAAAGCTCCCACCTGTAGTTGGATTAGGCTCCCCTCCTAATTACTCACAAAGGGGATTAAATTTCAACACGTGTAACCTTGGGGGATGCGCTCAAGCCATATTCCCAACCACAGCAGTGTCTTTATATGTGTGCTTTTCTTATACATTTTATGGAAGAAAATAATGTTGCCAGCTGTCTTTTTTTCTGTCGTTGTTGGATTTAAATGATGACTGAAGTTTAGAAAATCAGAAAATTACTTTCTAAATTTGCAATTTTATTTTGTTGAAATTGTAAACATGCATGTGAGTCTTTATAAAGTGAAATAAATTTTCTAGAATTCTGATTATTCTTGAGGATAAAACATAATATTAGCCTAATATAAAATATGAATATTGCATCTACTATAGATATGGGATTTAATAAAATTATCTGAATAATGAGAATATTAATAATTCTTGAATTAAAATATATTTGATTATTCTTTATTTATTATGTTCTAAGTTATTAATTTTCCATATTAATTTTACTATAGTAATTTGTTCTTCCACAATTACATTTTAAAAATTTTCTCCAAAAACCACAAAAAGGAATATGAAAATACAGATGCAATAATTTATCTGATCTCAACTAAAAACTAAAATTTTCAAGACAGTGATGCAGAGGATCACTTACTAAGTTAATCAACTTTCATAACATACTGAAGATCCTGCCTACAGGTAGGTTTATGACTTGGATGTGGCTGATTATATTTTCCCACTTCTTTGTCCACAGGGATGGGTGCAGGTGATTGGTGTGTCACTCAAACAATCTTGGTCATTATTATTACTACATGTATCAATGTGGAGTGAGAGGTTTTTTTTTCTGTATAACTTTGAAGCTCAGAGCTTCTGTTAATTTTTTGTCTTCTTTTCATTTCTTTTGCATGAAATAAATCTGGCAAAGAATAAACACATTGCAAAAGATAGCAGAGCTGAGCAGGGAAGAATTGTATAGGAGATTCAAGACAACATTTAAGCACCTGGAGATGGAAGAATTTGAAGCCTGGACTTGACAATTCTGCAAGCATATAAAAATGTGTGTATGTATGTACTTACATTTAATCTAGTTTAGATCAAGTTTCTCATAATTGAAATGTAGCTGAAAATATGCAAGAAGTGAGATCCATCATCTTTTTTTTATTTAAATACTGGGGATGGAACCCAGATCCTTGTAAATGTTAAGTAAGCTCTCACTGTACTACAGAGCAACATCCCTAGCCCTAGATCTATCAAATTGTGAAAGAACAGGTCATTTTTAAATTTGTTCTTTTTATATATACATGAGAGTAGAATATATTTTGACATACATGCATGGAGTGTAACATATTCTATTAGAATCCCATTCTTGTGGTTGTACCTGATTTGGTTTCACTTGTTGTGTATTCATATATAAACATAGGAAAGTTATATTTGATTCATTTATAGGTCATCTCTATAGTATTCAACTTCTTTGAGGACATAAAAATCTTCTCATTCAATTGGATACCAAAACTTCTATAGTTTTTCCCAAACATGTACTGAAGTATAGACAAATTTCACTTACAAAAGTAGGTAGAAAGTATTAAAAGGCAAAAGTATTAAATATTAGTGAGTCCAATTAAACATCATCAGACTAATTTAATACTGCTTATGGATTTTTTTTCAATAATAGAAATACATATCAAAAGGAGGAGTAAGATGGCAGATTAGAGTGAGGCAGCATTTCTCCTAGTTTGCTATCAGAACTCTAGCACTGTGAATATTGCTTCTCTCTGAGGCTTAGAGTGAAAATTCCTGACTGAAGGAGCCGTCTGCCTAGCTGAACCAGAGACTATTCGACTCATTAAATGGAACAAAGAAACAGTCTCCCTGAGTTTATCAATTGTCCAGGGAAAGATGTTCCAGGAACTATCTTGGGACATATAGCACAGTGGGACCAACAGGAACTGGAAACTCAGATCCATGAGTTCTCAGCTAAGTCCGAGTAAACCTATCTGAGCCTAGTAAAGATTTAACTGATCCTAACAAAGCCATGGAAAATCAGAAAGACATTTTTTGGAGGGAAATACAAGTTGGAGAGGCTAGAGAGAACCTTGCTCTCCCCAACCCTGTGAGTTCTGCAGCTTGCAGGTGTTAATAAGGCCTGCTATAGCAGGTCAGCAAGTAAGAGGTGTGTGTGTGAGGGCACTTGGCTCTCAACTTGCCTGGCTGACATGTTCTGGTGACCAATCTGGCATCCACTGGGTCCCTTACATCTGTTGGGACTGGCAACAGTCTGGCACCCACCTGGGACCCCTGGCCCCCCAGCCCTCAGTCCCCTGACTCCTGGCCCCTGACCTGCACCACTCCACCTACTAGGTCTGTAGCTTTACCTCCAGCCCATACCCAGCCTTCCAAGCCATCACTTTGCCACTGGGATTGCCAAGCTCTGACCACAGCTTCTCTGCTGGCCCGCAAGGCCTAACCCCCTGATTCATCTGGCCCAGGCCAGCTAGACCTGCTGTACATGGCCAGCTGCTTCTCCACCCAACCACAGCCCAGTCTGTTTGGTCCACCACTTCATAGCTGTCCCAGTAAGTTGCTTCAAAACCCAGCCCGCAGCATGGCCTGCCTACACCAATCTCCCAAGAAGAGACATTGGGAAGTCTTAAACCCCAATAGTCAACTTAGTGAGTAACACAATAAAAAGGAAGGACTTGACAGCTCATGGCCCAAACCTAGGTGTCCTTCAATAGATGAATAAATTTTAAAATGTGATGAAATATATATATTTTCAACAGAATACTACTCAGCTTTAAAGAAGAGTGAAATTAGGGCATTTGCTAGTAAATGGATGGAGTTGAAGAATATCATGCTAAGCAAAATAAGCCTGTCCCAAGTAACCAAGGGCTGAATTTTTTTTTTTTTAATATGCGGATGCTAATTCACAATAGAGAAGAATAGTGTTACCTTAGATTAGGTAGAAGGAAGTGAAGGGAGGGGAGGGGAGGAGATGTGGGGATAGGAAACATAGTAGAATGAAAGAGACATTATTACTTTGTGCATATATGCGGAAGTCTGGCTGAAGAAAAATAACCGGGGGCCAAGTGACAAGGAACTTGTGAAGGTTGATACAGCAGGAGCCGCTTTATTGCAGGACAGCAGATATATATATATATATATATATATATATATATATATATATATATATATATATATATATATATATATACATATATATATATATATAAAACTAATTACACATAGCTTCTCTTAATTAACATAAACTGCATACAGCAGTCAACCAATAAGGAATCCTCATTATCTTAATGATTACACACAGCTTAACTTAATTGACATAATCTAGACACAGCAGTCAGTCATTAAGGAATCTCTATCATCTTAATGGTTTGCTGTCCTTACTTCTCAAACCACTCCTCTTGGCAAAGTGCCAGGCGCCATCATGACTTGTCTTTGGCTCTCAACACATGTATGTGACTACATGACCAATATGATTCTGAAACATGTACACTCAGAAAAATGAGAAATTATACCCCATCTATGTATGATATATCAAAGTGCATAAATGCATTCTAGTATCATGTATAACTAATTAAAACAAAAAAAATTAATAAAAAATTATTACTCTTCCAAATTACACTTCTGATGGCTGCATAATAATATAATTGCTGAATTAAATTTCTTACCACTTTAAAGTCAATTTTATTTATTTATATTTTTACTTCAATATATGTAAATCAATATCACAAAAATCTAAGACTCAGAGATGTTTAAGGAAAAGAATCCTTTGAATTAATTAGACAGTTCATGATTATCCTAACTTATATAATTACATTATTTACTTATTTCTAGTCAAGATAAAATTTTATTGGATTAATAACTTTAATTTGTTACACATTCTTTAAAGTAGTGCTGTATATTTTACTGCATTTCTGCAATTTTCTGTAAGCTAGGTGTTTTCTCCTATAATTAACTAATAACACTTAAAGTGCAGAGAAGTTAAATTACCCAAAGTCACAAAATCCAGTAGGAGGAATTGGTCTGTCTTACCCCAAAATACTTTTACAATATAAAAATTGATTCTTTTCAATTATGAATATTATTTTATTATTTATATTGGTTTATATATAAGCTACTTTTCAAGGTTGCATATTAATATCTAATGAGAAAATACATTTTCTTTCAATATTCATCAATATATTCAAAATTTTTTATTTAAAGCCTACTTTATATCAGATAGCAAATTATGTGTTAAGGTTTAAATGTATCCTTAGATAAGTAGGTATTTAAATAATTATAAAGATTTGTTTTTCTCAATTTTTTTATTTTATGAATTTTTCTCAAATTATTGCAATATTTATGAAATATAACTTAAAGTACTATTAATGCAATATAAACTTTTGAAAATTTTTTCTTAACAACTATTTGAGGAATTTTTCCTTTTGGAAATGTTGCCAGTTCTTAATTTAAGATTTTTTTTCCTCCAAAAATCTCTCCCATGTATGATAGATTTTATGCAGGGAAGTTACATGTGCTTATTTTTTTTTTCAAAATATCATTTTGGCTGCTGTCTTGAGAAAGAAACAGAATATCTGGGGGAAGATAGTGTGCAAAGAGAATTTGTGGAAAAATTAGCTTTTTAGGCATAAGGTGGCTTGGATGAGAGCAGTAGCAGTGCATGTGGTAGGAAGATTAAAGGGATATTTTGATGATAGAGACAACATTTAGATTTGGGGATTAGATATTTACTGTGAGAGTGAGATCACAATTAAGTATGATTCCTACCTACAATTTAAAGTTAGAAGAGTCATGCAAAATTAATTACTTGGACACTAGAGCTAGTGGGCAAGATGAGTCAGAGGTGGATACAATTGATTTTGTTTGGAGATATGAAGAGAGAGGATTTACAACCCATTTTCATAAGAACTAACTTGCTCTATGAGACCAACATTAATTCCTTCTGGGTGCAGTATTCCTGATGATCTTTTTACTTGGTACTAAGTTCTACCTGCCTAGTTTAGTATGCTTTTTCACCATTGTGACCAAAAGACCTAATAAGAACAATTTTAGAGAAAGAAAAGTTTATTTGGGTCTCATGGCTTTCCATCGATGGCTGACTTACTCCATTGCTCTGAACCCAAGATGAGGCAGAACATCATGGTGGAAGAGTGTGATGGAGAAAGTGGCTCAGGACATGGCCACCAGAAAACAAAAGAGAGACTAAGCTCTGCCTAAGAAGGACAAAATATGTACCTCAAAGGCATGTGTCCTATGATCCACCTCCTCCAGCCACACTCCACCTACCTACAATCACCATCCAGTTGATCCATTCAAGTGGATTAATGCACTGATTAGATTAAGGCTCTCATCACCCAATTATTTCACCTCTAAACTTTCTTGTATTGTCTCTCACATGAGCTTTTTTCAAGACACCTCATATATAAAACATAACACTGCCAAAGACTCCACCGCCACCTCTAACTAGCACCACGCTGGAGTTTGTAACAAAAGAATCTTTGGGAAACAAGCCGCATCCAAAATACAGCAATTGTGAATTAAGCATTCTCTTAAATTTAAAAATCTTTGAACAGAGTAGGTCTAACTTTGTAATTCTAAATTTAATTTTCTACAAAACTAAGCTTCAATTATCTAATTTTTGGCCTTTAAAGGTGGCAAGGATAGTGCAGAGAGTTCCCTTACACTTAACACATAGTTTCTCTTATAATTAACATCTTACTTTACTGTGGTCTATATATCACAAGTGATGTAGAGATGGTAGACATGTTAATTAGTTTGATTGTGGTGATTGTATCACAATGTATATACGTATCAAAACAGGGCCTGGTGTGGTGGTGTATGCTTGTAATCCCAGTAGCTGGGAGGTTGAGGTAGGAGGATTGTGAGTTTTCAAAGCCAGCGGAGAATGCAGCTCAGTGGTCAATTGCCCCTGAGTTCAATCCTTGTACTGCCCCCTGTCTAAAAAAAAACCCAGGAATTTAAATACCCTAAATATACATATTTTTATATGTTAATGATGTGCTGATGAAGCTTTTAAAAAGATATATTCTAGGGAAATAATAGGAATGGTGGTAGAGAAGGAGTTACTATACTCTCTTCTAAAATACTTGTAACTGAAGCTCGTCACCCATATGAAAATTGCAATTCAAATATAAAATTCCACAGAAGAAGAAACAACAAAATGTATGTCTGAATAGCTAATTTTTATCTGTAAATATATGCAGTTAACCACATAACTTTTTGTCCAAGTGAGAACATTTTTTTGCATATGACAGTTTATGCGCTTCACAAATACACCAGAAAAGCATGCTAAACCAAGATGTATGGTCATCCTTCTTGTCACCCAGGCTGTTGAACATCTGGTACTTCAGAGTTGTTCCTCTTAGTTCTAAATTTCCTATTTTTATTTTATATTCCTAAAAAGATTTTTCTACATTAAGTTTTATAAAACTGAAAACAACTAAAATATTACAAACATTACAGAAATATTGCAAACATTAAAGAAACTGGGATAAAATGTAATTCTTATATTGTGGTTAAAAAATAAAGAACCATGCAAACAACATCTCAACACACCATGTCAATTTTATAATGTGCAGTGCAAAGGAACCAACCAGGAATATTCCATGGTAAATCAGGGAATCATGATTAGAAAATTCAGAGTTTTGGGCTGTTTGACAGAAGAATGATTGGCAAGGAAAGACAGGAAGGAGCAGTGGGATCTCTGTCATCACCCTCTCCTTGTTCAGCCTTCCCTACCAGATGCCTCCCTTTTCTGGGATCTGAGATCTGCAGAAACAGCTGCACTCCTCGCTCAACACCAGATCCATCCTTAATCTTCCTTACTCCAAATCTGCAAAAGATTTAAATTTCTTCCAAGACTTATTGGACGTGATCATTAATTGAGGTCAATTGTTAAAACAATAAAATATCCCTGGTGCATTGTGAAATCCCTCTCTCTCGTGGCTGTAAGGAGAAAAAGTGGACTTTTCGGTGCTATAATTTTTTGTGTTGCTGAAGTTGGTACTGAATTTAAATAATGGGGAAGGCATAGTCCCTGCCCTCTAGAATCTTATAATCTATGATAGACCATGTCTAAAGACCAGGAGAATAAGAGCCTGATACCAGAGGGCAATAGCATACTAAGATCACAGGTGATTTTCTATAACATGGAAGGGGACTGATTTATCATCAGATTAAAAAGATCCAGGGAGGGAATGGGGCTGAGGCCCACTTCATGTCCATATTTCCAACAGATCTGGGCAGATTTTGAGAGTGAGACTTCTGTAGCAGTTAAAATGAGGGGACAGAGGCATGATTTCCATGTGATTTCCTAAATTCTAGCACCTAGCTCTGTCCTGCAGTGTAGTCAAGAGCATGACTGACTTAGCCTGGATCTGTCCCTTTGCTAAGAGTTATTATGTTTAGACCGGCAACCTCGGTGAGGACAGGCTTAAGATCCAGAAAAGACATGGCTGAATCATCAGGGTATCTTGGCAACATATGAGCAGGAAGGTATTAATTTAAATACATAGCAACATCACTTCTCTTATATTGCAACTACTTTCCCACCATTTATTGCCAAAGTAGTAACTAAAGTCAGATATACGCACTATCCTGGGTCCCTTTCCAAATACACTGGAGTTTTTTCATGCTTTGAAACTGTTTGTAAATACAGAAGGTTCCTTTTGTGTGCCTTACCTGCAAACCAGTCACACAGCTAGAAATGTTGTGAAACAAATAAAATAATACTGGTGAGAGCCATCCAGATATACATAGTCTAATACACTGGCTATGTGTACCAGTTAATTTAATTAATTAAAATTAAATAAAATCTAAAAATTAGTTGCTCAGTCAAAGCAGCTATACTTCCAGTGCTTAACATCCATTAGTAGCTGGTAGGTGGCATATAAGGTAGCTCAGTATATGAAAACTTCCATGACTGTAGAAAAGTATCAGATGCTATTGATCTGGAGGCATTTTAACTTTGCTGTCAAAAGACAATTGCTCCCTCTAGGCTATCTTGAATTTTCACTCAATAAAAGATAAAGTAATTCTAGATATTAATGTGTACTACATATGCACAAAGACATCTTTATTTAGCATACAATTATTAATTTCTATTACTACCCTCTACTTTGTAAAAGGAAAACACGACTTTGGCAGGAGAATAGAAAGGAAAAGAGGGACAAACTCTTCCCCAGTAATATCAGCAGCAACAGAAAGGAAATGAGTTGTCGGAAGCACGATTCTCCTACTATAGAGAAAACACAGATGCTCTCCAATAGACCAAGATTCTGTGTATAAGGCTAGAGTTACTTATAAGTGCTTTGGCAAATAATCAACAAGGCCATAATTTGAAGGTACATTGAGATGAATCTTGCTTCATGATAATTTCATTGTTAATGTTGGATTTAGTAGGAATGTAACCAACATTTATTGAAGGTAATTAGATAAAGATTATAATCACAATACATAAAAAAATACATCCAGTGAATGTTACTGTCTTCTTTATAGACAGTTCAAGTTCAGAGCAGTTAAACTCTAATAAATCACATACCTGAGGAAAATGATTTTCAGTGAAGTTAAATAATTTTTCCAAGTGGTCAAAAGCCCATTTAAATATAGGAACTTCTCAAAAACAAAGCTATGAGAATATTTATTAAATGAGTGAATGAATGAATGAATGAGTATAGAGAAATAATTGGCTGGACATAGATGCTTAGTTCCCTTCTCAATTAGGTTACCATTATCTTTGCAAAGATAATCTTCAAGAACAAGGGCACACCTTGTGGCTTCCTAGAGTTAAGCAGCTGGGGATATGACACCAGAAAGCGGAGAGATGAGACAGAGGGGTGAGCAGGGGGTGAGCAGGAGAACTCTACTTTCCAAGGACAAAATATAAACCTCAAAGGCATGCCTCTAGGGATCCACCTCCTCCAGTCACATCTTACTTGCCTACAGCTATTAGGGGATTCATGAACTGACTGGGTTAAGGCTCTCACAACCAAATCACTTCACCCTTTTTGCATTGTCTCTCACGTAAGCTTTTGGGGGACACACTTTCTGTGTGTCTACATACTATACCTGTGATTCAGGAAGGAAGATAACAAGTAACTACTGTAGTAATGAAAAGGAACAAATCATTGTGTTTTTAGGATTTTTTTTTTTTTAGCGTGGAAGATGATTTTGATGAGTTCAGGAAGTTAATCAGGGTGTTGCTGGCTGGAGATGGGAAGGCCTCAGCAGTACTTCGGGGACAGAATTAGAACAAACACTCTCAAACCCATGGAGGAAGTGGAAGTGGTTGCTGACGGAATATACCGACAGACTGTGAAAAAGAAGGACTTAAGAGTGTAAAGAATTAGAAGTGAATAAGCCAACATAAACGAGTAGTAACAAAGAATTGGAGGTGAATGAAATAGGAAAACAATGGCCATTGGTTCATATTTGAACACTTGTGTTTCCAGGTAGTGATGCTCAGTGAGCAGCTGGACATGTAGATCTAGACTTCATAAGAAAAATCTTTTCTGTCAACAAGA
Source organism: Callospermophilus lateralis (assembly GCF_048772815.1). Taxonomy (NCBI): domain Eukaryota; kingdom Metazoa; phylum Chordata; class Mammalia; order Rodentia; family Sciuridae; genus Callospermophilus; species Callospermophilus lateralis. Next base: position 2,196,565 of record NW_027512709.1, read on the forward strand.
TATGTATCTGGGAAATTTCCAAATGTTTATGTGTTACTCAGCTTTGTGTCACTGTGACTGAAATACCTGACAAGAAGAACTTTGAGGAGGAAAAGTTCAGATTAGTCTCACCACTTAAGAGGTTTAGTCCACGACTAGTCCATTCCAGTACTCTGAAAGAGGCAGAACATTAAGGCAGAAAGAAATGGTGGAGGAAAGCTGGTCAGCTCATAGCAGCCAGAGGGGGGCAAGTAGATTAGAGGCAGGGAGAGAGAGAGAGAGAGAGAGAGAGAGAGAGAGAGAGAGAGAGAGAGAGAGAAAGCCAGGGATAAAGACATTCCCTTAATAACCTACTTACTCCAGCCACATCCCACCTGCCTACAGCTACCACCCAGTGATACAGTCAATTAGTAATTCATCAATGGATGAATTTACATTACAGTTCTCATAATCCCTCCATTTCACCTCTGAACCTTGCTGCACTGGGCATCATGCTTGCAAAACATAAACTTTCAGGGGGATTTGCTGACAAACAGCAGATTTAGAGAGAATAAGATTTCATTTGTGAGTGTGTGTGTGTGTGTGTGTGTGTGTGTGTGTGTGTGTGTGTGTGTGTGCTGCTGGAGATTAGAACCCAGGGCCTTGTGCATGCAAGGCAGGCACTCTACCAACTGAGCTGTATCCCTAACCCTGAGAGAATAAGGTTTTGAGGTAATTCTGGACTACTGGACTACCACAAAGGAAGCAGGAGGGAAGAAATGGACAGGGGAGATCTCACAATGTCTCCTTACTTTCACATCAAATTAGGTCCCGAGCTAGTGTAGCCCCTCCCTAACCAGGGCAAGAAAGAAAAGCTTACCTACTATCAACACCCATGCAGACCCAGGAATTCAGCCAATTAAGTGTTCATGTATATTGGAAGAAGTAGGTGCATATGTAACTTATTTAGCAAACAAATATTAACTAAGTGCTTATTACACCAGTGTTCCAGACACTTGGAACATGGCACTGAATAATGTTTATGCCCCATGGATTTTATATTTTATACCCTAGTAAAGAAACTGCATTGAATAAACATATCCAATAGAAAAACCCTAATTACTCTCCCCTCTGCTCTGTCCACTCTCCCCACCCACCAATCAATCTGCTCCCCTCTGGCTGCCATGAGCTGAGCAGCTATCCTCCACCCTGTCTTTCTGCCATAATGTTCTGCCTCTCCCTGGGCCCAGAGTACTGGAGTGGACCAATTATGGACTAACTCTCTGCCAAGTGAGGGAAAGAAATTGAACAAGAGTTCAATAGATGAAATGGTTCTGTGGTGATAGACAATATGTTCAAGGAGGGCCTCAAGAGGAAGTAATTTTGAATGGAAACATTTACATTGACATGTGTTGTTTCACCTTGCAATTTTATGTTATGAAGATGGATTCCTTTTTTTAAATCTCAGGAACCACCCAGTTCTAGATTCACACTTTCCTTCTGAAATCTCCTTAACTCTCTCACCCTTCATAGAATTGAAGAGTGAGTTTCCTTTTGCATTAGCTTTGTTTAAGGAGATTGTATGGCTGGTTTGATCTAGCCAGACAACTAAAACTTTATCCCTATCAGCAAAAAGGCTATTTCACATTCTTATTTACATGGTAAGTGAAGTAGCACTTTTCATTTCCTTCAACTCGTTCTCCATGTTCACAACTTGGCCATTTGGTATAAGGGGCCCTGCTCACTTTGAAGTCACTCTCAGTGGTATATGGGTTGATGAAAGAATGTCCTGTAATCTTGAAGCAGGTCTGGGACATGGTAAAGCATAGGAATCATGGGAAATAGGCCTGACCAGGTCTTCAAAAGGCCTTTTCTCTGTCTGTTAAAAAGTGCTCATTCTTCATTACCACCCTCCTAGGAAAAAACTGTGATTCTCAGGAGTTTTATTTGGAGCAACATGAATGGTTTTACTTTCAATAGTCACAAGGCAAATGACAGGTTATATTTAATTTTTTATATCTTTATTTACATAGACTTTAGTGATAGCCCTGCTTGCTGTATAATTTGATTTATTTTGGGACATCGGAAGGAATCCATTGAAGTTGCACATGGCAACTGCCTCCTTGCACAGCAAAGCAAGTAGCACAGACCAGGATAGAATAAATAATATTCAGATTAAAAAATCACAGAGTGCTGTGAAAGGGATTTGTGAAACATTTAATGAAAATATACTTTATCCAAATGTAGAAATATTAGCTGAAGAATGAGCAAGTCAGTGTTTGAGGCTATGTTGCTCTCTAATTTACATAAAAGACCTAAAAATGGACTAATAAATTTAAATTTCTGAAGACATCACATGATAGCTACAGAAATGTATGAATCTTAGGTAAATCATGTACAGATTATTATAAACTATGACCCCAGATTTAGGAAGTAGAATATTATTGACTTCAAATTATTGTGCTATCTCTGAACCATGTTTATGCTCATGTAAAAAATGAAGAAAATAATAACAATAATAATGCCTGTTTAATACAACTATTAAGGCATAAATTATATAGTTTGATTCTATTCCTGTTAATAAACCTTTTTGGATGTGTGACCATGAGAAAATTACTTAAATTGTGTTCCAGTTTTCTCAACTACAAAATGAAAGTAATAGTAAGAGTGCCTACTTCATAGAGTTGTTAGGAAGCCTAATGTTTTAGAACATGTAGAAAGCTCTTAGATTAAGACTGAACACAGGGGCTGGGATTACGGCTCAGCAGTAGAGTGTTCCCCTAGCATATGTGAAGCTATGGATTCAATCCTCAGCCCCACATAAAAATAAATAAATAAAATAAAGATATTGTGTCCAACTATAACTAAAAAATGTTTTTAAAAAACTTTAAAAAGGGGGGCTGGGGATGTGGCTCAAGTGGTAGTGCGCTCACCTGGCATGCGTGTGGTCCGAGTTCGATCCTCAGCACCACATACAAACAAAGATGTTGTGTCTGCCAAAAGCTGAAAAATAAATATTAAAAAATTCTCTAACTGCTGATCAGAGTTGAGTTCAATGGTGGGGCAGGGTCAGGCTTGCACCGCAAGCCAAAGGTTGCGTTCTCACCTACTACAGAATGAGGGAAAAATTATAGGGTATTTGAGGAAAAGAATGACATAACAAATATGATAAACAAGAATACCAATTTTAAAAAACTGAATGTTCTATTTATTGACAGCAAGATAATGATTTGCAGTTTGAATAAACATCCTCACAATGAGCAGTTTTCTATCAGCTAAGTAGTGAATAAATTAGAAATTGATTTAAGATAACTTCTCTTTTTCCCCTTTTATGAATTTAACCAGCTTACCATGAGCTTTATAAATGACTAATGAAAAAGAGGCAGTCTCGATGCTTATAATATGAATCCTCCTACTACGGAAAATTAGACCCATCTATTGAACAACAAACATCCCCTTATGGAAGCAAAGACTTCTTCTATCATGACACTTAATCAGATTTAGATGCATAATTACCATCATGCAATTTGAACTAAATATATTAAAGTATTTCTTTTAAGCGAAAATAATTGGAAAACATCAGGAATGAGCATTTATGTTCAAGACACCTTGGGAGAGTTAACCTTCACAAAGATAGGAGCAATTACAGCTGCTCACCACTGCTGCTGTCTCCCTCCCACTGTGACAACAGGGAAAGCACACCCTCCCGGCCATGTTTGTCTGCATTTGATGCGAATTCTTTTGGATAGAAAAGGATAATTGAGTTAGTTTTCTAAACTGAAAGAGAAAGGCAAGGACAGCAGCAGCTCAAAATGTGTCGTGGTTGAAAGTGCTCAGTCTGTGACGAGGAGATGCTAACGCAAACCCAAAAGAGATGCATCACCCCCACAGACACATGCAGACGCGGGACTCCGAGCCTCGGTCTTGTCAGTGGAAATGTTCACCAAGAGTAATGGATGTCTGTTATTCTCCTAATTTATTTTCAGTTCAAGACTGAAGAGCAAGAATTTTTTGTAAGTGGATGATACCCTTTGCCAGAGGGTCTCTTTGGAAAGAGGAATTTTTGTACCTCTATGGCAGCTGAGTGATGATGTTTCTCCTGCTGGACCCTCTATTCTTCACTAGCCCTTTCTGGAGAAATCATCCTCAGGAGGCATGGGGACCTCTCACTCTCGGGCCAAGTGTTCTGCACCCCTTTACCTGATCCATGTAGGAAGCAGTGGAGAGCTGATGACAGCCACCCTGAAGGCCGGCAGCCAGCAGTGCCTCCTCACCCCTGCTGGTGGGCATCTCCTGGCAACAGGCTGATAGTGATGGTTCAGACAGGGTTAACTTGCAATTATTTGGAGGATGTCCATTTTTAAAAATGTTGTCTCCACTTGGGATTTTGTGACCTTCCTGGAAAGAGGGATAATTGCAAAGTAACCAAGGTAAATAAAAGTATAGATAACAAGAAACATGGGAGGAAAAATCCACAACGGAGACATATTGCTTGTATGTAGGAAATATCTTGAGATTTTTGGTTGTTTTGAGTAACATATCATTTCAGAAGAAATAAGTGTATATTGAGGAAAGTATTTAAAATTGTAAATTTAGAGTCAAAAGTGATGGATTCGGATTCAGTTTCCATACTAAACAGATGAGTAAACTGAAAGATTACTCTAACTGAGCCTCATTTTAAATCTCTAAAATAAGATTGTCCTAAAAAAATCTAAAATGTAAATCTTAATGGAATTTTTAATTAAATTTAAAAATTTGTTTTAATTAGTTATAGATTACTGCATTTATATACTTTGCTATATCACATAGATGGGATATAATTTCTCGTTGTTCTGAGTGTACATGTTGTAGAATCACATTGGTTATGCAGTCACATATATACATAAATCAATAATGTCTGTTTCATTCAACTATCCTTCCTATCCCCATATCTCCTCCTCTCTCCTTCCTTCACTTTTCTCTACCTTATCTAAGGTAAATCTGTTCTTCTCTTCCCCACTCTTATAGTGAATTAGCTTCTGCATGTTACAGAAAACATAAGGCCTTTGCTCTTTTGGGATTGGTTTATTTTGCTTAGCATGATATTCTCCAACTCCATCCATTTACTGACAAATGCCATAATTTCATTTTTCTTTAAAGCTGAGCAATATTCCATTGAATATATACATACCACATTTTCTTTATCTATTCATCTATTGAAGGACATCTACATTCGTTCCATAATTTAGCTATTGTGAATTGAACTGCTAAAACATGGACATGACTGTATCACTGTAGTATGCTGATTTTAAGGGCTTTGGGTATAGACCGAGGAGAAGGATAGTTGGGTCAAATGGTGGTTCCATTCCAAGTTTTCTGAGAAATCTTCATACTGCTTCTCATAGTGGTTGTACCAATATGTAGTCCCAACAGCAATGTATGAATGTATCTTTTCCTCCACATCCTCACCAACATTTATTGTTGCCTGTATTCTTGATGATCACCATTCTGACTGGAGTAAGATGAAATCTTAGTTTAGTTTTGATTTGCATTTGTCTAATTGCTAGAGATGTTGAACATATTTTCATATATTTGTTAATCAATTGCATATCTTTATTCTGTGAAATGTCTGTTCAGCTCCTTAGCCCATTTATTGATTGGGTTATTTGGGTTTTTTGGAGTTAAGTTTTTTGAGTTCTTTATATATCCCAGAGATTAATGCTTTGTTGGAGGCACATATGGTAAAGATATTCTCCCGAAGTGTAGGCTCTCTCCTCACATTATTGTTTGTTTTACTGAGAAGAAGCTTTTTAATTTAAATCCAACCTATTTATTGATTCTTGATTTTACTTCTTGTGCTTTAGGGGTCTTGTTAGGGAAGTCAGATCCTAGGCTGTCATGGTGAAGATTTGGGCCTACTTTTTCTTCTATTAGGTGCAGGGTCTCTATTCTAGAGCCTAAGTCTTTGATCCACTTTGAGTTGATTTTTGTGCAGGGTGAAAGACAGAGGTTTAATTTCATTTTGCTCCATATGGATTTCCAGTTTTGCCAGCACCATTTGTTGAATAGGCTATGAGGAATGATCTGGGCCTGGTCATCCCATGAGATATCAGAGACAGTTAATGCCATTTCCTTTACATTTCAAATAATCTTTGACAGACTTGGGACTCTACATCGCAAAGTGAGAAACTTTCAATACTGATGAAGATAGTTCAACTTTACATTGAGAGTTATTTGATTTGATTTGATTTTTCTATTCCCTAACATCTCTACCATATTTGGAACAGGGTGTTGTCAATGCATCAGTGTTTGGAGGATGATGATATATGGATGGTGTTTTGCATTTTTGTTGTATTCTTATATCTTTAATTTTTTTCTCTTTGTTTATATTCTTCCTGTCACTTGTCTGTTTTCTTTCCAACTTTTCTCCAATCAACAGCAAATTTGTTGGCTCTTCTTTCACTCTTCCTGTAAGTTTTTGCTGCTAGCTTCTCTCTTCCTCCCTCACAAACATCAAGTTCTACCCTACTTCCATTCTCTCATCCACCATTTGAAATTGTAAACCATTTTAGAAAACTTTATGTTTATACTATAGATAGTTATTGAACTCATCATTTTGATTTGATAAGAGAAAGCAGTAGATGCCTGAGTGGGAGCTAGCAGGTTTAAGACTATATAATGTTTATACAGGGTGCTGTTGATATTGCTCTCACCATTAAAAGCGAGGTGTTAGAAACCTTCAGGGACACTATAGGTTACAGGATAGAATTTGTGCTGCCCTAGATCCATACTCTAGATGGGAAAACACATGAACAACATGACAAAACAATAGAAAAAATTTTAATGGTAAGAATCTTTTTATTTTTAAACTCTCTGAGGAATCATTAAGTCCTGATAAATTTTTAAGATACATTATTTAAGCATAAATTCTCAATAGTATGATACAAAATGTAAGAAAGCTTTGCTTGATTATGAGATAAATCAGATTGCAATCAGTGTTCTTTGCAAGTACAATTGACAGAAAAATGGAAGCCATTATCTCAATGAAAAATATGAGCTACTATTATGTGGAAACAATTATAAAATTAAAATAGAAAATATTTATAAAGGTAATGAATTATAATCTTTAGCTTTTTGTGTATTCACAGGCATGTTTACTCATTCATTAAACCAATAAACAGTTCTTGTCTTCCTGAGGCAAACAAGGAGGTCTGGTATTGCTGGGGAATTGGGAAGGTATACCACCCATCAAGCACCTAGAATCAAAAACTTTGAATCTTCATAAATTTATACCCAAGCATGCTCTTTGGACTGGATGACAAAATCCTGTTAGTGACATTCAGATTTATCATTCAGGTAAATGTTCTAGTAACCTAGCATCCTGTTTTATAGATATCCTCGTTCTTTTTTTTTTTTCTGTATTTATTTTGACTAAGAAAAATGTTGCTTATATCCTCGTTCTTTATCATATGAAATCTTTATGGGTATTTGTGATTCTTTTTAGTAGTAACAGTAAAAACACTCAAGAGAAATAAGGACAGCCACTGTGTAAAGGCAGCCATCTTCCAGATGAATGGGAAGAACACCTGGAATCATCACTCATTTGGCTGCCCTGCTATTCTAGGAAATTCTGGATCATTTCATAAATAGACTCCTCCTTAACTTACTAGGCTTAGAGTGCTGGGAGAGGAAATTAGTCTAATTTTAAAAATATTTTTATTTGTTGATGAACATAACACCTTTCCTGGGCTGAGCTCCTAGGATATTTTGAATGCCACAGAGCAGGAAAGGAAACAGAACAAGAAGCCTAACTAGAGCAGAATTACACTCAAGGATAATTGCAAAGGATGAGTAAAGGAGCGATGTAGTATTCAAGGTGAAGAGATAATTATAAGCCAAAAGCAAATAAATCAGATGTGAAGAGTGGGAGAGATGAAGGAGGAACACGTGTGGAAGTGTAAGACACAATCAGAGAACTTGGCTCATTAATTCGGTCATGGCAAAAACTGGTTTTGCTAGAGTTGGAATGGATGCCCCAACTAGAATTAAAGCCCTAGGTTATAGCAAACTCTTCTCAAATATATAGTACTTCCAGGAAATAAAAATAATTTATTTGAATAAAAAATCTTGTTGAATGTTTCTATTTGCCAGATCTTGAATCACTTGTGTTTATATAAATAAACAAACAGGAGACTTTGAAAAGCAAGGAAATCACATGTACAACAAATGTAATTACACAAATACAAGACACAATGAGAACACACAGTGGGGACAATTAAACATATTCTGGGATCTTGATCAGTAAAGACTTATTTAGGAAAGTGAGATTTAGGATCTTGTTTAGTTAGATTTTGTATTGTATTAACCTGGGCCTAGCAACAAAGATAAGAAATGAGCAAAGCATAGGGAAATTAAATTTTGCATCCTATTAAAGATCAAGAATGATCTACTTTGTCTTGTGTATGAGAAATTCTAGAAAGTAAGAGGGTCAAAGAAGTACATAAGGTTGGACAGAAAGTTAAGACATCTCAAAAGGTGAGTGATCTATGAGAAAAGATATGAGGAGCATCTAATCAACACTTTAAAAAATGTTCTAATTAGGTAAACATGACTGTAGAATACACTTTGGCACATCATATGTAAATAGAGTGTCACTTCTTATTCTTCTGCTTATACATGATGTAGAATCACACCAGTCATGCAGTCATACATGCATGTAGGGTAATAATGTCCAATTCATTCTACTGTCCCTCCTAATCTGATACCACATCCTCTCCTTTCACTCCTGTCTGCCTAATCCAAAGTACTTCTGTTTTTCCCTAGCCTCCCCCACCTTATTGTAAACTAGCATATACAAATCAGAAAAAAAAAATTGGGCCTTTGGTTTTTTGGGATTGCCTCATTTTGCTTAGCAGGATATTCTCCAGCTCCATCCATTTACCTGAAAATCCCATAATATCAATCTTCTTTAAAGCTAGTAATATTCCATTGTATAAATAATCATGTTTTCTTGATCCATGCATCTGTTGAAGGGCATCTAGGTTGGTTGTATAGTTTGGCTATTATAAATTGAACTGCTATAAACATTGATGTGGCTGCGTCATGGTAGTTTGCTGATTTTAAGTCCTTTGAGTATAAACCAAAGAGAGGGATACTTGAGTAAAATGGTGGTTTTAATACAAGATTTCTGAGAAATCTCCATACTGCTTTGCATAGTAGTTGCATCAATTTGCAGTCCCACCAGCAATGTATGAGTGTACCTTTCCTCCAACATTCTCATTTATTGTTGCTTGTATTCTTGATTATTGCCATTTTGACATGAGAGAGATGAAATCTTAGAGTAGTTTTGATTTGCATTTCTCTAATTGCAGAGATGTTAAACATTTTTGCATATATATTTGTTGATCAATTGCATTTCTTCATCTATGAAGTGTCTGTTCAGTTCCCTAGTCCATTTATTGATTGGGTTATTTTATTTTATTTTTATTTATTTATTTTTGCTCTTAGGGTTTTTGAGCTCCTTATATATGCTGGAAATTAGTGCTCTATCCGAGGAACATGTGGTAAAGATTTTTTTCCCCTTCTGTAGGCTCTCTCTTCACATTATTGATTGTTTCCTTTCCTGAGTTTGAATCCCTCCCATTTATTGATTTTTTAAATTTTTAATTCTTGTGCATTAGGAGTCTGGTTAAGGAAGTCAGGTCCAAAACTGACATGATGAAGATTTGGACCTACTTTTTATTTTATTAGGCACAAGTAAATAAAGTGCTTGGGTTTTCGAGGCTCATTGTTTATGTAGTCTTTCAAAACACCTCTTAGTTGGAACAGAAATCAAATAGCAACTACTGAAAAAAAGCACCGCACCAAAATGAAGAGCCCATGGTGCTCTGCTGCTTCTTTGGCTAAGCATTATTTTCTGATTCAGTTGGAGGCTCTGGAGAGTGAGTATGGTAGACTCATTAAGGAGGATTATAGCAATCCAACTTGGAAAATTGGGTATAACTGTATTGCCAGCTGGAGATGAAAGATATTTCTAGTTCTTACAATAATCAAAGTTCAGAAGCAGTAAAACAAACAAAAAATGTAGTCCTGGTAGACTATTTGCTGGACGAGAAATTCTTTTGACCTTCTGCCTTATGTCAGTGAGGACCCAGCTTTCCTCCTCTCCAGAGAATTCAAGGTTCTATCTCAGAAACCACCAGAGACCAGACCCTCCCTAGACAATAAATCAGCCAGTGCTTAGAACTGTGAGAATTAAGTCACTTTTCTTTATATATTACCCAGTCACAAATACTCTGCAATAGCAAAACAAAGAGACTAAGATAGTAAGAAACTTTTCTTCAAATTGCCTCAAAGGTCATCCACTTAAAGAAAAAACAAAGTAGCAATGAAGATGCCCTGAGTTGGTGACAAAAGTTTTAAAACATTTTGAGAAAAAAAGAACATGAAATTGAATAAGAATGAAAACAAGAATTGTTCCATAATCTTAGTGGTCCAAGCAAGGCTGAAAACTGAAATTCTAAAGAAAGTAGCATTCTTGAAGATTGTGTGATTCTTTTTTTCCTTCATCCACAGAACACACAAAGAAAACTTAAGCCAGGTGTGGTGGCACATGCCAATAATCATAGTGGTTTGGGAGGCTGAGACAGGAGGATTGTAAATTCAAAGCCAGCCTCAGCAACCTGTCTTTTGTTTATCTTCCTTTACTTCCTTAATGTTAGTTAATATAGGACATGTGTACCTTCCTTTTTGATTATTACCCATTCTTGTTACGCATAATCTAAAACTATGTGTGTATATACATATGCATGTGGGTTGGGATTGGAGTGGAAACATCGGTTAGCTGGAACATTTTCCTTGGGTGTGTATATTATCTCAAAACATTTTTCTTCAAATGTATAATATCTGTCGCCAAGATAATTTCTTTTCTTTCTAATACTTTTTCCTGTTAGCTTTTTTTCCCCCAGAACAAGCAGAAAATCTGTATGGCTTATTATGAAGCATTTTATGTTACAGGTTTCCTTTTTGATCTGAGAGAGTTTTATTTCCCTCTGAGATAACCCACAGAATGGTTTGTAAAAATCAGACATATGTAAATCAGAGATCTCTGATTCCAACCTCAGTCTTTACTAATAATCTTAATTATATAGTCAATCAAGAGTTTCCAACAAAGCAGATAAAGATCTGAGATTTTAACAGCATTAGACATGCATGTCGGGATGCGAACAATAATTAGGTCTCTAAATAACATTCATGGGGTTACTTTATACCACAAGAGCATTCAAGTTATAAAGCATCTCATTGAATACTTTAGAAGGCCACATAATGCCCCATAGATTTTGAATTTTATCCACCATGAGTAAGAGACACTGGAAAGGGCATTTTAGAGATAAGTTCTCTTCTCTCTAGCAAATATCTATAGTTCCTTTTTTTAGAAGTCCAGCTGACAAGGAGACTAACAAGTTCATCTTCTAGTGTTTTCCCTCAGGACTTATACCATTAAAACAGTGAACAGAAATTGCAAACTAACTATTTCAATTACTTATTCATACCACTGAATGGACTTTGTCCAACAATTATTAAATTGATCATCAAACATATCCCTTGCCTTTTCTTAAAACATTGACTTCATCTGAAAGATGTGGACTTTCTTTGTGGCTTTTTCTTGCTCTTACATTATGGTACAAGATTTGTGGACAGGACAGATCCAAATCCCCAGAAGCTCAATATTCAGAGTAAGAAATCTTTAAGTATTTAAGGCTAAAGACTTCAAAATTTCTAAGAAGCATATGTTATGCACAAAATCGTTTGATGTTATTTCCTTTCTATATTAGTATACTAAATTAAATACCAAATGTTTAGTACAATATTACATTCTTTGAGTATTTATATGTTGATCCTCACAGCTTATTATTAGGTCTAGGCATAGTATTATTAAAGATAGTTTTTCTTATAGCTTTTTTTTCTTGTTGTTATTTTCTATTTTTATTAAAAAAAGGTGTTAGAGTGGAAATATTTTTACCTGTCTATCTTCAAACATAGAAAAATGAAGATGTCTACTGCTATAACTAAATTATCTATAATTGAAATAAATTTACAAATGTATTTACTTAAAAATCATTTATTTGATTTTTGTGTGAAATGATTTAAAATTTATGATTAACTAGATTCCTATAAGCTTTTAGAAAGGAAATGATTAAGGATTAAGTTTTTGCTATTTTGGAGTCTTAAAATATGAATAATATAGGCAAGTAGAAAGGTAAATACAGAAAAATAATAATACTAATCTTTAGATTCACTTTCAATTATTTTAAGTAAGCAGCTAGAGTATTGAATTTTATCTACAGCAAATGTAATTCATTTCAGAGAAACAATGAAAAACAGTGTATTATACTATATGGGTCTTTTATATATGTTTCAGATTACTCTTTTTAATATTTTTGATTAATAGAAGAATCAAATGCAAAATTTTCTGAGGATATAGGGAAAGTTACAGAAGGAACTCCAAAATTTCCAAAAATGGCTCCTGGAGAACTCATGGTGTTATTAGTAAGAAATACAGAACAAAAAGGCTTTGAGATGCTGTCTTTGACGTTTTCTGTTTGAAACTTTTTTTAAAACACACACTGAGAAGTTCCATAATATGCTTTATATATTTGCAGACTACTGCATGCTGTTGTGACAATTCAAATAAATAAGTAAAATTATACTTCAGTGAAAATTTTAATAATTTTTCTAAATATTAGAGTCATATATTTGTACACCTCAAAGGAAGATCAGCAAGTGTTTACACTATTTTATCTACGTAACATTTATTTGTTTCCATTGGAAAAGGAAATTGTTGCTTTTGGCATGTTTCTAATGCTTTAATGTTGCATAATTTAACAACTCTTGAGTAAGGGATAAGACTTTATTTGGAGACATAAAATCCTAGCTAAAGAAAGCTTTTCCATTTTGTAAACTCCAAGGCATAACAAAAAAATGAGCTTTTTCAACATTAAATACTCATTCAAGATAGTTCATGGAGTTGGACCCAAAATTAGAACAGTGTGCATAAATTAGAACATTTCACAAGGGTGGAAAATTGAAATAAAGTAAAGCCATCAACTTTTTGCTTAAGAAGCATATAATTTGTTGCAAAGTCATAATGTAGGTGTATGAAGCCACATGAAAAAAAGAAAGCTGTATATAATGCATGATATGATTCTTAAGTGATATGGAAATTTAGGAAAGAAAGACACCAATGACTCCAGAGTATCTGAGAATAATTCCATAGGTATATCTTGAAGTACTTTCAATACTCTATGTAAGGGGAAAATGCAGATGATGAGTGAAGATGACAGATAATGGCAAGCTTAAATTCTTGAAGTATTTTACTTAAATTACTGTAATGGTTCTTAAAATTAACTTCAAGATTTAAAATGCTGCTTCCAAAATCACTGTAAACATTACTTTGATTTTGAATAGATCCAGGTGAAGATAACAGTAAAACAATACACAAAGATGTGTCTTTGATGAGACAAAAAAATAAAATTAATTTTCACAGAGAAATTAGCTTTCTCTATTAAAATATTGTATAGTTTTAAATTTTTTGGTGAGACAGACAAAAGCAGAAGAAAACCACACGGAGTGTCAAACAGGAGAAGACTATATTTATTATGACAAAAAAAAATTCTCTTTCCTGCTTCTGTGCTTATAAACTTAGAAAATAAACATACTTAGTTTCTAGGTACAGGACCAGATGCCTTTTATCTTAATGAATTTGGGCATCTCTTTGAAATTCACCAAGAATTGATTACTGAAACAATAGAATAATAAAAGGAAATTGAGAACACAAGTGTTAATACAAAAGATTTTGTAGGAGAAATTACCAAATTTGTTGCAAAGTGTAGTCAGTATCTAATGAGACTAATCTGCAGAGTATGAATACACATTAGAAAACATAGTTTTAAAAAATCTTCCTTTTAATGATTCTAATGCAAGTAGTTGGTTTCAGATTAGTGTCTTCCCTTTACTGACATTTAAGTTTTTATAAGAACTGTTGAAATTGAATTTAGGGACTATAATTCTGGATATCCTCATTCCAAAAATCATGAATTATTTACATCTGAAAAAAACACTTTTTTTCATATATGATAACATTTGTGGCTTCAGAGATTAGAAGCTCATATCTTTGGGCATGATTATACAGCCAACTACAGTTATTATTGGAAATGAGAGTGTATGTCTTTCATCTTCTGTATTTCAAATTTTGCTATTTAAACTATGACCCTGTGTTACATGATTTATTTTTTAAATATTTGCCTCTTGCAATATATAAAATAGATTTGTCTTCTGAGATGCCTCTTTACAGAAGAGTCTGGTTCTCATTTCTGTATTTCTAGTATGTGCTTTTTATGCTGGGCACGTGGAGAGACTCAACAATTATTGCTAATTAATGAGTGCAATTAAGGTCAAATAGTCATAGGATTGCTTTCACTTATTTTCTTTCTCCCTCTACTTTAGCGTTTCTTGAAATTTAAAAAATACTAATATAACACTTTCCTTTTCTAAAAATAGAAGCAATATTGTAATTTAATGATTTTTTTTTTCAGCTAGTTCTACAGACTAGCCATTTGCTTATTATATACTGCATGATGTGAAGACTCATCAGGTGTTTGTTTTAGGGTAATATTCTGCCAACATAAAAATAATGTTTATTACAAGGGTCTTCAAGAAACTGTTTAGTTTGCTGTAATCAGGTGGGAGGGGAAAGCAAAAGACAATTCCAAAGAAGTAACCCTGTTACAAAGACACTTTCAATTATCCAAATCTCTAAAGAGATCACTTTCCGAGCTATGAAGATAACAATGAGTGTTTGCAAAGGAAAGTAAAAATCCCTAATCATTTAAACTAAAGTTTTTGGAGCATTTTGCTCTTTTGGATATATCAAAGTAAAGGCTTTCAATCATTTTGAAAGTAACCGAAAAAAAATTCAAGGTCTTCATGCTGGTTTAAGCAAGTCTCAATTTTTCTTCTGTTTTGTTTGCCTTTGCAAGTTTCCTCAAAAACAAAACAAAACAAAACAAAACAACAACAACAACAAAAAAAACTATAAAGAAACAAAGCTAGATATAACTGATGGAACTTATTTGCTGCAGAAAATGATAACATTTTAGAAAAAATCATTTAAGAGATCTCATGGAAACAATATTTAAAAAGCAGAAGTGAAAGTGATGTATTAAAAGAACTTTGAAAGGTCTTTCACAAGAAAGTGAACAGATGAGCAAACATAGTCTGTTTGCTGTTTTTGTCCTTGAACAGAAACTCAGGGGAAAAAAAATGTGTAGTTCCGAGCTCTTCATATAATATGTTTTAAGGTTCAAATTGGTGTGTTGAAAGGGTTTGGGTACAAACAGTACCACCCAAATGTGAACTAAAAAGTGATATATATTATTTCTCTATAATTGCCAGTTTGCCAAACACATCTCACCATTTTTATTATCATTTTTCAAATGATAAAAAGATTATATTTTTGATCAACTCAATCAATGGACTTTAAAAAATTTCCCTGAACCTCAGTTTCCTTAAGTGAAAATGATATTTATTCTTTCAGTTTGTTGTATTAAATGAGAAGTTGTAATATACTAAATACTATTACTGGCTAAATGAATACTTCCTCATTTCTTCAAAAAATGTTGCTTATTCTCAGTACAGAGGACTGGCAAATGTCTAATTCAAACAAGAAAAGGAAATCACAAAGCTTTGTAATTGGAGCAGAAAGTGATATGGTACTCTTACTTGAAATATTGCCACATTCAGCCTATGTGCCACTGATGAAAGCTAGTCTGTCACTGAGGTTTAGAGGCTGCTTTTGCTAAGAGCCCCAACTCTTTACCTGGTCCTGCACATATCCAACAAGTGACTGACAGCAGGATCAAAGCTTGGCATCTCTGCCTTCCTATTGCATCAGTTCCTTTTGTATTTTAAACTTCAGGTCAGATTCCAGTTGGTTCTTCAAATACACATGTATGCCATTCAAGAAGTGCTTGTCTAAAAATAATCCAAGAATGATTACCTCTAAGTTTTCCTAATTTCTCTACTCTCCTTTAATGGCTGAAGACATTAAGAGGAACTAAGATATTTTCAAGACTTACAGGAACATCATAATCACCAGGTTTTTCAACCACCAGCTTTTACAGTGTCTTATTCCAGACCACTGCATCAGTGCCCTGAAGTCTCCAGTCATTGCACTAAACCTGAAGTAAGGTCGAATTGTATCCTAACTAGCTTCATTTTGTTCCTTGAACTTGTTTATTCATTTTGAGTAATTTCTTCTCCTCAGCCCATCTCAAATCCAAGAACAGTGAGACTCATGGGCAATGCTTCCTCTGTTGTTAATAAAACCCCACAAAACCAGACCTGAAATAACCAGACCATAATTGATCAAGATTGTTTGTCTGTGCATACCTGTTTGTTCCTTCCCCTGTATAATCCTAGACCTATTATCAATCCCTGGAGCACATATCTTAGGTCACAAGATCACTATTCTATCTGGTAGGGCCACCACCACCCTCCTCCTGGTAATTGTATTATAATGGCAAGTGGCTAAGTCTGGTCTGTTAGAAGTCCAAGAGTGGGGTCTCCAGCCTAGGATTCCAGTAAAAAGTTGATAGAAAATAGACGTTTTGGGTTTAGTGTTCTTTCTAATTCTGTTTTAGGTCAGAGGGTTTGTAGGAATGCCTCTATAAAGCCTCAGTTTCAGCTTTGTACGTTATGATCAGGTATCCCATATATGCTCTAAAGCCACAAGTAATGATTAAATAAATTTATGTTATAATCAAAAGGCATGTTAGCTGATACATCACATATTTATCACTTCACAGCATTCTTTCAGGTGCCTTTAAACATGTTACTCACGTTTAAGCATAGAAGATAGTTGGGAAAGCAAAGTAAATTTTCAATATGTTAATAAAAATCAAGGGGTTGGGGCTATGTAACTCAGTGATAGAAAGCCTGCCTCATACACGTGAGGCGCTGGGTTCGATCTCAGCACCACATAAAAATAAATAAAGATATTAAAATTTTTAAAAATAATAGTTGAAGTGATGCATAATAAGATAGAAAGTAGATTGTTTGGGGTTAAAGGTGAATATATCAAAAAAGTCTGAGGAAGCTTTCTGGAAATGGAAGTTCTTGATATCAATCAGGGAGATTTATTACAGTATGGAGGGAAGAACACTCCAAGAACAAAAAAAATTATGTAACAAAATCATAAAGAAATGAAAGACTGTGGCAGTGAACAGATTCAATAATTAGTAAGGTTGGGGAGGCAGATTCATGGGCTATAGTAGAAAATAAATCAGGAAGGTAGAATAATACCAACAGAAGAATCCATTTCCCATAAAGACTTTCCCATTAGGTTCAATGTGCTCATACCAGCATAGCCGTCTCTATGTAAGTTATATTCTAGTAATGCAAGATAGCCATTTATTACCACTAAGAAATTTAGGAACTAATTATCATTGTCTATGTTAATATTAGTACAAAAGTGGCTTATTAAGTTTTAGTGTATATAACCTTTATAGTTTTCTTTCCTTCTCCCCCAGTCCCTTTGTGTAATTTAAATGAACCTGAATTCTACTATGTCTACTAGCACATATCTTATCTTTGAATGGTTTCAGTTTTGCATGGATCTGTATTTGTCAATGCTCACTCCATGCTTACATTGTTATATGCTGAAATAATTGATTTTAAATGACAACTTACTTCTGGTTTACTATTTTTATAACATCAGGGATGGAGATAATAGAATTATCCCTTTATTTAAAAGTCAGTCAAATGACAACTCAAGCATTGTATAAAATTAAACAGCTCCACAATCTGTCAAGGATTAGTGGTTTTGAGAATACTGCTGTCTTTGTGGAAGAAAGTTCAGTTTCTTATCTCATAACAGATACTAATGTAATACATTGAAAAATCAAAATATAGAATTACATCAGCAAAAGTTACCAATAGCTGACTGAAAACAAGATAAAAGCTGGAGCTTTTTTTGGGGGGACACTATTTGGGGGAGTGATTCTGGATCATCAAAGTTATATCCTTTTCACTTTCTTTGAGAACCAGAATGTTAGGAAAGGATATGGCTATCATCTTAGTCTGCCTTGAACTCTTGTGTTTTAGATAAAGAAATTACAGTTGTAAACTCAAAAGAGAAACAAAGAACCTGGAAGGGTAAGTCTGAATGGAGTGCCTCTGTTGAGGACTAGGAATGAACATATGGTGGCTTCTTAGCACTGAACAATTGGGCTGTGGGTGATGAATCACTGTTGGGGGGTGGGGATAAAATGGAGGCCAAAAAGAAGTTCCCATCTCATGAAAAGTTGCAAAGCTCTAACAGAAGCATCTCAGCTACATGGTAACATGTTGCCGATCACTTTCATGACTGTCAGTTTTTGTAATAGAATCACTGGAGTTTATGAGATTTCTAAATAACTGAGATTTGTAAAAATAAGAAAAAAATATATTTGGTGTTATCCCTTACTAAAAATAGATGTCAGAGCTCATGAAGTTCACACCCGCATATAAAACTGCACATTTATCACTAACACATTGCTGCCAGATTTTCAAAAAAAGAAAGAGTGAGTGTGGGGAATAATTATCCTGGAATAAATTAGCACATTTACAATTTGTCTTTTTAAAGTGTTCTCTTTTTCACTTAAAGATTAAGAGACTGGGAACCAAGTAAATTTCAAAGAACAAGAAAAAAGTGGGTTAAATAATTTGAAATCTACCTTCATGATGACTCACTATGTACTCATTGAAAAGCATGAATTCCATAAAGAGTTTGGAAAATATAATTTTATAATAAGAAGGAAGCAGATGGTTATTTAGATAGTATGTTAGCCAGTTTTGCATTACCATATCATAAGTATGAGGAAGCAGAAAGGATTAATCAGCCCAAAGCAAGACCAAAAACCAGTAGGGCAGACTTTAAATCCTGAAGCTTGAAGTCTGGTCTCTGATACATATGATATCAGAGGGTGAGCCCCCAGGGTCCTGTGTAGCCCAACCCTTGTGGCTTTACCTGTCATAGCCCACATGGCAGCTGGGAGGCTACACATAATGTTCGCATCTCCCTGGGTCTGAGCTGCCTGTTGCTGCTCACTCTACCTTTCTAGGGCTTCCACTTCAGTTCCGTTCCCACAGCTGTACTAGACATCAGTCAGAAATTTTCTGCGGGGTCTCCAGCTCTGGTAAATTGTTTTCCTGACTTTTCTGGGCTTTATTTTTTTTCAGAAATTTTAATGGAAGCTGCTGTGATCCCATAATTCTTGCATTCAAAACACCTGCAAAACAAGCACCATGTAGGCACCAAGGTCTGTCATTTGCATGAGATGTGCCTGGACCCATGTGAGCCACAACAACAGCTTTGGGGTGTTTCCCAGGTTAAAGGCAGAGAAACAGATCCCAAGGTGGTCCCAGGCAGTGAGCCTGTACAGACTGTCTTAGGATCCTTCCCAGAAACAATACTGCTGTAGAAGTTCTCAGAAACCAATTTGCATTTCTAGGCCTCTGTGCCCATAAAGGGAGGTGCCTCTTCAAAGATGGCTGAGATGATGTGGTGGCATCTTTCCTATTTTTTTGATGCAAAACACTTGACGTCTTTTTATTTGTACTAATCTCTTTAGCAAGAGCTCCAACAACCAACAGCATCCTTTTTCGCCACACCCTTGTATTCTTTCTTTTAGTTCCTTCCCTTACTAGGCTATAAATTGACCAAAACTTTCTGCTCTGTTTCCTTTTGGTCCTGAGTCTCAATGTAAATCTGACTAAATGGAACCAATACTACCTATGCTGCAGCCTGAAAGCTTTGTTGTTTTGAAATTACCTCCACCAAACAACATAGTCCACTATTCTTAACTCTGTCCTTTCCACAAAGTCTTAGAGAATGGGCACAAGGTATGTGAATTGTCTACCACCGTGTAACAGTGGGTGACTTTAGTCCAATTTTCAATATAGTCCTTATTTTCATCTAAGACTAATTCCCCAGTTTTGTCTACTGAGCCCTCATCAGAATTGCCCATAGTGCTCTGCATATAGAATTCTAGGTTTTTCTTAGACTGTTTCTCCACATACTTCCAACCTGCCGGTAATTCCAAAGATGCTGCCACAGTTTAAAGTACAGTTAACATTCATTACTAAATTTATGTCTGAATGACCTATCTATTGGTGACATAGTCATGTAGAAATCAGCCAGTATTTTTTTTTGGGGGGGGGCAGGGTTTATCTAAGTCTTTACATTGTGACGGTATCCTTATAAGACACCAATGAAAAGAAATAGACAATCAGGAAAAAAGACCATGTAAAGATAGGGCAGAGACTGGAGAAATACTGTCAGAAGCCAAAGGACACCCAGAACCACTAGGTGTAGGGTGAGGCCAGGATGCAGTCTCCCCTAAGGCTTGGTAAGGAATGCAGCCCTGCACATATCTTGACTTCCAACTTCTGGCCTCCACAATGGAGAGAAAGTACATTTCCTTGGTTGTAGGTCAAAGTTTGTGAGATTTGTTACAACTGCTCTGGGAAATAAATACTGATGAAAATGAGGTCAACAGCATAGGTGAAAGATGTATATCAACCCTACAAAAGACAGAAATCAAGTGGCAATTCAAGCCTGCAGAACAACAGAAATGAAATCAAAAGCTGTCATCCATCAGATGTCATCCACTTGATGACTTTGATATATTTTAATGTTCTTCCTTGGAAGAGACTTTATTCCAAACACAAGGAAGTAGCCTACTGTGCCTTCCTTCCATGATGCTATGTCCTGGAATCCTTCAATCCATGTTCCCATAGGCTCTATAAGATCCATGTACTCGGAAGATCACATACCCCCCAATTGTCACTTGTGGAATTATATTTTATGTTCCCATCTCCTCTACACTATCAACTGTAAGATAATCATGGATGATTAATTTTAAGAGATTTTATAACATGTTGATAAACTATAAAACTCAAGCTAATTATTTTACCTTAGGACCTTGTCTTCCAAGAGCAGAATATTAGACCCCCTTAGCTGTGCCAACTTGGAGAAATATTGCTATCTAGAGTCTTTTGTTCAAACCCCACCATTCTTTAAATTGATGTATCTGTCAAGGTTGCAGCAGGACAAAATTATGGCTGGAGCTGGCTGCAATTCATCTCAGCTTAGTTGAGAATGGAGCTCTGGCATAGCATCTATCCAACTTATATAAAGTCCTGGGTGCAATCTCTAGCAAGACACACACATACTCACATATGCACACATGCAACAAAACAACAGCAACAACAATAACAACAGAAAAGAAAGAGTAAAAATGTAAGAAAATAATAAGATTAAAAAGAAAAAAATACAGGGGAATAAAAGAGGAATAAAATAGGAAAAAAGTAAAAAAAAGTGATGAAAGAAAAAAAGAAACAAAAAATTAACAATTAAAAGGAGGGTAAATTTAAAAAGAACAAAAATAAAGCATAGGCTGGGGGTTTTTTCTCCCCTAATTCTTTCCTTTGCGGTGCTCACCTGCTGACTAGCAGGAGTAATTTGTTGCTGAAGCTAATTGAAGATCCTCTTAGCTGCTTTGCACATTGGAGCAAGTAAGTTAGAATTGCTAGGCAACAATTCTTTCCATAGTTTTTTTTTTTTTTTTGCGGGGGAGGGGGTGGATGGAACCCTTTAAAGGCAGGGTAATGTTGGTACTGCTAGCATGGAACATGTTATCAAGCTAGCTCAGAATGCTAAACTCCTGATTCTTTCTCAAGTTTTCTGGAGATTTTGAGGCTGTGCACTGTGAGGACAGGGGAAACACTGTTGCTTGAATGTGTCAAGAAGCTAGCTCAGAATGCAGAACTCTCTAAAACAAGCTTCTCTCCAGCTTCTTCCTCTTTCTTAGTTGTATCTTCTTTCTTCCACAGTGAAACACCTAGCTCCCTATTTCCGCACTGTATTTGTACAAGCAAGTTTCACTGTGTGCAACAAATATGCTACTCTTAGCATTGTCATTCCACTGTCCACTGTCAATTGGTTGTACACTGAAGCTCTTGCAGGCTCGCAGGCTCTGACATTCCATGTAGGGCTAATGATACCCTCTTGGTGAATTTTATTCTATGCCACTGTCCCTTCCTTCACAGAGGACTATCTTGTTCAGATTTAACTAATGACAGTTGAATTAAATTATATGAAAATTTACAAATGCATAAAATTAGAATACAAAAACAAATGAGGGAAAACAAAACAATGTGAATACAATAAAAGTAAAAGCAAAAACACACAAGCAAACAAAAATCTTCTAGGATTTCTTCTTCCTTGCTGAGATAATTAAAATGGAGACTCTTCTTTCCAGCTTTCCAGGAGTTTTAATTTTGCTATCCACCAGGTATCGGGCCTGGTGGTGGTGTTTGTGGGACTGAGCTACTCTGATGATGGTTCTTTCTTAGCTCAAAGAGGCTAAACCAGTTAAGGCAGTCCATGGACTGAGTTCTGTCCTCCTTGCCCAATGTTAAGTGTTAAGGCAAAGTTGTGAACAGAAGGATTAGATTCTACCCTGATTCTTCCTGTTTTTGTACCTAACTACAGGGGTGCAGCTACAGTAGGCACCACCTGATAACCTCTTCCACTGAGCCTGTGGATTCATTCTGATTGTGTACTCTTGTTCCCAACATCTTCAGTCAGTGTACTTGGGGGTGTACTCTGAATTAATGCTCATGAGTGTGGAGGAGGCAACCAAGTTCATGGGATCTGTGCAAGCATTAACCCTTCTGCCCATCCAAGAAGTGGTACTCTCAGACCCAGCCCTCCCACAAATCCACATACACCCGGTCCTGTTCCCTGTCACAAAGTTCAAACCACCAATTCTAAATGGAAGTATTCTCTACTTCCTTCTGCCTGGTTCACCATTCCATCTACAAACCACAGCGAGGCTGGCTTTGAACTTGCAATCCTCCTGTCTCAGTCTCCCCTACCTCTGAGATTATAGAAATGCTCCAGCACACTCGGAGAGAATTACTTTTAAAGGATAGGTACAGTCAATAAAATATACCAACAATCAAAAAGCACATACATTTCAAATTCTAATATTGATAGGTGTCAGATGTACTTATAAATCTTATTTATATGATTTGTTTGAATTTATGAGCATACATTGTATTTGAGAAGAAAGAAATAAGACAATAAATTTTGAAAATCTCAATATTTTAATAGTATCTATTAAGAAGTCCCAGAGCAGAAAATATTATGCTGGGCGTAAGTAGTTAGGAATGATTACCCTTATTTTGTTTTTCTAGGGAGCTTTTGTACTAAACATAAGGAACACACCCCTACCCCTCCGGATCCAACCCCCACGTATATACACATGTACATGGGGTTTATAAACTGTGTGTGTGTGTGTGTGTGTGTGTGTGTGTGTATAATCTGTGCATATAACATATATATGTAATTTCCAAGGTTTTAATATATATATATATATATATATATATATATATATATATATATATAACCTCAGAATGAAAAGCAGTTAAAGTGAGATAAATATAGCCAATTTCAGATTAAATGTGATATCTCTTTGGCCTGAGGGACACAGTCAGCAGACACATTCATGTACAAGAAACAAAAAGGGAAGATTGAGGATAATAAAAGACCAAACTGTTAATTCACCAGTTTCCTAGAGTCCAGCCCTAAAAGTCCTTTATGTTTCAATCTTTCAATGATAAATTATGTCTGTGGTATATATTTCATAAAAATTCAAATTTGTACTTTCAAAGAAGTTCTAGACTGTCAATCCAATATTCTCCCTAATGCAACCTAAAATTAGGTCCCATAAGTTTTTTCATGACAATAGAATTTATACCATTTTGTTTCTCATGAATATTTTCCAAAGACTTAAATCTAAAATTTGATAAAGCAAAAAAGTAATTTCAATGTGAGTCTCTGTTTAGTCTACAGCTCATCTTTGGGACAAGCATTTCAAGGACATGTGTCAATCATTAGCTGCAAAAAAAATTGATGTATGCTAGAAATTTAGAGAATTAAAAAAATGATAGAACCATCTCCAGTTTCTGTTACTAATGCAACAATAATAAAAAAGAATAAAATGTTACTGTAATACATCCAAAAATTTGGCAATTACAAACCATTTATCTTCTGACTTCTGTATTTACCATTTTCCTTTCCAAAAAATCTGAAATAGAATACCCCTCTCAAACACCACCCTGATTCATGTGGCCTTCTGTGCCATTGCTACAGATAATTTGTTCCAGGACTAATTTCTCTGACACTGCAAATGGGTGTGGAACAGAGTGCTTATTCATATTGGTACCAAGATATTTGCAGTTCTTCAGGAGCACTTTGGGGAAAATGCCAATGTAAGAGTTTTCCCCAGGTACTTTCTACTTCCTCCTTCCTCAGTGGTATTTACTTTATGCATCTGTTTCCATCCCCCTTCTCATGCCTACTCATAGGAGCATAGATACTCCACCATACCCTCTATGCTTCCAAATCACCCCACTCCCTAGATGATCTGTTCAGGAGCATCCTTTCCAAAGTAACCATACTCCAAACATCACTTACCTTCACACCATGAACCTCCACTTTTTTTTTTTTTAGGAAGTCAATAAATTAAAGCTTCTTTATTGGATGAGCCAATGCAGCTCCTGATGGCTCCGTTCAGACGTTAGTCTGTTCATACATGTCTTCAATGGGAAAATGGCACCTGCCTGGTGTACTTTGTAAAATACTAACATCATCCATGAGGGGAGGGGCTTTCACTACACAGGTTACAGAAGAAACAGTGGCTGGTGGTGTTGCATGACAAAGAATCACACACACTTTTCAGACTTCTATTTCCTCTATTGAAAACTCTGTTGCCCCTCACTTGCCTGTGAATTCTCACTTTTGCTCCTCTGTATATAATAAAATATTAATTAAAATTAAGTATATATTTAATTTCTAATCTGGATCTTGTTATGCCTTCTTTAATCTCCCATTGTAAACTTTGTTCTCAAGTGTTTTCTTATCATTGATGGATAATGATGGGTATTAGCAATGGATATTCTCTTCTTTGGGTCTCACTAAATTGCCAAGCTGGCCCTAAACTCTGGATTCAAGCAATCCTCCTGCCTCAATCTCCAGAGTAGCTGGGACTACAACAGGTGCATGTCATCATACCTGGCAACAAAAAGATACCTAAATCATTAATTACTTCCCAATCAGGAACCTTTCTCTCTCTGGAGGTCTTGTGGGCTGCATACCTGTCTCAGAGAACTGTTTGGTATAAGGCAGTTCAGGACCAGGTTTTGTGAACTAAGGACTGGCCATGTAATGGTAAGCACCATGCTGGGTTAGTGTCTGCAGAAGAGAGGGGGCGATTGAGGGCTATTGCTTCTAATACCCAGCTGATGTACCAAGCTGGGAGTTGCCGTAACTAAAGATGGTGAAAAAGTTGTTCCAAGATGGAGACAGATGCTTTCAGTGATGGGGAGTTGTTGGGTTGGGTCAGGTGGTCATGTTGGGTGGTGTGTTCTGAGACATAGCTCTGTGGCATGCAATGTGGTGACTGGTGGCTCTCTCCAGCCCCTGTCCTGTGTCCCCAAGTGCAGGCTACCACATGTAGGGGACTATGGAAGTGGTTGCAGTGTCCCCAGATGGAGGCAACTGGGAGAGCCCCATGTTGGTAGATGGGGGTCCAGTGCATGGGCAGTGGCTGAGTGTCCTCCCTTGGTGCATGGCCAGGAGTCCTGTGTGGGTGCTGATGGTAGCCCTGCTCAGGCACGGGGCCTGGAGGTCCTGTGTGGGTGAGTAGCTTGGGGTCCTGTGCTGAGGCCTGGAGAATTGCATGAGCACAGTGGCCATAATTCCTGAATGGGAGCAGCTGTTGGGGGCCCTCTAATAACTTGCAGAGAAACAGTATTTCCACTACTTGAATCCCTGGTCATGGAACCACACAGAATGCAGCCTCCCTCTAGCCCGCCATCTTGGGTCAGAAATTTATCTTGATGATATATTTTGGTTTCTAAAGTATAGCTTTTTGTTACTTTTTAAGATAGCAAGACCAACAAAGACTTAGGATTTCAGTTGAGTCAATAAAAACAAAAATGGACAGAAACAATCTGGCTTTTTAAAAAGAACCAATTGAATGATAAACATATGGGAAAAGCACAGAGAGTGTAATCAAAATATTATCTCTATTATTGATATTATGGTAAAATGAGGCTAGATTTATGTTTAAGTGAATTTGTTAATAATTGATCCTGAATTAACAGTGGTACACATTCCTGGATCCTGCTCCTATGAATTCATGACATTGAAGGTACAATGTGTACATACATTCATGAGACAGGCTTGCTCTGTAAATAAAATAGGGAGAATTTGTTGATCTGAACATGACCCTTTTGAAACGAACCAGGTAAGAAGGAGTGTATAAGAGATGGGGAAGGGAACTTTAGTGGATATTCTTCATTGTGAAAAATGGGTTTGGGAGAGAAATATTCTGTGCAAGAACATGGTATCCTTTGTATATATAAAATGTAGTTCAACCATCCTACTGTCTCCTTTCTGGGACATTTAAAATTTTTTTCATTTTTTCACCAGAATAAATAACATTTTAAACATGTCTATGTGCATACATATCTTTGTGTCTATCTCTGATAAATTTGCTGCTCTGTAGAGAGAAAAAAATCATTATTTTTAGAAACTATTGTCAATAAAACTGAACAGAGCACTGTTTTAAATTTAAGATCTCACGCTGAGAAGCATTCCATTTCAGATCAGTCTTGTCTAGCAGAGTCATGTGCAAAATAATTTCAAACAGCACATTATAGAAAATAAAGCAACCTGAGTCATTGATAGAGGTTCTATTTTTCTTACACAGCATATGCTTTGGAGTAGATTAAACAGTCAGTGCACACACGAAAATACAGAAATTGGGTTCTTCTCAGCTATTGCAGTACACCAAGTTCATCCCACAGCCTCACAGATCAGCTAACCAGTTGACCAAAGTGCTTTAGTTGATTACCTTCCCACCGCAGCATCTCATCCACTAATCAATTTTTATTCTTTCACATTCCTGAAGCACAGAGTGCAACCAGACATCATTACCATAGAACACTTTCTTTTTCCTTTGTGAGTAAAAATCTCTTTTAATGAAAAGTAAATGAGTGTCAAAAAAGATGTTTTACTTTTATATCTATTTATCTAGTTCTCTAATCCCCCACCACCACCAGTACTACTCAACTACTGAGCTATATACCTCCAACCCTTGTTGAATATTTCTGAGAAAAAGAACAAGGTCAGCCATAGGAGATTTAAAAAACAAAAATTGCAAAGTGGTTACCATTGCCAGGAAGTAAGTTTCTTCACTGATAAGTCTGTGATGATGTCTTTCTGTAGTTGGGTGAATTTTGAGTGACTATTTTATTTTTGTTCATGTTGATTAATATTCGTAATCTACTTCTTTTCAGCTAAAAGGATTTTTATAAATTAGATTTTTTTCTAGATTGGAGAAATTCTAGAGGACAAAGAAATTTTGAAGTTGTGCAATATTAGAAGTAGTTTATGGTGTGAAATAAACTCCAGGGGCCGGGCTGAGACTGAAATAGTGCAGTGTTCCTATGAAGGAGGGAAACTTCAAGTCCCAAGAGGGTTGTTAGGCCACCTAGAGGGAGGACAGGGTGAAACAACTTTGCCATGAATGCCAAGCAAAATTCAAGTTGAACGTCTGCTCCTAATTTCAAGGGATTTCTATTTTCAAATATGAATTCCAGTCCTCTATCTTGAGGTAATATCCCTCATATAGATTATAGTCTTTCATGAATACTAATGTGAAGTCTATTATAGATTTACTGATCAGGAGATAACTTGAGATTAAATGTCTAGCTGACTTCTACAACTCACTTCTAAACTCTTGGGACACTTGTGCTCTGGACCCAGAAAATGTTGCCCTCAGATTTCTTACATCTAACTTATGTGGCTACCCAAAGAAAGATCTATGGCAGGTGATATATTTATTTCCGCAAGCTGTGCTTTTCAGACTCTTGTATCAACTTACTTCTAGCTAAAATCTGCCAATGGAAGCCAGTAATGGGAAATTAAAAGTTTATAGAACAGGAAAAGTGAGGACTGGTCTGTCTCTAGTTGTCTTCTTAAAGCTATTTCCAGGAGCTTTACAGATAAGCATGGTGAAATATGAGCTTCTGCCATCTATTTGGATTCTGGTATCTTAATGTATGTAGAAAATGGGCTTTATTTGCAACTCAATATTAATATAGTATTTATCACAATAAAGATTATAGTTACACCTTTTTATGTATATTTATTTTAATTGTAGTTGGACACAATACGTTTATTTTACTTATTTATTTTTATGTGATGCTAAGGGTCAAACCCAGCGCCTCACATGTGCTAGGCGAGAGCTCCACTACTGAGCCACATCCCCAGCCCTAGTTAAAACTCTTTAAAGAAGATTTATCTATAATGTCATTATTCATTGCTCAAAAATTATGCTTTACCACAAGATTCTTTTCCAAATACTATGCTTTAATGCTATGAGAAAAAATGTCCTAGATTTATTTACTGCAGAATGGATATTATATTAGAGGGCAAGAAATGAACATTAATCTCATTCTACATCTCCATCCAATCTCCTTGGAGACCTGATTGTTGTCAATAAGAAATAATATTTGAAAGAAATCTTTTTTTGAGCTGTAGGTATCAACAGTGGCCTTAAAGTATCAGTAAACCATATTGTAAACAGATGTGCTGTCATCCAGGCTTTGGTATTCCATTTTCAGAACACAGAGAGAGTAGATTTAGTATAATTCTTAAAGGCTCTAGGATTTTTGGAAGAGTAAATGAGCATTGGCTTCAACTTCAAGTCACTGTCTGAGTTAATGCCTAACACAAGAATCACCCTGTCCTTTAAATATTTTAAAGACAGAAATCAACTTCTATCTATGACAGTCCTTAGATGGCATCTTCTTTTAACATAGGCTGTTCTATCTGCATTGAAAATCTGTTGTTTAATGTAGGCATTTTTTTTTAACAGTTACCTGAACTGGCACTTCTGGGAAAGAAAATTTGAAGCTAACTGAAGTATTAAAATTAATATTAGTGTCAGGCATGGTGGCACATGCCTATAATTATAGCAACTCAGGAGGCTGAGGCAGGAGGACAGCAAGTTCAAAGCCAGCCTCAATAACTTAGTAAGGGCCTAAGCAACTTAGTGAAACCCTCACTCAAAATAAAATATAAAAAGGTCTGGAGATGTGGCTCAATTGTTAAGTGCCCCTGGGGTTGACCCCCAGTACAAATAATAGTAATTCTTATTAAATGTATCTGAGATATAAATTCAAAAAGTTTGTTTTCTTATATGTTTAAGGTTGTTTAGACTCAATAATCCCTTCTTGAAAACATCCACATCCTAATCCCTATAACATTATATGGCAAAAGGGACTCTGCAAGTGTAAAAAAATTAATGATCTGATAGTGAGAGGTTATCCTGGACCATTTGGTGGTCCCAATGTAATCATATAGTCCTTAAAAAGGAGGCAAAGGGTCAGAGTCAGATGAGGAGGTGTGATAACAGAAGAAAAATTGCAATCAAAGAGATCTGAAGATGCTATGCCATTAGCTAGGAAATCTATGTGGGCTAAGGGTCAAAGGATTTAAATGGTCTCTAGAAGAGAGAAAGCTAAGGAGAATATGTTGTCCCAGGAGTCTCCAAATAGAATGAAGCTTGCCAACTACTTGATTTTAGCTTCCAAGGCCCATTTCAGAATTCTGACTTCAGGACCCAGAATATAATAAATTTTTGTTTATTAAGCAATAAATTTGTGGTAAATTTTTACCCTGGCAGCAGAGAACTAATACAAAAGGTCAACTTATCACATCAAGCTTGCAAAGTAAAGTGTCACTTTGAAGAGAATATTGAATTCATTATAAAAAACTATGAAATTAACGTTTTCAAAACCTAGTTAATAAAATTATCATAAACATAATTATGTTTATAAATCCAGTGTATTCTATTTTTAACTATTTATTTAATTATTTAACAAATTCTTTAGATTCAAATCATAAATTCATCACTTCTTGTTTGAATTCTTTACTTCTCTAGTCTTACTCCATCACCATTTGCTTAGGCTTGCTACTTAGTGCTTTTGACTCCTTTTCAGGTTTATTTAAATGATGTTCAATTGGATTTGGGTACATTTCATGTCTATTTCTGGCCCTAAGGTAATTGATATTAAGGTCTCAAATGTAATGTTGGAAAGATCTTCTGTGACATATTTTGTAGATTTTAATTTTTGTCATATCCTTCGAAAGGCATAAAATCAGCACCAGATACTATTCATGATGTGGAAAACAGACTAAGTTTCAGTACCTCAATGAAAAGTTGAAAAAGATGACAATTCAAGAGAGTTGTTGAAAAGTAGGATAAGGGCATAACTAATGAGAGCATCAAGGTGAAAAGCAGTAGACCTGTGTTAACAACTACACTTGTACTTGTAAGTATTGATGAGAAGTTTGAATTTAACAGCATCAACATTTTCAGTACTCAGTTCTGAGTGTTTAGGAGTTTTAAAGTAATACAACCTGCTAGAGAATGAATGTTTGTATCCTGTCAGATTAATGTTATAGCCAAGATTGTATTTGTAGTTGTGGTTTTGAAAGGAGGTCATGAGGGTGGAGCCCCTATAAATACTATCAGTTCCCTTATAAAAAAAAATATGGAGAGAATGCCTTCACTCTTTCTGCCATTGGAGTATATAGCCAGATTCCTCTCTAGCCACTGAATCTGCTGGTGCCGTAATCTTGAACTTACCACTCTTCTGGACTTAAGAAATGAAGTTCTGACATTTATAAGCCATCCAGTTTATGACATTTGTTATAGCAGCCCAAATAGACTAAGACAGAACCACTGAGGACATCTGCTTTCTATTCCAGGGGATTGGTCTTGGCAGCAAATAGGCACACCAACTAACCCAGTACTGTTGTGAAATCCAATTTGGGCCCTCAGTGCAGACCTAAAAAATTAAATAAAGATTCTAAAAATGACTGAGCAAGAGGGTTATCATGTGTCTAAGAAAAAAATCTAGCTAATAAGACCAGAAATATATATATGGTAAGTATGATCAGCACTGAGATCCAGCTACCACTAATCCATAATAAGAGACAATGGGCACAACCACCCACCTAGTTTAATTCTAAATTATCATTATTAAAGTTGCCCTACATAAAGGTATTTCAATAAAAGTTGTTTTAATACCTGTATTATCAACCTTTTCCAAATATTTGTGTTGCTTTTTAAAATAATTTAAAACATTTCTTTAAATCTAGAGACATTTCACCTGAAAATGTGTTTGAAAAGTAAATGTAAATATTTTCAGCATATTTTTGGAAAATGAAAGTAAGACACTCTTTTAAAATTTTTTTATTGGAGTTGGGATAGTAGAGGATAGGAAAGGCAGCAGAATACAACAGACACTAGTATGGCAATATGTAAATCAATGGATGTGTAACTGATGTGATTCTGCAATCTGTATATGGGGTAAAAATGGGAGTTCATATCCCACTTGAATCAAAGTGTGAAATATGATATATCAAAAACTATATAATGTTTTGAACAACCAACAATAAAAATTAATTTAAAAAAATTTATTTAAAAATTTTTATTTAAAAATTTTATTTAAAAAATTCAGACCAATATGCATTCAGATGAATTTGATTTAAAATAACTGTTTACATTATTTATTTTTATTTAAAATCTGTTATGTCAGATATTAAAAGTACTACTATTAATTTGATCTTTATTATGCATATTACCATTTATTCATATCTAACTACATGATGTCTATTTAAGCAAATCCAAGGGGGCGGAAATCAGCATATCAAAATCAGGTTTAATAAAAATCAATCCTAGAGTACTAAGTAGTAAAAGAGGTTTTGCATATTAAAAAGAATTAAATCCATATTAAATCAAAAAATGTTTTGAATCATCATACTGTCAAAATTATACATTATACAAGGAAAATTTAGTTTTTTGTGGACACTTTTCTAATTGCATTATCAGTTTCAGATCACTAAAGAAAAATATCTAAACACTTTTATTAATAATGTTAAAAAATGGATAAATCTTAGACTTTCTACCTGTCTTCTCACTTCCCAGACACACAAGAAATAAGCTTCTTTGTAATTATTCATAAAACACCAAATTTTATACTTGAAATACTACTGAAGAAACTCCAAGAGGTTATGAGTGACATTATATAGTACATTATCTCTTATGTTCCAGTTATATAATATATTATCTAACAATCTATGTACAACAGTAATTAGCTAACACCAAAATTAAGAATAGCCTGGAGATAATCACTCATAAAAACTTCAGTGCAAAGTTGAAAATAATAAATAACAGATTATTCCATTCTATGAAAAGGAAACTGTTACATATCAAAATCTATGCTGGGAAAAAAATATGTACTTGGATACAAAAAAAATAGACTTAATATGAATTAACTCAATTAGAAAAACTACTTAAAAATAAAACCCAAAGGAAGCATTAATATGTAAATACTCAAATAAAAATTATATAAATTAGCAAATAAGAAAAGACTTCACAAACAAGTGCAAAGGTTTTTATGTATATAGACAAACATTAAAAAAATTCTTATTATTTTGCTAAAAGAAAAAAGAATGAAAAAGAAGAATTACACACTGTATCTACCACAGGCCCAGAAACAATGGCACTGGCCAACAATTGACAGAAATGTCTGAAACCATGACCTAAAAGACATTTTTCTTCCTTGAGGTTGCTTTTTCCAGATATTTTCTCACAGAGATAAAAATCTGACTAACTCAAGGAATATGACTCATTTTACAAATCATCTGTTTTCAAGAGAGACCATTACATGGCCTAAAGTAAGAAAAAGCATTTCCTTCTGGCAAGTTGGAGGAAGACACTTCTGCTTACCAACAAGCCTCAGGGAGATTTGCATATTCAGTAGTCTCAGGCTCATTCATTCAAATATGACCATCTCTGGCCTCAGCATCACTTATTTTATCAGTGTCTGACTTTTGCATTAAGACAATTCTGCTCAACTATAAGCCTCAGGGAGATTTATATATTCAATAGTCTCAGGCTCATTCATTCAAATATTACCATCCCAGGCCTCAGCATCTCTTATTTTGTCAATGTCTGATTTTTCATAAAAGACTTTTTAAAGTTGCACTTTCTATTTTCTTTTGCTCTCTGAAACCTTCTTAATTAGATAGGATACCTTATTTTCAACAAAGTACTCCAATAGAAAGAAAGAAAATAAAGAAACAGATACATAGATAAATGATAGGCAGATTTTATCAAAGAACTACAGTCTTTCTACTTTTCATTGCTTCAACAGTACTTGTGAGTCCACTGTATCGTAAAGATCATAGTCACTCCACTTGTCATGTGCAATAAAGTTCCAAATGCCTTCAAAATAATAAGTAATTTAGCTCCAAAATCCCATTCTGTGGCTCCGTCATCTAGGGTCACTCACTCCTGGTATTATTTATGGCTCTGTTTCACCTGTGTGAAAATTTTGGCACATGGCCATTAAATTTCGCAGAGTACTAGTCATGTATAATCCCAACAGATCTCATAAAAGAAAGCTGAAAGGCACACGGGAGAGGTATGAGGTGATTAACTGTCACATTGTTCCCATATAAAGCAATAATATCCCATAGAGAGTTCATCACCCCAGTGGTAGTAGGGACAGAACAAATGTCTAAGGTTTCAGGAGGTATTAGACAAAAAAAGAATAGAAAGTGTAACATAAATGGTATCTTCTATGCAATCAGGCAATTTACAGAAATAATGACAAATGGCCAGTAAATATATCCTGTCATGTTCACAAATTCACTATAGCATATTGTAAAATAATAATAATAATAATCCATCAGACTAGCAAGCATTACAAAAATTTATAATTTCTATTTTTTATATGGGTATATAAAAATGGTTCTTACCAGTGAGATCTCTATTATGTAAAAGGAGAGCACAAAATGTAGAAAATAACTGGCACAGTTTACAAAGTTATGCCTCTCTATACCTTTCTCTCACACGTTAGGACATACCTGTTCTCCTTAAGGGATTAAGTACAATTACCTTATCTAGCTCAAATTCCAAAATCTCATTGTAGTCCTACACATTTGGTCAAAATAGTACTCCTTTTATGATCTATTTTGTAAATTAAAAAGACTAGTTTTCTGTCTCTTGCTCCATATCCAAACTACAGTGGTGAAGAAGAGTCAGGATCTCTGCATTAAAATCTCTCCTTTGAAAAGAAAAAGTAGGTCCTGGGGATATAGCTCAATTGATAGAGTGCTTGCCTAGCATGCTAGAGGGTCCTGGGTTCCATCCCCAGCACCACCAAGAAAAAAAGAAAAAGTAGTGTTTTAGTCAGCTTTTTTCTAGTATAACTTAAGAACAAAACCAGAACAATTGTAGAGGAAGAAAAGTTTGAGAGCTCACTGTTTCAGAAGTCCATAGAAGGCCAGCTGCATTCCTAGGGGAGAGTGAGGCAGAGGAAAGCAGCTCACAGAATGATCAGAAAGCAGAGAGAGAGGCTCCACTCTACAGATACAAAATAGATACCCCATAGCCATGCCCCCAATGAACCACTTCCTCCAACCACAACCCACCAGCCTCCAGTTACCACCCAGTTCATCCCATCAAGGATTAATTCACTAATTAAGTTATTAACTCGGTCATTTCTCCTCCAAAACTTCTTGCATTGTCTCACACTGAGCTTTTCCAGGACACCACATCTACACCACAAAAGGCAGGAACATATAACTGTGAATTACTCAAAAAAATAATAGACTTCTACTGGTCCACCATTGCAAAAAGCCTTTTCTTTCTTTAAAAAATTGATTATTGCTTATTAATTTCACAAAATAGTGTGTTCCATTGTGATATACACATACATGCACATAACATAATCTAATTACTTTCACTCCCCTGTGCCTCCCTCCCTTGAGACCTCTTCAATGCACTCATGGACATCTGCTTTGGGGGAGAAATTTCCTTATCCATTGTTCATCCAGAGCCTATGCCTTCTGAGTGGTTCTCCACCATCCATTATTTTCTCTTGCAAAATCTCAGTCAATGCATTTTCAGTCAAATTCAAATTTTTTTTCATTGTTTTTTAGTTTTTTTTCCCTGCAATACAATTACAGAACTTAGTAGACTTCTATTCAATTTACTTGCAGTCGTTTTCATTTGCCAGTAACCTCAGCAGAAACTATTTCTTGGAAATAGTTCCCAATTTGACTTTTTTCCTTGCTTCTTTGTCCAAATGCTGCTCTTCAACTTTATTATAGCTATCAGTGTTAGGCATCTGAAACAACAGGCTTGGACTGGAAGGAAACTCTGAAATTGATTGCTAAACCTCTTCGTTTAACCAAAACATTTTAATGAGCTTTATAACACAATACTTTTTCAAGCTTATTTTCAGTTGTTTGGACTGTCCAGATAAAAATCATTTTTCTAAATGATTCTTTTTAATTTCTCCTCTTAAACTAGTTAAAATGTGTGTGGATTTATCTCTTTTTCTAGTACCTTGTTACACATAAAAAATAAAAAGTATATATAACTTTCTGGAATTTTCCAATCTCTTCCTATAGGATTTCAGGTTCCGTGGGTACTTGTCTTAGTAGTAAGTAATCTCTCAAAAGAATTTTTTAAAATAAAAATCCTGCTAACATGATAGACAAGATTATCAGAGGAAACAGATGGGGAGAATTCTTAATTTGCATCTTATACATAGCTACGATATTTACCACACTTAAAATAATTTATTTTCAGAAGCAAGGACTGGGGGCGGGGGGGGGGGAGAAATCACACAGAAAATACCAATCAGAAGAGATCACAGATTACAAAGTTTTATATACACATTACATATAAGATATTGTGAAATGCCTTTATATAATACATAAAACAAAAATTCAAAAAGGGGCAACAATTTTGGAGACTGGATTTAGGAACACAGTACCCTAAAGTTATTTGGGTAAACAATTTAACAATTTTTTTAAAGTATTTATTTTTTGTTTTAGGTGGATACAATATCTTTTTTTATGTGGTGCTGAGGATTGAACCCAGTGCCTCACACATGCTAGGCAAGTACTCTATCACTTGAGCCACAACCCAGCCCACAATTTAACAATTCTTCTACACAACAGGAACAAATTTAAAGGTTTTCCTCTCTGAAAACAAGGACTATTTTTATGAATATACAAAACCCCAAAATTTTAAATTATTTCTCATTTCAATACACATAATACTAAACAAATTCACTGTCTACTTTCCAAAGTACTTTGAACTTAAAATGAAATAATTCCCAACAAAACAAAAAATAGTTTGTTAACTTCTCTTAATAATTTGTAAAAAAATCAATCAACCAGGTTCAGTAATAAAGATCAACATACCAGTATCAGAGAATATTATTAAAACTTGGTTCCTACCAAAATCACATTGTATACTTGCTCAAGTCACTTAGTTTTAACTTTTTAATTGAAATATATGTGCTAGAAATGTATAAGTCCTATGACATTGAATAAATCACCACAAAATTTAACACATCCAGGTGACCAGTACCCAGGTCAAATAAAAGACCATCAGAATTATAAAATTTCTCCATCAGAAAGATTCCTAGGAAAACTGGGCATGGAACCACCATTTGACCCAGCTATATCCCACTCTGGTTTATACCCTGCCTTTTTCAAGACTCTGATTACAGTATACTATAGAGACACAGTCACATCAATGTTTATAGTAGCACAATTCACAATTAGCTACATTGTGGAACCAAGCTAAATGCCCTTCAGTAGATGAATGGATAAAGAAAATGTGGTATATATATACACACACACACAATGGAATATCACTCAGCATTAAGAGAGAATAAAATCATGGCATTTTCAGGTAAATGGATGGAGTTGGAGAACATCATGCTAAGTGAAGTAAGCCAATGTCAAAAAAACAAATGCCAAATGTTTTCTTTGATATGAGGATGTTGATCCACAATAGGGAGAGGTGGGGGGAGCATGGGAGGAATGGAGGGACTTTAGATAGGGCAAGGGGAGGGGAAGGGAAGGGAGGGAGTATGGGGGTAAGAAAGGCAGAGGAATAAGATGGACATCATTACCCTAAGTACATGTATGAAGACACAAATGGTGTGACTCTACTTTGTGTACAACCAGAGACATGAAAATCCTGCTTTATATGTGTAATATGAATTAAAATGCATTCTGCTGTCATATATAACAAAATAAATAAATATATTTAAAAAAATTTCTCCATCAACTTTAGAAAATTCTTAGCCATTAACTGTTCAAATACATATATATTTTTATTATTATTTGTTTTTGTCCCATTGTCTGCCTCCTCCAAAACTCCAATTAAAGGTATCAGACGTTTTCACCAAGTCCCCAATACAATCTTTTTTTAATTTTTTTTAGTATTTTTAGTTTTAGGTTGGCACAATGTCTTTATTTTATACTTATGTGGTGCTGAGGATTGAACCCAGTTCCTCATATATGCTAGGCAAGCGCTCTACCACAGAGCCACAAACCCAGCCCCCAATACAATCTTTTTTACACTCTCCACCCTTTTTGCTCTGTCCTTTAGGCTGCTTTTTCAACACATTACACCAACCCTCTCTTTTGTCATACCCAATCTGCTATTAAACCCAACAATTTGAGCTCTTAGATCCCAATACTGTACTTCTGAAAAGGAAAACAGCATTTCTCCCTAAGTCTATCTTGTCTTAAGAATAAATGTTCACCCTATTGATTTCCTAATCGACTTTTAAAGGAAGACTAACAGATAAGAATTTCTGTTAGTCATCTGTATAGGCTGAAAAGAACCTTTCTTCTTTCTCCTCTAAAACAGCAGATTAAAAACTGACCACTAAATATATAAAGGACTACTATAGGAGATGGGGGTGCAGTTTACAGCACCCGTAGTATATCTGAGGCCCTGTGCTTAATCCTGACACACAAATTTCTACATTTCAATACTCCAAAACCAAACAATCCAATTCAAAAAAGGGCAAAGGACTTGAATACTTGGAATAGACATCTCTACAAAGATGATAAATGGCCATAAAAAGATGTCCTAGCATCACAAACCATTATTATGAGACACCATACTACTGGAACACAATACTACTAGAATAGCTACTATCAAAATGAAAAAAAGTTAAGAGTTGGCAACAATGTAGAAAAACCGAAAACCTCATGCATTGCTGGTAGAAATGTAAAACAGACATAACTAAAATGACTACAACCCCCCAAAAATATAGAATATCAAACAATATCGAATGTTGGACAGGATGTAGAGAAGCTGAACTCTGAAACATAGATGGTGGGAATGTTAATGGTACAATCAATCACTTCAAAAAACAGC
The DNA here is from genome assembly GCF_048772815.1 of Callospermophilus lateralis. Classification (NCBI taxonomy): domain Eukaryota; kingdom Metazoa; phylum Chordata; class Mammalia; order Rodentia; family Sciuridae; genus Callospermophilus; species Callospermophilus lateralis. Next base: position 2,234,955 of record NW_027512709.1, read on the forward strand.
TGATGGTTCCTTAAGAAGTTAAATATTTATTTTCCTTACTCAGCAATTACACAGCTACCCAAGAAAAACAAAATTATATGTGCACTCACAGAAATACACGAATGTTCTTAGCAACATTATTCATAACAGTCAAAAAGCCAAATGTTCATCAAAAATTTAATGTATAAAAAGGAAGTATTACTCAGCATTAATAAATTGCTAAAACAACATCATGGCAAAAACTCAACAACATGCTGAGTAAGAGAAGCCAGACACCCCCCACAAACAAAAAAAAAGTATAAAACTAAGATTACATTCATATGAAAATCCAGAAAAGATGAAATTAATCCATGATTTCAAAAAGCAGACCAGTGACTGCCTGAAGGCAGGAATATGTGGGTAATGGGTTGTAAAATAAAGAACTTTTGGGAGTGACAGCAATGCTTTATATCATATTATTATGAAAGTGACATGGATATATGTTAAAACATATCCAAGCATATGCTTGCAATAAGTACACTTACTATATATAAGTTAAATTTCAATCGTTGATTAAAAAAAAATGCAGAATTCTCCAACCAGAGTGGCAAAGGGTTTCTAAAACACAGATCCTCTCTCCTCAGTAGTAGAGTGTCTTCCTAGAGCCTACAGAGGGAGCAACTTTCTCTGTATACCTCAGCATACTATTCATACAATGTCATTTTCTATGAGTGCTATAATATAAAAAGTTAGAAAACGATAACCCCGAAATGTTTGAACATAAACCTCCAAAACTGTTCAAATAGTGAAATAAAAAATCTGTACCTTAAGCACACTTAACAGTTTCGCTCTTGGTGCTTTTTCCTTCTTTAGAAAATTGTATAAGTATATATGGGCATTCGGATTTGATGGGAACTTTTCATCATAAGCATAATTAGTAAGTATCTTTCGGACTTCATCTTGATTACCATAGAATTCCAACATCTATATAAAATAAGTTATAATATCTTAGTTGAATTTTATAAGATACAAAAGATAATACACAACTTCATTGCTGAGTACAAAATTGACAAATAGTACCACAGAAGGAACATGCTTCCACTAGCATATATGTTACATCATCAATGAAAAAAAAACCACCTTAAAATAGAGGACTATAAAGTTCATTTTTCCTTATGCTATTTTGTTACTAAATATATATATATATAGTAATTTCAACATAAGAACTATTCCTATAAGAAATTCATGTCCTCAAAGCAAGAATATATATAATTTGGGGGTGGGGGAACAGGGATCGAACTCAGGGGAACTCGACCACTGAGACACATCTCCATCCCTATTTTGTATTTTATTTAGAGACAGGGTCTCACCTGTCTCTGCTTCACACCTCGCTTTTGCTGAGGCTGCTTTGAACTTGTGATCCTCCTACCTCAGCCTCCCCAGCTGCTGGAATTACAGGAGTGTAATCCCACCTCACCCAGCTTCACAGCAAAAATAATAATGACTAAAATATGATGCTTACTAACCTCAGTGCCCCATTTATAACTTCAGTCACAAAAGAGTGCATAACAATTATAGCTTCTTCCATTTTGTTTCCATCTTTTCATGTTCAGCACTTTAAGTACTCAAACTTTCAAAGAATGATTTATTTTGAAAATTTATTCCAATTGTTCAGTATCAAAGCCCTCTGACAAATGACTTTTTTTAAAAAATATATTTTTTAAAAAAATATTTTACACAATACCATTATTTTATATATTTACTATTTTTTAAAAATGTGGTGCTGAGGATCGAACCCAGTACCTCACACATGCTGAGCAAGCACTCAACCACGGAGCTATAACCACTGCCCACAAATGGCCTTTTTACAATGACTGTGAGATGATAGAGAATCTTCATAAACTTTCTAAAAGCCATTATTCTAAGAATCTCATATATTGTGACCTAGTTTCAGATTTTTTTGTTCACTTCTTTTTATATCCCACCAAATCATAAAAGATCTTTCAGCTTTTAAGCTCAACAAGAATAATACAGAACAGACACTTACAATTATATTGTTATTTACTTTGTAGATATTTGGCTATCTTTCAGGCTTCATCTTGATCCCCATTTGGTGATCAGTCATTTGGTGAAGGCCCAGACAGTTTATCCAGTAATGAAAAAAAAGTAACATCAACAGCTTATTAATAAACAAAATGCCAGGTCCAGTGATGCACACCAGCAATCCCAGCAGCTTGGGAGGCTGAGGCAGGACAGAGTTCAAAGCCAGCCTCAGCAAAAGCGAGGTGATAGCAATTCAGTGAGACCCTGTCTCTAAATACAAAAAAGAACTGGGGATGTGGCTCAGTGGTTGAGTGTCCCTGAGTTCAATCCCTGGTACCTGCCACCACCTCCTCCCCACAAAAAACCCAAATTATTTAGACCAAGAAAGAAATATGCCATATTCTTTTTCTATTTATTTAGTTAGATTTACAATTTTTTCCATTAAATTTCCTCCTGATCAATAAAGATAATTAGGCATGCAATCTCTGCATAGGCTTAAGACAAAAATAAAACCAATACAATTTTATGAAAAGTCTACTTACCTCTACAAAACTCTTCACAAAAGGGTCCCAAACTCCAGGAGTTTTAATCAATCCACAAATGTTTACAGATGTCTTCCAGCTGTCACTGAGCATACTTTGGGTTGCTGAACTGTATGCATAATCATTTTCATCTGCCCAAATATAAAAAAAAATTTTTAAAGTCATTTGGTGAAGGCCCAGAGTTCAATCCCCAGCATCACAAAAAAAAAAAAAAGAGAGAAAAGTCATTTAGTATTGAGAACTTCTGTTAAGACAATAGTAAACTGAGCTATTGTTAAAAGAATAATACATCATGCTCAAGTGGGATCTATTCTAGGAATGCAAGGTTGGCTTAACAACTGAAAATCTATTAATGTAAATAAAGATCTACTGCTCTAAACCAAATCAGTAGACCAAAGAACAAAAACCACATGATCATCTTGTGACCATCGACAATCTAGGAACTTTCCACAATCTGATTAAACAGTATCTATGAAAAACCCACAGTAAACATGAAATTTAATAGTGAAAGATTGATGCTTTTTTCCCTAAAATCAAGAACAAGATAAGAATGTCCCCTCTCACTATTTCTATCCATTATACTGGAGGTTTTAGCTAGGGCTTACAGCAAATTATAGAAAAGACATCTAGACTGAAAAGGAAAACTATATTTTCTGTCTAGAAAATTCTAAAATTCCATTAAAAATTTATTAGAATTAATAAATGAATTCATCAATGTTGCCAGGTACAAGATAAATACAATAAATGAATTTACAATGAAGAAGCAAACAATAAAATTAGGAAAACAATGCCATTTGTAAAAGCATCAAAAACTAAAAATAAAAGGTGTAAGTTTTAAAAAAGAGATGAAAATTTCCATCTGAAAAGTAATATTGTTGAAACAAATTTCAAAAGACCCAAATAAATATAAAGACACCTCAGATACATAGGTTGGAAGACTACTATTGTTAAACTAGTCTACAGAGTCCTATAATTTCTATCAAAAGCGCAGGTAATCTTTTTGTATAAATGGACAAGCTAACTATAATTTATATGAAAATCCCAGGGACTGAAAATAGAATAAAAAATTTTTAAAAAGAACAAAGTTGGAAGATTCATACCATGACTTTACAAATTCATTACAACGCTACAGTAAGCAAGACAGTATGATATAGGTGTAAGGACGAAAATACATAGATTAATGACAGAAAACTGAGTGTACAGGAACAACACCTTCATGTTTATGGTATCTGATTTTCAAGAAGGGTACCGAGACAATTCAGTAAGAAAATACTTGTTTTCAACAACTATGTTGGCACAACTGAACATTCACATGCATAATAATTTAGTTAGATTGTTTCCTAACTCATATCACACACAAGAATTAACTCAAAATAGATTAAAGACCTAAATGCTAGAGTTAAAATTATAAAACTCTTGTAAGTGAAAATCTCTTGTGTCCTTGAAGTGGGCAATGGTTTCTTGGATATGCCAACAAAACCACAAGCAACAAAAGCAAAAACACATAATTGGACTTCATCAAAGGACATCAGCAAGAAAGTAAAAAGGCAACCTACAGAATAGGAGAAAATATCTCCTATTAAGAGATTTCTATTAAGTCTATCTATTAAGAGACTTCTGTCTAGACTATATAAAGAACTCATGACCCAATAACTAAAAATTAATGGTTTAATCAAAGTATATGCAAAAGATATAAATATAAATTTCTCCAAAGGCATACAAATGGCTCACAGGCACATGAAAAGAGCTCAACATAATTAGTCCCTATAGAAATGCAAATCAAAACCACAGATACCATGGACTTCAGTACCCTTCCATTGATAATGGTGGTAATTTAAAATAGTGCAGCAAATTTTCAAGAAAGGGGTACTGCTGGTCGGCATGTTTTCGGTTGGTGCCCAGCACCTGAGGCTGCACGGAGCGTGGGTGGTGCTCCTCCAGCCCCAGGGCCGCACCTGGCAAGGCCTCCCACCAGGGAGGGGCCGGCAGGCCGAGCAGCCCCCGAGCACAGGCGGCAACGGTACCCTTGCACTCCCCAGGGTGCTACCTCCAAGCACCACCTACGGGAGCCAAGGGGCGACACGGGAAACCGCAGGACCCGCCCACCCCGGCGAGGGCCCAGCCTCGCTGTCACGTTCCTGGCAGGAAGACGTCCCCGGCCAGCGCGGGGGGCTCCAGGCACACAAAGGGTAATGTTTGCCTCCGGTCCTGGCGTAAATGGGCTGTCTATCCGCAGGACCCCTGGCCCTCCAGCTCCTGACCCTCTGACCCAAAAGAGCTGGGTCAGAGCTCCACGTGCGGAGGCTGCGGGCCAGATGGAGACGCGCCGCCCAGCACGCAGCCCCGAGGTCTGGGGCACTCACGAGCCTCGGGCACCTTCTGAGGCGGGGGCCTGGGACCCAGACCCCTAAGCGACCCAAAATCCAGTGGCACCGCGGTCACGCGCGGCATCTTGGGAGCCCCCCGCCCCCCCCCCTCAGACGCCATCAAGGCCCCACCGGCGGCAGGCGCGCGGTGCCCCGCCGCGCTTTCGTCATGTTGCCGAGCACCTCCGGGGAGAACACGAAAACAATGTGGGTCCCCTGAGCACGGCTGCTCCCAAGGTGGCAGCACGTGGGAAATCGAAAAGGAAGGCCTACGGATTTTCCAGCTGCTGAAACGCTCCTGGCCCTGGCGAATCTGCCACTACCCTGCAGGAAGTGTGGCCCTCCTGCCGGAAGCTGACCTTCCTCCATTTTGTGGCCCGCCATGGCGGCGGTGTTAAGGTTGCGGCCAGGATGCAGCGCCTTTGAGGGGGTAAGCCAGGCGAGCCATAGGGGACGTCGCGGGAGCAGCAAAGGACCGGCCCAGACACCGGGGAGGCTGTCATGTAAGCGAGGGTGGGGCCGCGCCAAGCCCGAGAGGAAAGGCAGCGCGAAGGAGGAGGCCGGCCCAGGTGGAGCCGGCTGCTGGTGTTCAGCTATGCCTGCAAGTCGTTCCGGGACGACAAGCGGGCCCTGGCCCAGGAGCAGGGACAGCAGATCATCGCCTGGATGGGGGACCACAAGCTCCTGATCGACAGGTGGGTCGCGCCGCCCCTGCCGCCCTCCCCTCCCCCTCGCGGGTCCGCCTGGCGCCGACATGGGGTCCTGGTGTGGGGGGGGCAGGATCGCCTCGCCTGCCCCAGGGCTCCGGCTGCAGCTGGCGTCCCGCCCATAGCCGAAGGGATTGTCTCTGCCGCGCCTGGCCGTGTGCCCCAGCGGCTGCGACGCGACGCGCGGTGGAGCCGTGGGGTCGGCGGCAATATGCACACTGCAGCGTCGCTGGGAGCGCGCTTTTGTTCTCCGCATCGCGGCCCTCGGACCCCGCGATTTAGGTGCGGCCGCCCAGGCCACCAGAACCCGGGCTCCATGAGCCCTCCCGGGCGGTGGGCGAGGCCCTGCGCGGCCGAAACCCTGCCGCAGGGGCGTTCCTGGGGCTGGGCCGCCGCGGTTTCTCTTCCAGTGTCACCGCCCCTGCCGGGGGAGGGCCGGCTGGCGGTGGAGTGTGGTTGGAAAGGGCGACATACGTGCTGTAGGGTGTTTGCTGCCCGCTCGCTTCCCTCCCTCTCCCCGGGGTGCTGGGATGTCCCTGCCGCTGGGGCAACACTACTTCTGGGGCCCGGACTGAAAGGCTAACCGTGGAATAGTCTCTCCGAGTGAAGGAAGCCGTGTTTGAGACGATTAGAACTGGATTCTGCAAAGTCCTGGAACCTGACTGTAGGGATGACTTCTGAGCTGCCTAGAATGGACACAGTAATGACCAAATAGCCCTTTTTCAGTCCCTGACATTTCCTTTTGGAGGTAGAGGTAGGAAACAAGGACTCCGAGAAGGGAGGGTTGCAGATAAGATTGGCTCTGGATCTAATGCTCCACGCTATGCTCAGACGTGCTGTGCCTTTGAACTGCCATTTCTATGGAATGATGTTGCCTGAGCTCTAGGGCTTGCTTTCCAAAGTGTGACTTGTAATGTGCATTATTAAAGTTCGGTGAGCGCTGGTGTCTCAGCTTTTCATGCAGTTTCCATGTCATTCTGTACATGATTTGACTTAGAACTCTCAAGACTGGTGGGGAGCAAACACTACACATGTAAATGTGTAATATTTTTTTTTCAAAGAAAGAGTGAGAGAGAGTGAGAAAGAGGGAGAGAGAGAGAGAATTTTTTAATATTTATTTTTTAGTATTTGGCGGACACAACATCTTTGTCTGTATGTGGTGCTGAGGATCAAACCCAGCTGCACGCACACCAGGCGGGCGCGCTACCGCTTGAGCCACATCCCCAGCCCAATAAATGTGTAATATTTTTAAATAATAATTTACATTTGTAAGTTAAGGAGGCTTACATTAAAATAAATCTAATTTTAAATATTAATAAAATGCAAAAAAATAAATAAGTAAAACAGTGCAGCTATTTTGGAAAACAATCTAGTGCTCCTTCCAAAGGTTAAACATAGTTATATAATCCAGAAATCTCACTCTTAGGAACATATTCAAGAAAAATAAAACTGAACATAAATATTCACAGCAATATTATTCAAAAAGTAGAAACCACCCAAATGTCGATCAATTGATAAACATGGAATGGTTAAATGTGGTATCTCTGTACAATGGCATGTTATTCAACAACAAAAAGGAATGAAATACAGTTACTTGCAACCTTAAAATCATTATGCTAAGTGATCACATATTGTATAGATGGTTCCACTTGCATGAGATTCCTAGAATACATAAATCTCTAAAGACAGAGAGTAGATTAGTGGTTGCCTAGAAGCTTATGAAGAAATGGAGAGTTCAGGGTTTCTTTCTGGGGTGATGAAAAGGTTCCAGATTTAATGGTGGTGATGATTACTGGGCAACTCTATGAATGTATTAAAAACTATATGCTTTAAGTGGGTATATTTATGTGGCATATAAACTATATTCTCAATTTTCAATAAAGCTATTATTTTCTTAAAAAAAATACGAGACCACTATACCCAATAAACTAGCATATATAAAAAAAATTCTGAAATTAACACATGTTAAGGAAATACTGACAAAAGAAAACCCTCATCAGATTACCAGTGGAATATAAATTGGTACTACTTTGGAAAGAGTTTAGCATATTATATATTGCCATGGTTTTTGTTGCCCAAAGACACACTATGATTACTGGCTTGGGCCTCAGTGTGGTGCTATGGGAGATGAAAACAGTGGGGGATGGAGCTCTTCCAAATGGATTTCAGGACTGTTTTTTCTAGTTCTGGAAAAATGACATTTATTATCATTATTATTATTATTTTAAATATATATATGACAACAGAATGCATTACAATTTATATTACATATATAGAGCACAGTTTTTCATATCTCTGGTTGTATACAAAGTATGTTCACACCAATTCGTGGGTATTTTGATGGGAATTGCATCAAATCTGTATGTTGCTCATAAAACCAATTTCAAACATATACAATCATATTAGTAGTGATTTTAGTGTCCAAAAAGAGGTCTACTAAACAATAATTACTGGGCTGGTTTGGTGACTTGTAGTCCTAACTACTCAGAAGGCCAAGCCAGGAGGATTGCTTGAGTCCAGGAGTTGGAGATCAGTTTAGGCAACATAGCAAGACCCCCATATTAAAAATAATAATAATTACTGATGTCAAAACACATCTCAATCATTATGATAGTCGCTAACTCTTCAGTGTTTTCCTTGAAACTCTAATATACAAATAGTGAATGTCAATTTAGGACTAATTGTGCTGTTTTATATATGAGAAAGTTGATTATAATGGTAAATGAAATCAGCTATCATGAACTGATTTGTGTTTATTTAATTACAATTATCATGCTGATGACTCTACATATTAAGTCTCCACCTATAGTCCCCTAGGTGCTAATTTTAAAAACATGAGTTTTCACTAAAAATAAGAAAATAAACCCCTCCATATGCATTTCAATAATTCAAATTGTATCATAATTTGACTGTTAACACAAAGGAAAATCAATGCAACTAATTCAGATTTAAATTTAAGATTACACAGTGCAAAAGAGGGAATAGTCTTGGAAAGGGAAGTAGAAAAATGTAAGATCCCTCTTAGATGTCAGAAAAAATAAATTCAAAAATGTGAATTTTTTTAAAGGTAGTGTTAACTTGAAGTGAAAAACAAAAAGCAAAAAAACCTTTGAAGCAAAGTCAGTTGTGTTTACAAGGGCCTTTGGGTTTCTTTGATGTTTTAGTGCTTCTGGTTTTTAAAATGTTGATTTGTGGAGGATGGGCACAGGGGATTGAATCTAGGTGCTTAACCACTGATCCACATCCCCAGCCCTTTTTTACATTTTTTTTTTTTAATTTTGAGATAGGGAATCCATAATTACTAAAGGCCTTGCTAAATTGCTGAGGGTGACTTTGAACTCAAGATCCTCCTGCCTCAGCCTCCAGAGCCACTGGGATTACAGTGTGCATGATGAAGCCCGGTCTTAAATGTTCATTTTATAATCCTTTCTTTTTAGCTGATAAGAGAAATTACAAAATACAGAATACTTGCAAACTACAAAATATAGGATACTTACAACTAAAGGTGCTTTGTTAAATGATCAGAGTTTAACTTAAGTTTCAGGCAGTGACTCTCAAACTGGGAGAGTGACACTATCTTATCAAGAGAAGTTTAGAAATGCCTGGGGGCATTTTGTTGTTGTTTCACCATGACTGAGGAAACTACTAACATTTTTTGGCCAGGCCCATAGATAGTATATAACCTTTAGCTAGAAGGAAGAGTCCAAACCAAAGTACCAGTAGAGTTCTGTCAAGAAACCCTGGTGCAAAGAAGTAATCTACCAAGGTCTCTTCCTTAACTGCAAGGAAAACACACTTGCAGTTAAGTAAGAAAACAGAGCAGGTGCCGGGTGCAGTACTGCATGCCTGTAATCCCAGTGGCTCTGGAGGCTGAGGCAGGAGGATCCTGAGTTCAAAGCCAGCCTCAGCAAAAGTAAGGCCCTAAACAATTCAGTGAGACCCTATCTCTAAATAAAATACAAAATAGGGCTGGAGATGTGGCTCAGTGGTCTAGAGCCCTTGAGTTCAATCCCTGTTACCAAAGGAAAATAGACCACCCAGGTGACTTGTTTGTACCAGTACGTCTACCTAAAATGAAAAGGGATTTTATGCAGTCAAATTGTTTTATTATCCATTTAAATATAATTCTTTATTTCTTTATGTTTGTCAAGAAGTAAATATATTTAAGATAAAAATGAAAAATAATAAAAGAATGACAAGTGTAGGAACCTAATGATGATTTACACTTTTTGATTACAGACTTGAGATTCATCTGAAATGACAATGCAATCCCTAGCTATTGCAACAGAAATCTTAACCTCTGAGTGAAAAAAAAAGAGGGATGTTGAGATACCTTCAATCATCTTTTCTCACTTCTGCGTAAGTATCAAGAGAGGTTGGCCAAAAATATTTTAAAACCTAAAACATACGTTTAAACTTGGCTTTTCTTTAAAATAAGTGCAAATGTGTGATATGGCCTAGTGTTAATTTACAATCTCTACTTTCTTATGCTGCGACTGTCTTTAAATGTGCCAGTTTGAACTGAGATGTGCCATAAGTCAGATATCAAAGACTTATTATGAAGAGTGTAAAATAACAGTTATATTTTTATTTTGATTACAAGTTAAAAGGATGACATTTTGAATATATTGAATTATGTAAAATGTATTATTAAATGAAGCTCATCTGTCTTACTTTTTAAAATATGACTTCTAGAAAATTTAATTTACATGTAAAGTTAATATTATATTTCTATTGGTGGTTCTAAGGGATCAGTGAGAAATAAGAGAAAGATCATGTTCAGATTCTCTATTTCATCATTTGGGTTTGATGTCATTCACTGATCCTCTTATGTATTCCAAACCATTTCAAATTTCATGTGGATTTGGGTAAGACTGAGCTTTCATACTAATCGCAGAGAACTTACTTTCCCATATATGTTTGATCAGTGTCCCCCACTGAGTATAGTCTTCATAATAGTGTTTATGATCCTGTTTATAATTTTATACTGCATGCATCAGTTAAAATGCTGAAGATTCAGGAGGGCTTGCTTTGCTTCAATGTATGCTCTGGTAGACTATATGTTATCCCAAAGAACATATTTTCTCCTCCACTCTCCCTGTCTCCTCCAAGAGGTGCTTGTGATCTTCCAAGCACACTTTGGGAGGATGTTATCAGCCTTACTTTGTTTCAGTGAGAAGAGAACAGTTTCCAGAGTAGGCACTATCTAAAAATGGCTCCTTAGTGATGAAAGCATTTATTGCCAAGACTTTTGTTGCTTCGTCAATTGTCTATATTGGCAGTAACAGCCAGGATTTTGCTGTTTAATTATTTAAAGCACATAAATGGGCAATCTTTCATATATTATCTCATTTTCTTCTTAAAAAATGAACTATACAATTTTAACTTTGACCCATATTTGTATAGATGAAATATCTGAGACTCAGAAAAGTTAATGATTTGCCTATAGTCACAGAATTAGACTTCTGACTCTTACTACAATCCTTTTGGCTATATTCCTTACTTCTGCTATTGTTCTGGTAAGGAAGTAATTTATATTTCTGAAAACTAAATGGATCAAGCCAAACAGTGCAGGGCTGGGGATGTGGCTCAAGTGGTAGCGTGCTCCCCTGGCATGCGTGCGGCCCGGGTTCGATCCTCAGCACCACATACAAACAAAGATGTTGTGTCTGCTGAAAACTAAAAAATAAATATTTAAAAAAAGCCAAACAGTGCACTGTGGAAATTGAGATGTATAGGCCACATGTCCCCATTATCTGTTCTGCATTTATTTCAACACACCAAATATTTGACCTCCATGAAAAGAATGCCAAGGTAAATTAGGCAGAACCAGAAACAGGAACTCATATACATGCCATATATTAGTGGCAATTTCAGATGTTTGAGTTTCTTTCTTTGTACAGTTGAAAGTGGAATAATATTTGTCAGGGCTAGACAAACAGTAGATGCTGGCAGAAGACCTTGCCTTGTATATGACTCACTCCCATTAGTACAGTACACTTTGACATGACTTTTTAATTGTGGGGAATGCCTCAGCCCTTCTGGTCATCCCCAGCCTAAAACTCCATCTTCCCTGGATTTAAGGACAGGATACTTGTTTAAATTCCACTTAAGTTATATGATCCCTTTACTTAAAGTCTAATATTTTCTGCATTTTTATTCTATTAAGTCTAAATCCTTATGCTTGATTTTCAAGGAATTTCATAATCTGACCTAAGCACACAAATATGTCATCCTTTATAGAATCCTTTCCTCTTAGCAAAATGAGGTGTCTTTACTGTCCTTTAAACATATTTCTTTCTCCTGAGTCTTTCTTATGCTGTTTAATTCACTTGCCTTTTATTCTCTTTTTAGAATCTGAATCCTATGTACTTATCCAGGTCTAACTCAAATCCCAAGACTCATCTCTTACTTTTAACTCTTTAGTGTTTACAATTTGTACCAAAATACATTTTAGCATTTATTTTGTGGCAGGGTAGGGCCCTTGCCACCCTCCCACTACACTAACTCTTACCAAAGAGGAAACTGGTGTTACCAAGAAAGACCTGTTTATTTTTTAGGAGTTCCCACTCTTGAGATTATAATGAGGATCTAGAATCACCTCCACCCTTGGAGATAGATCCAAGATTGGGGTCCTTAGGCACAGGTGTAAAGGTTGATCCATTGCCTAAACCTCTTACACTGGCACAGAAGATGATGTACACACACACACACACACACACACACACACACACGCACGCCAAAACTCAGAAAGGAAGGAAGGGAGGGAGGGAGGGAGGGAAGGAGGGCAAGGAAAGAAGGAAGGAGACCCTTTGAAATCCATTGAGAAATGATATTGTTCTGGTCAACCTGAAAGAAAATAGATATTTGTTGTCATTTTCTGACTTACCATATTGTGACCAAGCATAGTGCTCTTATTTTTATTAATTTTTTACTAAGACCTTTACTAGGATTCACCTGGTTTATAACTTTCTACCTTTAAATATAACTGAATCTGCTGGGAGGTGGTGGCAGAGTCTGTAATCCCAGATGTTTAGGAGGCTGAGGCTGGAGGATCGCAAGTTTGAGGTAAACTTGGGGAACTGAGCCAGACTCTGTTTCAAAATAAAAACTAAACTGGGCATGGTGGCACACACCTGTAATCCCAGCGGCTCAGAATGGTGAAACAGGAGAATTGGGAGTTCAAAGCCAACCTTAGCAACTTAACAAGGCCCTGAGTAACTCAGTGGGACCTATCCCTAAATAAAATACAAAAGAGGGCTGGGGATGTGGCTCAGTGGTTGAGTTCCCAAGAGTTCCATCTCTGATAGCAAAAAATAATAATAGTAATAATAATAATAATAATAATAAATGAATAAATAAAATAAAAAAAGGGCTGGGGATGTAGCTCAGCAGTAGAGCACCCTTGGATATTTGTTCATCAGATATGGAACATTTTTATTTATTATTTCTTCAAATGTGTTTTTCTCACCTCTTTTAGGAACTACCATAACACATATATTGGACTGGTTGAAGCTGTGTTTCATTTTGGGGAGTCTTTATCACTGCATATTCAGTTTGCTGATATTGACTTCTTCAATGTAGAATTTGCTGTTAATATCATTCAGTGTAATTTTCACCTTAGCCATTGTTTTATCTGAGTTTGAATTAGATCACTTTTATATCTTCTTTTTTCTCCTTTACATGCTTATGCTTTTCCATAGCATCTTGAACATATGGTATACAACTGTATTAATGTCATTGTATAATAACTCTATCAGAGTGTAATTAATGATCATTTCTATTAATTTTATTTTCAAAATGGGTTATATTTTCCTGTTCTTTGCATGCCTCATACATTTTTATTGGATTCCAAACATTGTGAATTTACCTTGTTGAGTATTGGATATTTTGTATTCTTTTAAATATTCTTGAGCTGTGTACAGCTTTTTGCTGAACTATCTTGGAAACATATTTTGTATTCTTTTAAATATTCTTGAGCTGTGTACAGCTTTTTTCTGAACTATCTTGGAAACATTTTTATCTTTTTAAGATTCTGCTAGACAGGAATTACCTTCAATTTTGGGCTAATTTTTGCCTTATACTGACTGTGTTACTTGATGCCCTTTTATTATAGATTTTCCATTCCAGCTGGTGATTACAAAAATTGATCTCCATGCCAACAATCACCACCACCTTCCATCCTGTTCCTTTCTGAAGATTCTTTCTCTGGCCTTACATGTGTGCCCATTGTTGCTTAGCCACAGACTTCAGGGGAACTCTCCATAGATGTCTAGAGAGCTAGTACATGTACACACTCTCTCTCCCTCTGCAGTTCTCTACTCTCTCCTTTACTCTGATCTGTGACTTCTAGCTGCATCGGTCTCTTCAGACTTTAAAATCCATCTCTTCAACTCAGGAGATTTTCTATTTGAGTTTCCCTTCTCTGAATGTGGCCTGAAAAATTCTTTCCAGGGAGTAAATTGGGATAATCCTAGCACTCATCTCTCATGCTTAACTTTATCTTAGAGGTCACTCTTATGCTGCTTATTATCTAATATCTGAGAACTGTTGTTGTTTGTATTTTGTCCACTTTTTTCCAATGTTTCATATGCGAGGGTAAATCTGTTGCCCCTCTTGGAGAGATTTAGTCCTCCATAATGTTTAACACTATTCTCTGGCACATCATTTACAATAGATGAGGTTCTTCCTGGTAACGGCAGTGTTAGGCCTTCTGAATGCTCCTAGGCAAGTGCCTTCACAAGTTTCCAATGGTATATGTTATTATGCTGCCAATTAATTGTTTCAGATATGTTTTTCTTGTCTCATTTAGATTGTACTCTGACATTAGGAACCCTTTATACTTACAATTTTATGTCCCCTCCACCCAAACTGGATACATTTACCTTTAACAATTACTCAACCCTTACCCCCTAAGAATTCCCTTTGAGGTATTAAAGAATAATGCACTTGAGATTATTTATCTCCATGCCAAGAATCACCACCACATTCTATCCTGTTACTTTTCTGAAGGTTTTTAACATAACCTTATATTAAACATCAATGCCACATATTTAAATGCTATGAGTAAAAGTGAATGCTGATTCATCCACTAATTGTATGTATCCTGGTAGAAAGAACTACCACTACCTTATTGTGGCCAGTTGAGAAATTTTCTTCTCATTATCCACCAGACTAGTTAATATGTCTTTAAAGCAATAAGTTTAAAAAATGATACTGATAAATCAAAATATTGAAAACTCTACAAACTAAGCAGCTTGTTATTCAGTAACTGGAAGCACTAACTATGCATATAAAATTATATCTGATGATGAGTCAAAGTAAATATCAAGAAGATAATATGCAATTAGATCATTTTGCTATTCTGATTTTTTCACCAATGAATTATCATTAATCTCTATTTTATAATAAGAAAAATTCTACAATATACCATATTCTATAATAAGAAAAATAAGAAAAAATTAAAACTAGTTTTTAAAGATCTGCTTAAATATTCCAGTATCATGTAACCAAACAACTACTCTCCACAACAACTATGTTTTTATTCAACACAAACATTCAGGGGTACATTCCTGGAGTTGAGGATGCATGCTGCTGAGAGGTGGACCTTAAATGCCGTGTTCCCATAGCTTATGTCCTCTCAGTACTATTTATATATGGGGGCTTAATAGTTAATATATGTGTTTAGGTTAATAGTGTAGTATATTTATAATATCATTGGAACCATGAGTTTATCCAAAAAATCATTTGTTAACTCTCTCATACATTCTAGGCATTTCCCTAGTCACTGATGTAACAGTAGTGAACAAAACAACTAATTTCCTGCTCGTGTTGGAAATTGTGTTTGAGGTTGGGTTGGAGCAGTCAAGTAGATAAACAAATGTAAGGCAAGTAGTAAGAGAAGTCTAAAGTGGTAAGGCAAGTCTGAAGAGAAAGAAGGGTGATGGGCTTTATAGTCATGGCAAGAGGCTCTATTTTGTGTAGGGTGGCCAGGGAAGGCCTTTATCACATGAAATGCCACTGTTACAAAGACATGATAAAGTGAGGGGGTAGTTAGCTAGTCAGATGATTTGGGGAGTTAAGGTTGAGGCAAAGTTGCAAGTGTAAATGCTCTGAAGCACGGGTGGGCTTGGTGTATTTAAATGGAACTAACAGAGCAAGAGAAGAATGTTAGGAAATGGGGAGAAAAGGATGAGGGGAGTCACATTGATTAAGAGCAGTCCATAATAAGGCAGGGCAGTCCATAATAAAGTCATGGCTTTTTTTTTCCTTTTTTTTTTCCTGATACCAGAGATTGAACCCCCAGAGGCACTTAAACACTGAGCAACACCCACAGTCCTTTTTAAAATATTTTATTTAGAGATAGGGTCTCACTGAGTTGCTTAGGGAATCACTACATTTCTGAGGCTGGCTTTGAACTCAGGATCCTCCTGACAGCCTCCTGAGCTTCTGGGATTACAGATGAGTACGACCAGGCCTGGCTAAACTCATTGCCTTTTATTTGGAAATGGGAAGCTACAGGAAGATTTTGAAGAGAGAGAGACAATCAAATTTATATTTAAAAATATCACTCTAGTTGCCATCAGGACAATAGATATTGGGGAAAAATGAGGGCAGAAGCAAGGACAGAAGAAGGCTATGGAAATCATTCAGGTAACTTATGATGTGGGTTTGGCCTGTATATTGGCTTAGCAGATGCAGAGGAGTGGTCAGATTCTGGGCCTGTTTCAAATGCTTACTTGGAAAGAAGGAAGTCAGAAAAATAAATAAATAAAATGCTGTATAATTTATATCAAATTCTAGAAAATGCAAAACAATCTATAATGACAGGAGATGTTTGGAGACAGCCATAAAAGGAGAGGGGAGGGATTACAAAGAAGGATGAAAGACTCTTTTGATTTTAGTGATAGTCTCATGGGTATATTCATGTCAAAACTTATCAAATTGTACACCTTAAACATTTGCAATTTATTGTAGGTCAACTATATCTCAATAAAATTATAAAAATAAAGACATAATATTGTCTAATGGACTGGAGTTGGAATGTGAGAGAAAAGAGATCAAAGATGGTTTGTAAGTTTTGGGCTTTGAGCAGCTGGATAATGGGAATTAAATTGTCATTCTTATTTCTGAGATAGGGAAGACTGAAACGAGCAGATTTTGAGAGAAAAATGAGTTCAGTTTTCAACATGTTGTTAGAGATGCCTACTAGATACATTTTATAACATAATAAATACATGGTAGAAAAGAAATGAAGAATGACTCAGTTCCTCTCTATGATCCACTGGTTCTCCAGAAAGCACAGAAGTACACTGGACCAACGGGGACTTCTCGTGGTCCCTGTAGACAAATGTTTGTGCACACCTTTTTTCCATTGTTTTCTTTATTTAACATTATGAACATGGTGGACTACATTCTTTTCTCTAAGTTTTAAAGATTCAGTTAATTTGGGGAAACAACTGATGGGTTCATTGTTGCAGGTTGATGAATAACTTTAGCAGAGACTATAGTAACAAGCCCTTGGTCACAGACAAATGAGAATGGCTCCACCAAGGATGGGAGCATTGCAGACACTCTTCCTTGGGCTGGCTAGTTTGTGCCTTTCCCCCCCTTAACTGTACATATCAGTAATTCAGCTATATTATGATTTAAATCAAATTTTGCTCCTCTTGTCAGAAAGTACAACATTTGCTTGTTAGTTGATGGGTTGTGATGAAAAGGAGTCTACTCCTTGGGTTTGAAACTTAGCTCCATTACTCACTGGATGTGTGACTGCCTCAATTTACTCTAAAATAAGTATTGGAATAGGACCTACTACTACTGTAAGGTACTATTGTTATGAGGATTAAATGAATTGATATGTATAAAACCTTCAGAATAACAACTGGAGATAAAGAAAGTGTTCAAGAAATGTTAGCTAATAGCTTTCTTCTCTGACACTCAGTTTTGACAGTTGGTTCCCACTAAGTTGTGGACTTTTTCGGACCAGGACCAGATATCTTGTCTTTTGATTTTCATCCACTCCCACACCATGCTAGGGCTTTGTCCAGCATCTGGCAAGAATGGTAGCACAAAATGAAAGTTAAAAATATGCTGTTGAATTAAATGATTTCTTCCCTTATGGATAAAGATAAGAATCTCAAGATCTTAGCCCGAAGACTACTGTCCATTTCTCTGCCCTCATTTGTCCCCGCCTTAAAAAAAGCAGGCCATAGTCTCCAGTTTACACCCTCACTCACAGTTCCATTCTCTTTCCCACTTTCCCCTTTCCTAATCAGAGGGATCTTGCGGTGGGGCTTCAAGGAACCTCTAGGAGTTTGAAGGGGAGGGAGCTTGGAACCATAGACTAGCTCTCACAAGTCATGGGTGGGATTTGGTAGTTCAGAAAAGGAGGTACCAGACCTGGAATGGGGGATGGGAGTGATGGTGAAGTGGAGTAGGCTAGTTCAGGATGGACCAGAAATGAGACCGTTGAGGAAAGCCAGAAAGGACCAGTTGGTGGAGTGGCGGGGGATGGGTGGGTGACAAATGGAATCACGCAGAAGGTGGCTTCTGAGGGCACAGAAGCAAAGGCAGGTGATTGGACAAGAAAGAGAGTCCTAGTTGCCACGGCAGCGACTAGAGGAGAAGGTCTTCAGTTGAGGAGAAGGTCTCCGCTAGAGAAGGACGGGGAGCTCTGGCTCCGTGTGTTCCCCAGTAGAGCCAGTGCATCGACCCCCATATATCCCTGCTGACGTGTCAACCAGGAAAGGCTGAGGCCTTCCCGGGCACCGCCCCTCCGCGCCTCGCTACCCACCCGCCCCCTGAGCCCCGACACCCGCAGCAGCCTACTCCACAGCGTCACAGGCTCCCCGATGTGACCACAACATGGCTGCAGCACCGGGGCTGCTCTTCTGGCTGTTCGTGCTCTGTCCGACCTGGCGAGTGTTGGGCCAACCGGACCCGAGCACCGGCCAGCGCTTCTGGAAGCACAAATTCTGTGCAGACGACGAATGCAGCAGTGAGTGCGCAGGCGGGCGGGCGGCCCAGGGTCTCCGCGGTGGCTCTTCGGGGCTGCATGGGGCTCCGATCCCCCCCAGTCCCCAGCCCCGCGGGCTGGACTAGGGGGTCGCAGGACGATGGGTGGGGCGCAGGAGTGACAAGAGCCTCGGGACCCTGAGTGTGTCCCCTCCGACTCTGCCGGCACCCCGGCCAGCCCGCTCGGGTTGCGGGGGCTTCGACTCCCACTTGTTGCCAGCGTTTTATTTTTCTCTACTGACTGAGGTGGGGTTGGGAAACAGGATTCCCCAGGGACAGCTCTCAGTTTATTCCCTTCCAGGATTCGCCTAGGATCTCAGTGGGTGATGGGGTTGCGCGCCACGCGCCCGGGGCTCCCCACGCTGTAGCAGAGCGCTTTTCTGCCCCCGCCAAAGGGACCTGGGCTGGTGCAGTATCAGGGCAGATGCTCTCCAGGGCTCGGTGGCCCTAATCCCAGCGGCAGGTTGATGGTGGGGCTCCTTGGGAAAGGCTCACTGGCCCCTTTGTCCTTTTGCTGCACTGGGGATTGGGCTGGTTTTGCCTTTTAACAGGGACTAGAGTTTAGGCTTGGGAAGAGCACTGAGTCCAGGCACGCATTGTGTTCCGAGGTCTTGGCCCTGACTCTGCTTCAATCCTGTCATTTCTGTGCATAGAAGCCTCCCTTCATATTTGAGGTGGGGTAGCAGGTGGGCCAGTAATCTTTTGCTTTTGAAAGAGGCCAAGGATCTGCACTGGCCACCTGGGAACTGCAGCCTCTTCTCTGCGCAGGAAGTGGACAGAATTGCTTCCCAGTCCTGGATTGGAGGTGGGTGGTGGGGAGGATGTAGCCATTCAGATTCAGATGAAGAGGTTTGTTGCAATAACAATAATAAATACTCCAAGATTTTATAAGCCAATTCAGTTTTAGACTCAGTCGCTAGTGTTGTTGGAACCTCTTTCCTCTATATACTTACTGGCCCAGAATACTTCTTATGGCCTCCCGCTTGGTTTCTAGTAACCTTGTAACTTGATGACCGTGTTGTCCATAAATTGTAAGCAGTACATATTTTAAAATATTCATGCTAAAAAGGCCAAGAAGTTTACCATTGAGCTCTTTATGCCTAAATTGGTGTTACCAAAAACAAATTTTATAATTTGAATTGTTTGTTCCACTCCAATAAAGAAAAAAGATGTCTCCAATATATGTTAAGCAGTTCCTAGAGGTAACCCTAAGGCTGGAGTAAATAAACACTCAGAAAAGCAAAGCAGCTGCCATGATATTTCCTTTCAGTTTTGGGTGAACAAAATCAGGCTTCCAGCATGGTAGAATGTTTGCTATTCTTGGCTATCAAGCGCTATCCTACATGGGCTACCTGGACAATCTCATCACTGATGCTTCCTCGGTACTAAGACATGGTGTTGGTAAGGTTCAGTGGGGTAACATAACTTGAGAAATGGCCTGTGTCCAAACAGATGTGACCAAACACAACAGGTGGGTCTGTGTTGTGTTGTAGGAAGTAGTGAGGTGTGTATGTCAGGTGTCCTTGTGTGCCTTCCAAATAAGTGCTCCAAAAAAAAATAACTAAATAGGTGCTCCATAGTATGCATTATGTTGTCACCTAATATATTACTGATTTGTAAATCCTCTATGACCTAAGGGGGAACAAGAGAAACATTGCCATTTCCACTTGTGATGAGCATTCCCCACCTTAAAGTGTCTCTCACCTTCAACTTGGCCTCTTAATTATATATGAATTAGGATGCTGACAGTTTTGAAAATAGTCCTATTTTAGCTTCAAAATAACAAGTTACCCTCTCCAAATCTGTGTTTGTTCCTCAGACATATATTTTTATAAAACACACATTCTTGTGTATTTTACTGCTAATTGGCCTTTAGAAAAAGTGTTATTTCCATTTCTTCTTTGTGCTTTTTACATACATCTATTGTCCATTTCATCTTAAGTCAGAAACTGTGTATTTGGTCAACCAAAAGAGAAATGTTGCTTCTATCAGTTTCTAGATCAATTGTGATTCTAGTCCTGCATTTTAAGCATGAAGGTATTGCCTGACCTTTTCTCATGGTTAAACTTGTTCCTTGTCAGATAGGATACCCACTTTTGATTTTGTTTATTAAAAAAAAATACGAATGAGGATGTTTTGAAACAATCTTTATGTTGGATATAGTCAACAATATTTGCTCAGAGAAAATACATTTCCTGGTAATTTACCCAGATCCTGAACACAGAGACAGCAACTCTGCTGCAAATGAAATTGACAGTGTTTATGGCTGCATGGTAGCACTTGCAGCCACTTAAAGGTAATGTCTTTTAGCGGTTAGTTCAAGTTAATTAACCCCTTGGGGGTTCCTGGATATTCTTCCCTCTTCCCTCCCTATTACCTCTGCATGAAGCCATACTTAAGCCTGTCCGTGTCTACACTTGGATTTACATATTTGCAAAATGAAGCTTTTTATGATTATGAAACAGAAAAAAATTGAGGCCTGCAAGAACCAAGAGTTTCACTGAAACCAGCCATGATTGGTGGTAGCCACATTGCTTTTTATTTCTCAGCACAGAGAAAAATAGAGAAGCTTCCTTTTCCCTTGTCTAATTGCAGGGAATATTGTATTTTATAGCAATAAAATCTCAAAGAATTTTAGATACTTTGAGCAGGTGAATTAAAAGTGATTCCAGAGAGTACTGGAAAAACTTGATTTTTGTTCATAGTGGGATTCATATTTCCTGATGGGTCAATGTGGATTGTGAAAAATCAAATTCTAATGTTTGTTTTTCTTTTTTCAATGTTCATATACAGTGTTAATGTACCGAGGTGAAGGTCTTGAAGATTTCAGAGGCCCAGATTGTCGTTTTGTGAATTTTAAAAAAGGTGACCCTGTATATGTCTACTATAAACTGGCAGAGGTATCACCAGAACTTTGGGCCAGAAGTGTAAGTAAAAGTTTGACAGGTGTTATATTCTTACACTTAATGGGTTTTTCAGCAGTGTAGATTTAAATGACTGATTTCTTGGGGTCTTTGTAGAGTTAACCTAACCTCTCTGCCAGGCCCTGTGCTCTAACATGCCTTAGGCCTGGCACAGCATAGAAAGTCAGTAGACTTTCTGAAACAGAACTGAACTGGTTGTGGTTGCTACCCCTCACATCAAGTTCCAGAAGGCTCTACACATCATAAAGGTTGTCATGGTGAAAACCTGACAATTTTTAGCTTTGCTGCTTCAAAAGGGAAGGATTCAAGGACATTAGAGTTAATCCTGTAAATTAAGTCTGAGATAGTAACTCAGGCATGCATATTTAAAGTTGATTTTTTTGTGTATTTTACCTAATCATTTGTGCTGTTTTTACTCTAAAAAAGCAGAATATTATGTTCATTATGTGCTTTTTTTTCTTTTTTGCAACTTCTGGGTCATCCATTTCCTGCTTTTCCTATAATCTATGCCTGAAGGTTCCCCCAGGGGTTCTACTTCTAGCCAGTTGTATGGATCTTCTGATGAAAGACATGACATTGTTTATATCATGCTTTGATATTTTAAATGGGGAGATTCACTAGGAGTGACCTCATTGAGAGACTTATGAGTATTGTCCTTTTCATTTAAATGTGATATGTGGATTGTTTACTTAAAATAGTAGCAAGGGTCTTTGATGACTGTAGGAATGTTCCAGTTTAGAGACATTCTGGGTTGCATCCCTGAAAGTTCTCACCCTAAATAAAATACCACACAGCAGAAAATAAGAGTAATCCCTATGGGAAAACTAGTTTCATTTTGTTGCCATTTCTGATTCTTAGGGAATGATCTTGAAACTTGGTGCCTTTAGGTACAAACTTTATATTTAGACAGAGTCCCAGTTGCAGTGCTCCATATAAAGAACCATCTATTGTTTCTTTCAAGTATACCAAATAGGATTTGTAATCTTTAAACTTGGAACTGTTTTTCCATGTACCTAAGTGGCATTTTTCATACAGTAGTCGTCTTTCTCCCCTTCTTTGAACTTTTGGATAAATGGGCTTGATTTACATTTTCTCCTGTCACATTGTAGCCTGTTAACTATGTTCATCCCTAGGACTCTTGCCATTCTGGGTGGCAGCACTCATCCTGCCTTCCTGAGGAGCCCTGCTTTCAGCACCTGACCAGAAAGGATCTTTGCCGACTGATGAGTGTTTGGGTGGCACTTTGTTTGTATTACTCCTGTGGCATTCATTTGTCTTCTTTGCCTTCAGTCAGGTTGTGTTTTATCTTAGCTCCCTATAAAGTGAAAAACTCCGTTAGGAAAGGACCCCTGTCTAATCCATCTTCCTTTTGAATATTT
Source organism: Callospermophilus lateralis (assembly GCF_048772815.1). Classification (NCBI taxonomy): domain Eukaryota; kingdom Metazoa; phylum Chordata; class Mammalia; order Rodentia; family Sciuridae; genus Callospermophilus; species Callospermophilus lateralis. The sequence goes on from NW_027512709.1 coordinate 2,257,891, forward strand.
CCTTTCAGGGCAGTGGCACTTAAGTACATTTGTTCTGATAGTAGCTTATGCAGAATTTGTTCTCTTGTGGCAGTTCTTTGCTCCCCACCCACAAATCAAATCAGCAGCACCTTGGCAGGGATGATGTATGGAAGGAAAATTAGGTATAAAAATTATTTCCAGTCATGAGCCTCCTTGATTCTGCATCATTTTTTTTTCATGTCACAAGAAATGGGATACCACCCAGTGTGTAATTATGGAGCTTTATATAATCTATGGTCTCAATTGACACAGATTAAGAAGAGATAAATGTGTTTCCTTTCTCCATACATCTCTAGTTTTTTTCCTTTTCCAAATTTAACCTTAATAGAATTTTCATCAGAAGGGAAAAGTGTATTTCCCCTCAGACTCGCCTCTCATGTCATGAATGTTATACTTAGGAAATTAAAAACTCTTTAGTTTTCAAAATGATTCTCCTTTTGGGTTTTTAGTTTTCATTCTGCAATGTTGTTGATTTTCTAGAGTCTCAAGACTTTATCTGCCAGTGATGAAGCTTTTAATTGCTCCGTCTTATCTAATCTTCATGGCAGTATTCTACCACTAATACTGGCTCTCAGATGGTTTCTAGATATAACAAGAACATTCATGAATGGGGATATTTTAGAGTTAGTGATAAGATGCCTTTTTTAATTTTCTTTTTTGGGCGTTTGATTTGCCTATCAGTTTCCTTTAATTATTGGCAAGAATCTTCTGTTCCTTTTAGTCAGTAGTTAGTAATAAGAGTGTCTTTCTCAAGGGGAACTTTATATACCTTTTGTACACTTTATGTAACTTCATATAATTTAGCTGTTGGTGCTGAAAATAAATGGGGTTCTTTTCTGCAGAGGATTTATTTTGGGTGAAACTGAAGCTTGATATGTGGTTTAGTGTGCATTATATTGTAATTTTATTTTCTCCCCAAGTACTTGTAAAAGTAGATTTGGAAAAAGCTAGGAAAGCATATACTATCAATACATTTGCTATAGTGGTAATACATTTTAGCGATTTTGTATTGTTTTTACTTATTAATTTTCATGACTGTTGTGTATTGGTTAAGAAAGACATAAATATTGGTTTATGAGCAATGCTACAAAATGTACAGGTAAATTCTTGCTAGAGGTTATTTGGAATTGCATTTATAACCAGCTTTGATTTATATAGTTTTAACCATATAATATACAATAATCTCCTATGCAGATCTTTTATTTACTTCAGAAGTCTTAACTTTATATGCTCTGTGTTGAGAATTAAGCTAAATGTAAAAAAGAAAACTTCAGTGGTTGGAAATGTTGTTTTAACACTTCTGTACTTACTTTTTATTTGGAATAATAATCTCAGTGTAATTGTTATAGCAACTTTCTTTCTTGGTTATACCATATACCTATCTATTATGTGTATATTTCCTGCCACTTCTGAGAATCTCTTATTTATATTCCTTGTACAGAATTTATTTTATATTTGTCTCCTTTGCACTATAGGTTGGCCATATTTTTCGATATTTTCCGAAAGATTTCATCAAGGTAGTTCGTGAATATACTAAAGAAGAGCTACAAATTTCAACAGTTGTAAGTTATGGATTTCTTTTTTGTTCTCAATTGTAAACTGGCTTATAAATCCACCCATTATATTCAGTTAACTGCTTCTGAAAGTTTTATAATGTGTTTATAACATTTGTGTATCAGATTTTCATTTGAAATCAGACTACCTATAAAAAAAGTTTGAAAGGCATTCAAGGGTGATTATATTATAATCTGAGAGTTTTCTAATATATTGAAACAGATATTCTTATAGAAGGCTGTTTACTCAACTATAGGGCTTTTCTCTTCTGTTTTATATGTGAAAAATAAATAATGTAATATATTTGTACTTGGCTATTAAATTTAAGAGGTAAATAATTTCATTTTACAGGCAAAAGGAGGTATTCCAACTTGAAAACTACTCATTGGATAGTTATTAGACATTTTAAGTATATTTAGGTTAAATTAATAAACTCTAACTTTTATACTAGGCTAGAAATACGTACTTACAAAGGTTTTCTTATTCTTAGTCATATATGTTATCGTAGTCATGTTATAGATTTGGAAAAGGGGACCTGAGCGTTTCAGGTGATGTTCAGTCTCAGATCTTTTAAGGCCCCAACTGCTTCCTTTATACAGCATTCCTGTATTGTGCTCTGACTTAAATTGATTTTGTGACTGAAAGGATTTCGTGTTCTAGAATTCTCACTTCAGCTGATTATTTTCTAGAGTTTTAAATTGTGTAGTAATTTATGCCCACCAACATTGAAACATCTTTGGGCAGCTCTTTGTATTGGCTGTAGAATATGCAAGCTGCTAGGCTAGGATAGTTCTTAGATTAGATGGGGTGAATGGATAAAGTCATCCTGTTTGTTGTTGCTGTTCCTAAAATTTCTTCATAATCTCAGGGGCCATAAAATCACTTCTGTTGCTTGTTGGACTTCATTGTTGGTAAAGAGAGTTAGTTCTTGGGATTTAAGCTGTGACAGCAGTTCACTGATTACAGAGAACTCATTTGTTTTGAACTCTGCCTTTTCATTATGTTTCCCATTACATGCATCCCTCATGGCTTAGAAATGCATGTGATGGGGAGAGGAAATCACTCATCCCTACTACATTGAACTGCCTCCCCGACCCCCAGAACCCCCACAGAATATTATGAACATTTAATTAGGAGATGGAAATTTTTAAAAAAATTTCCATTCATATTATGGCTCCTTTTATATGTCAATTTGCTTACTAGTGGCAAGAAGGAAGACTAAATAAATATATAGATAGTCCTGAGAGAGGTCTTAGTGACTGTGAAACCCTGATGAAGAGGAAGGTGTATAACTTGTTGAATCTTGTTTTCAGTTTGTTCTTGTGGTAATAATAATGTGAGGAGCCTCCTTAATATCATTCTTTATTCCATCAAATGTACTTGTATCTCAGTAAGATACTTTAAAACTGATTCATCTTTCTCAATGCTGCAGGATCTTCCAGCTTCTCCTGAGCAAATGATTAAGAATTAAATTCCTGAAACATAGGTGTAGATTTTAGAGCTGGAGGATCCTACAAGTGATACCTTGCCTTTCCCTACTTATTCTCAGAGCAAATTGAGAGAGACCCAAGAGTCAGGCTGTTGGAGACCAAATTGTCACCATTTTTACTCATTATGCTTTTTAAAGAATATGACCCATGTTAAAAAAAGAAAGAAAGAAAGAATAGACTTTTTAACACTGTAGTCTAGAAAAAGACAGATTTACTCAGCCATAGAAGGAGTTAGCCAATGGGGGTTGGAGGAAGGTAATCTGGTTGACCCCAAAGATTCTTTAGAACCAATCCTGAATTTGGGAGCATGGATGAGTTTGCTTTTGTGACACTTTGTTATTGACACACTAATGTTTTCCTTTTCCTTACAGGAGACAGATTTTGTCTGTTTTGATGGTGGAAGAGATGATTTTGATAATTATAGTGTAGAAGAACTTCTAGGATTTTTGGAATTGTATGATTCTGCAAATGAAGATTCTGAGAAAGCTATAGAAAAAGTGGAACAATTTCCTGAAGTCTCCCAGGATGTTGAACCTGAACCTAAACCAGTACTAGCAAACTCAGAGCAAATTGAAAGTGCATTCTCAGAAAACACTATGGATCTTGAGGAACAATTTCTGGCTCAGAAGAACCATCCTCATGCAGATAGTGAAACAGATAATGCTCAAGGTGAACAAACTTCATTTGAACCCTTTGAAGAAATACTACAAGATGAATTGAAAGTGCCAGAAAGTGAAAACAACAAAACCAACAACAGTTCTCAGGTCTCAAATGAACAGAAGACTAATGCTTATACACTTTTGAAAAAAGAAATGACATTAGACTTGAAAACCAAATTTGGCTATACTGCTGATGCACTTGTGTCTGATTATGAGACGACCAGACTGGTGACTTCATTAGATGAAGATTTTGATGATGAGGAATTGGATGCTGATCATTATGCATTTGATAAGGAAGAAGAGGAGAATGAGGAAAGCTTTGGGGAGCTTCCATTACTAACCTTTATAAGTGAAGAAGGCATGAAATTCCCAGTGGAGTTTGGAGTGGAGAAATATTCAATAGGTGAAGAGCAGAATTCAAATGAAGAAGATAAGGTTGAGGTAACTCTGCCCCCAGGCATCAAGGATGATGACAAAAATATACTGACAACCTTGGAGGATACTTTATTTATTGACACAGGTGGTGACGAGAAAACAGATATGATGGATTTGGGGAATTCTTATTCAGAAGAAGAAAAAGAAGATGAGGAAGCTTTAGTTCCAGATAGAAAACAGAAGAAACCACAAGGAGCAACAGATTATATTTATCCTGAAAGTGCAGAATATGGTCTTTTTGTGGAAACCTCTAAGACAGATAATGATGAAGAGCCAAAAGTGGACATCGAACTTCATATTAAAGGAAAAGAGACAGATGTTCAGGAGCCTAAGAAGCACCTGATGCAAGATGTTTCAGAATTAGAGGATGAGAAGATAGAAGGGATAATTGCATATACTTCTCCCCAAAGCAATAAGCTCAGCTCATTGCCAGCTGTTGAAAAGGGCAAGGACACATTAAAATCAGCCTTTGAAAACAAAGAGAATGACCTAAAAGAAGCAGTTATCCATATCTCAAAAGACTCAAAAGAAGTGAATGAAGAACTCTCTTCACCTGGAGAGAAGATTTTGGAAGATAGCTTAGAGAATAAATCTCTACATAAAGTTGTAGGGAGTCTGATGACCCAAGAACAGAGTAAACCACCAGAATCCTTGGGTATTGCAACATTCCTGGGAGATAATCAAAATGATGCATCCAAAGATGGAATGGAGGAGCCAGGTTCAGTAAATACACCAACCCTGCACATAGACTCAGTGGAGCATCAACCTCAGGAAATTAAAGAGGGACTAGTTCTGAAAACTGAAAATCAATCTGGATTCTCCTCTCCAGATGGAATTGGTTTGTTAAGAGAACCGGAAGAAGAGGTCCACAGTCTCAGGAAAAATCTTTCTTGGCAACAAGAAAGAGATGTGATTGTTACAGTTAGTCATGTAAATGAGAAGATAGGGCTTTCCAAGGACAAGGGTAAAGAGCAGTCCTTGGCTGAAGAATTGATTCAGCATAAGGCAACACAGGGGACACAGGAAATTAAAAAAATAGAGCAAACTGACGAGGTAGAAGTACCGGGTCTCCATACCGAAAGGCCAGCATCAGTAGAGGAGGATTATTATCCCCCTGAAGAGCTACTGGAGGATGAAAATGCTGTAAGTGCAAAACAGTCAAAAGAAAAACATTCTGGGATTCAGAATGTTAACCAGCACGTTCTTGAGAAAGCAATTTTAGAGACTATCAATCCTGATCTAGGAACCAAAGAAAACAAACAAGAAATGAGTATAATTTGGGAGATTTTTAAGAAAAGTGAAACCACAGCCAAAAGGGTAGACATGATGGACAAGGAACGAGGTGATATGGAAATGGGAAAGGAGGAAAGTCCTCTGGCAGATGAGGAAGCCCAGGGACTCTTTGATGGAAGTGATGAGGAAAACACTCAGACTTCAGGGATAAGTGAAGTATTTCAGGATAAAAATTCTGATGATCTTGAAAAAGACAACCCTAAGGAACATCTGAACACTTCAGGGTCAGAAAAGGCTACTGGAAAAGAAATCTCAAAAGAGGACCTTGAGGACATAGGGCATATCACGGATGCAGAAAGCCAGGGTCCTGCTTATGCAGATCTTGAGGATGATATACTCCCACAGAGTCCACATATAGCCCTAAAGCCAGAGCTTAGCGATCAGGAGGAAGACTTGCCCATAATCCGCAGCTTCTTTACAGAACAAAAGTCCTTGCAACGCTTCCTGAAGTACTTTGATGTCCAAGAACTGGAAGCCATGTTGCAGGAAATGTCATTAAAGCTGAAATCGGCACAGCAGGAGAGCCTGCCCTATAACGTGGAAAAAGTTCTAGATAAGGTCTTTCGTGCCTCTGAGTCACACATTTTGAGCGTAGCAGAGCAAATGCTTGATAATCGTGTGAATGATATTAGAGACATAGGAATAAAGGAAAGTAACATATTTGAAGAGGCTGCAGTGCTTGATGATATCCAATACTTGATCTATTTTGTGAGGTACAAGCACTTCACAGTGGAGGAGACTGCTCCATTGATAACAGCGCCTCCTCTACAGGAAATCTGGACTAAAGCTGAAGGTAAATACCTGCTTGCGGCTTGAGCTGGAGAAAAGGAGTTGTTCCATCCAGGTGTTTTTTTGTATTATTGTAAAATTCTGTTCAGTTTCCATGTGCCTAAAGGAGAAAGAAGGCTGACTCAGGAGCACCATATATTCCTTTATTCATTCTTTTGGGCTAGAGCATGAAAGGACATTGCTTATTCTTTTTTCCTTTAGGACAGTTGGGATTGGTTAGCATGTTCAAAGAGAAATTTTATAAAAAGTTAAAGAGAAAGATATAAATGAGAAACTAATGCACAAAAGTAGACCTGTTAACAGTACAGATTTTATGTTAAAATTATAAAAGGGCTTTATTAAACATAATTTCTTAATCATAAAATATCTCTACTAGATCATGTGGGTGTGGAGTGACTAACATAACTTTTTTTTTTTAGAATTTAATCTCTTTTTATGTGGTGCTGAGGATCTAACCAGTGCCTCACCTGCACTAGGCAAGTGCTCTGTCACTCAAGCCTAGCCCTAGAATAACTTTTAATGGATAGCTTGCCTGAATTCCCCTCCCCAGCATTTATCTTTTGTGGATACCATGCTCTTTCCAGTCTCTTGGGGGAGAGGTCACTTATTCTGGTTTTACTCCTCTGGGTTCTAAGGTCCTTGCATTCATATTAATCTAGGATGGAACCAGAATGACAAGCCTTATAATGTAGTGCTTGACACATAGAAGCCTTTCAATTAAATATTCGTCAAACTGACAATGAGCCAATATCCTGATAAAAGCTTTCTGTTTCCTGGTTTCATATTTGATCATCTCTATTCATTGTTTTTCAAAATGAAATATTTCAACTGAGAGTATATGATAAGAATTCCAGAAGGACATAAAGCCATTGGAAAATTTACATCCCAAGAATGCTAATTTTACCTGATAATTTGGGGAAGAAAACAGTTGTACATTTAATCAAAGCAGATATATTTTGGATAAGAATGCAAAGTACAAGTGAATGTTCAGGGTAAATATGAAGCTGTAAAGAGATAATCTTTGCTCTGGATCCTATTGGTCTATGTCCTGAGCTCAGGAAGGAGATAGGTTCACCATTTGGCTCCTAGGTTACTTGGAACATATTTGAAAGTCACATTAGCAAGCTAGATTTACGGAATTCCCTTCTCTATACTGGCTCGGTGAGACCAGCACACTTGTAGATGAAAGAGTTCCTGTTATTTCTGAGCAGAATAGACACTTCACATTTTTGTTCTGGACCAGAATTCTCTTCTGCACATTTATTCATGTGGGTATATGTTGGTTTGCCAAGGGAAGTTAAGTTATTGAAGCCTCTATCATAAATGTATTTGTTTATGAAATACTTTGGATTAAAGGCTTCTTTATAAATTTGACTGTATAGTTCAGTCATCCTTTAAATGGGATGAAAACAATTAACCCTCCCGTATCCTTGCCCAGTTGTTCTCATGGGCGCATGCCAGGACAAGGAGGGCAGTGTTGAGGTATCTGGAGCTGTGTGCTGAGGGGGAGTGCTGATCATTGGGCTTAAGTGGGGGTAGATACTGTCATCCAGCTGGCTCAATGCATTCTTCTCCCCTGTAGAGATGCAGCCACCCCATGAAGATGATTTTCCTAAAGAGAACACAAATCATCTTAATAGAAATCTTCATGAAGAGCCTCGCCTCCTGAGTCATCATTTAAATATGAACCATCCTGAAGAGCCCAGCCTCTTGAGTCAACCTGTGACTGAGGACATGGGTGTCTTAGAAGTGTCTCAGATCCCAAATACTGAGAAAGTAGACCCAGGTAAAGCTTGCCAATTTTTCTCTACAAAGTAGAGGCATTATCATAATGAAGGCTTTCAAGGATATTTGTTTGCCAAAGGTACAAAATAGAGCAGAGAGTAATATAGGTACATGTGAGTTCAAAAAAAAATCTCTTAAGTGAGAGAAAATCAAGAATAAAGATGACTAGAAATCAAAAATAGGCCAGAGACTGTAACTCACCTAAAAGCAAATGTTTAGCTATGACTAGCTTGTGTAAACCATTTACAACTAAAATATTATTCTTCAAAGGCCTAATGCTCTAAAACTGTAATTTTCAACCAGACCAACAGCACCAGAAACTCTGGGGGTGGGACCCACAATCTGTGTTTAGCAGGCCTTCCAGGAAAGTCTGGCCTGGTACAAGTTAGCTTGAGAATCACTGTTCATAGTCTCTTAAATTCTGTGTTTTTTCCCTTTTCTTCTAAATGGAATGTAATATACCTCAAGTCCTGTTTTGACTTGCTTCCTGGACATGGTAATTAAACTTTTTCAATTGCAGTCAATCGTCCAGATCTTTATACTATATACTTACAGGAAGCAGTACAGAACTGCAATCCATTTTAGACTGACACTTATGAATACTTCATCATAGTGCAGAGTATCCAGTGGGAGATGAGAAACAATTTTTCAAAAAAATCCCCAATAATGGCATCAATAGCATTCTACTTTTGTGTTGCTCACTCTAATTTTATCAGTAAATTAGATGATGACTAATTGTTTTATTTTATCCATCCAGTATGGTGCTATGAAGCCATAATTACTGTATTTTGTGTTTTTAAAGGTTCTGGTCTGTAAGCATAGCTATAGCATTATCCTGCACCAGTGCAGGGCTTAGCAGCACTGATCCTGACCCCGCCCCCATCTGCACACACAGAGTGTAGGAGAACTCATAGCAGGGGGGATTCAGTTAATTTGAGAAGGAATAACATATCAGTTCTCCCATTTTCCAGAAGACATTGCATTCATATATGAACACTACTGACTTCTGAACTGTGTTTAACTCCATAAGGTTCTGAAAATGAATCACGCACCATTAAGATTTGTTATTTTCATGCTCCAAAACTTTCAAGATTAGGGAAAACTTGGCTTACAAAATTAAGCATGAATTATTTCCCTGGCCTTTTAGGTTCCACCACAAAATGATGTCAATCACCTTTATATGTAAAATCTTCCCAAATGTCATTTAATGTGTCTCAGGTGCTGAGATGCTGAGCCAATGGGCAGACTTCACCAGCAGTCAAATTCATAGACCAATAGTGAATGGAGGGTCTGGGGTTGTAGCTCAGTGGTAGAGTGCTTGTCTAACATGTGAGGCACTGGGTTTGATTCTCAGCACTGCATACAAATAAATAAAATAAAGGCCCATCAAAAACTAAAAAAAAATTAAAAATTAGGCAAAAGCTTAAAAAAATAGTAGTGAATGGAATCTCAGGGTTGAGAAAGACCTTTTTTTTTAGAGAGAGGGAGAGAGAGAGAGAGAGTTAGTTTTAATATTTATTTTTTAGTTATCTGCGGACACAAAATCTTTTTTTTTTTTTTTTTTATGTGGTGCTGAAGATCGAACCCTGGCCGCACGGCCAGACGAGCGCACTACCGCTTGAGCCACATCCCCAGCCCAACTGGTCCAACTTCTTAATAACTGCATGTTGGACCCCTAGCTGTTTAATCAAACGTACCCCAGGCTCATGTAACTCATACTGAAATTCCACCCCTACAAGCTCTCAGGTCTAACTGGAATTCTACCTCATTCACAGAGCCTCAGTGCAGGTCTGTACCCAATTACCTTTAGTCTCTCTTGGTATTACTGTGTTCTTTTTAAATAGCTGTCATCTGTCCACTCAATAAATAGTTGTTGAGTATCTCTGCCAGGTGCCAGATGCTGTGTTAAGCCTTGGCTCATTCCACCTGTAAATCTGCAAACCAAGACTCCCTCTCTTTCAGCTTTCCTAAAATTTTTAACACAAAGTTTCACCAGCACTAAATCCATGTTTGTTGAATGTGACCCTGTCTATATATCTCTGGTTTTAAAAATTTTCCTTTAGTAAATATTGTTCTGATAGCAGTTGTATGGCCATGGAAGTAGTGGAGAGTAGACTGGAGATTGTTCATTTTATAATTGAAGGGTCTGACAGCTCTAATTAGGATTTTGAAGTTTTCTTCTCTGTGTTAATTGTCTTTAGGAGAGCCACATATTCCAGGCACTGTGATTCATATATTTAGTGAAACACTGATGAATATTGAAACGGAAGAGAGACAATTCTTATTCTATAGCATAAAATAAAATAGCCATTTCCCCTTTCAATTTTAGAGCTACTTATAACAGAAGGTACTCCTGTTGATGATGCTGATACAGAAAAACAACTAAAGGACATAAAGGTGGAAGAGCCAGCAGATGCCACCCTTTTGGACAACATGCTTTCCTTGTTATATTCATACTTGCTTTATTTCACTAAGATGGTAAGTTTGACATAGTTTCTTCAATTAGAATGTTGATTATTTATTAGTTTTTAAGTGGCTTCTGGTCATGAAGTGAAGAACTTAAAATGTCTTTATGAAAATGACTCCTGACCCTTTGAGTAGATAGCTCCTAAAACAAAAGCCATAGGGGTGTGGCTTAATGGCTACTTAGTTTAGCATATGAGGAAGATTTGCTGTCTACCAAGGCTGGACATTTGAACACCTGTAAAAACTTGGTTCTTCCCCTCAGAACCTTTCATTCTGGCAGGGAGATAATAGCATTCACTTGAAACACAGTAAGATAATGGCAGAAAGAGAGGTATTTATTTGATGGTAGAACATTATTGTCCATAAATGCATTTATTATGGTTGGAAGGGTGATCAATAAGGTCAGAAAGTAGTTGAGATGTGTTTGAAGCACAGGCAAAGGGCAAACAGGAGTGTGGCATGTGGTTTGTTGTTGATTAGACAGGCTGGGGTGGAGGATGGTGGGGGAAGCTGGCAGTCAGAAGAAATGTGTTCAGAGAAATGGAAACATGAAGAAAAGTATATTTGGGGAGGCCAGGAGAATGTAAATATTTGGTGTTGTATAACGTGTGAAGTTGGAGGGGGATGGTCTGTTGGAGAGGCCAGCAAATCTTAAAGGAAGTCATGAGCCAAAGTAGCATTAGACCATTAATAGTGGGGATCCTTAGAAAGTTTTAAGAATGAAAGGAATTAGGTTAGATATGTTTCTTAGAAAGAGTCACTTAAGACTGACCTTTCTAAAGAAAATCATGATCCAAACAAGACATTTAATCTGTCTAGAAGCTTATCTAAGCATTTTAGGACTTACCTCCCCCTCATGGTATTTGTTGATGTTGGACTTTTAGAGTTTAATTATAGGAATGAGAAAGCTTTTAGAGCTTGGAGGATAAGATGGTCCTAGGGCCATTGTGACAGTAATCCTTCTCAACTGAAGTTGTTTCCTCTAAGTTGTGTTATTTTAAGACTTGTGTAAGAAAAGTGATGTTGTTGTTTTCCTTGTAAAATGTATAGACTTTGAAGCCAGGTAGATCTGGTTTCAAATCCCAAGGTTATCATTTAGAAGTTTGGGCAAATAACTAAACTTTTGAATATCAGATTCCCCATCTGAAAAATGTAGATAATGCTTACTCCAATCATAAGAATTAAATGATTTGACAAGGTAAAGTGTCTGGTGAGGTGTCTGGCATTTTGTAGGGTTTTACCCCCACGCACACCCTAATTCTCATGTAGGCAGTCAGAGGTGGTATAAAGACAATGAATACCTGGGGAGGAGAGACCACCAGGGTGGAAAAGATGTGATGGGGAGAAATGAATCATTTTTCAGTTGGCTCCATGTTTGTTCATGGTGGTGGCAGCCACCTGGGTAAGGAGTATGTACAAGCCAGGCAATAACAATAATGATATTTCCAGTGATTAAAGCCCAGTCTTCTACAGTCATAATTTGATTATCAGAATGAATCAACATCACTTGGAAAGTTTACAGCCTCATGATATGGGAAGGATTTCTTTATTCATATTTTTACATATGCACAGAGCCCTCCTCTAGGTCTAGGTCGGGGTACACGAATGTGGTGCAGGTATGGTCAGTGATTTTGCGGTGATAGGTAAGACATTGACGTGAGTGGCAAAGAAGAGGCACAATGTTATGAGACTGATTTGAAAGGAGCCTTCAAAAAGGCATTTTGATGGCCCAGTATGTACAGGACATTGTGTGAGGACTAAAAGAGTCTAACAGGTGTAAGGCATGATTGTGATTTTTGAAAGCCTTAAGAAAAGGACTTAACAAATATATGCAAAAATTATGAACAAGTCAATGTAAAATCTTAAACAAGTAGTATGATATCTGATATGACTGGAGAGTAATAGGCTCTGATGTGTTTGGGAGATGTGCACCAATCAGATTCATTGATCAATGGAATCTTAGTAGAATCTTAGTGTTAGAAGAAACCTTGGAAGGCTCTTAGTCTAGTTTCTCACTCATTGGTGTAATTTTCTTTACTGTGGCCCTGACGAGTCGTTATGAGGCCTGTACACCAGTATTTCCTAGCAGGAGTCACTCTCTTACAAGGCTATATGTTCTTCTGTTGTCTAGTTCATCCTTGTATTGACTCCAAATTTTCCTCCACATGATTTCCTCTATAAAATTGAATTCTTTTCTACATAGAAATCCTTTAAATATTTGAAGTTATATCTTAATTTAAAAATTATTTTTAGTATTTTTATCATGGAAACTTTCAAATAAGAGCAGAGAGAATAGTAGGTGACTATAGGTAATCATAACATACTGTACATTTCAGAATACTAGAAGAAAATATTGTGAAAGTTTTACCATAAATGATGTTTGAGGAGGTAGATATATTTAACCTGATTTAAACGTTACATAGTGTATACATGCGTCAAAATGTCATGTTACCTACTTCAATAATTATAATGTTTATTTCTATGTACTAATTAAAAAATAAATTTAATTAGAAAAGCTTTAAAGAAAAGCATAGAGAATAGTATAATGAACCCATGGGCCATCACCCAACTTAACAGTAATTCCTTGATAGCCAATATCAGTGAGTTTTTTTTTTAATTTGTTCTAATTGGTTATACATGATAGCAGAATGCATTTTGATTCATTGTACATAAATGGAACAAAACTTTTCCTAGTTGTACACAACATGTGTAGTAGTCCTACATGTACCTCGGGTAATGAGGTTCATCTCATTCCACCATCTTTCCTATCCCTATGCCCTCTCGCCTGTCCTACCTCCCCTTTGCCCAATCAAAGTTCCTCCATTCTTTCCATGCCCCTTGCCACCCACCTCACCCCCATTTTGGGTCAGCATCCACTTTCAGAGAGAACATACAGCTTTTGGTTTTGGGGATTGGCTTACTTCTCTTAGCCTGATATTCCCATTCACCGCAGATGCCATAAGTTTTGTCTCTTTTAATGCTATAAGTAACATTTCATTTTGTATATGTACCACAGTTTCTTTATCCATTCATCTGTTGAAGGGTTGTTTCCACAAAACTATGGAATGCATCACAAATGTGGGTGTCATCCTTGCTCTGGGACCATGCTAATTTTTTCTGTATTGTCCCAATTTTAGTATATGTGCTGCCAAAGCAATCACACTCTGAGTTTTAACAAATGTAGATACCCATGTAAAAACTACCATAATCAAGATATAGAACAGTTTTTTCACTAGAAAAGGGGTTTCCTTGGGATCCTTCCCAGTGAGTTCCTTCACCACCTGTTCCAGGCAACCACTGATAACTTTTTTTTTTTAAACTATAGATTCATTTTTCCTACAGTACTATTTCATATATATGCCCCTATAAGTGGACTCATATCTAGGAGTGCAATTGCCTCCTATGTTTAATGTATGTTTTTATCTTATGTGATACTGTCAAGCCATGCTAATAAATGACCATAATCATTTTATACTTCCACCAGCAATTTAGGAGACTTCCACTTGACTTCATCTTCACTAGCACTTGGGCCATTCTAGTGGGTATGTCTTTGTGAGTTTATTTCCTGATAACTATAATGATATTGAGTGAACTTTTTTTTTGAGATAGGGTCTTACTAACTTGCTTAGGCTCTTGATAAGTTGCCAGCCTCAAACTTGGGATCCTCCTACCTCAACCTTCTGAGCTGCTGGGATTACAGACATGTGCTATCATGCCTGGATCAAATACTTCTTCATGAGCTTGTTGACCATACTGTTTTTGTATGTCAACTCTCTCTGACTAGCTGGAATCCAGACTTCTCCCAGCTCAGTGCCAACTGTGGGATTGGTTAGCTTATAGTTGTTCTTGACCCTCGCAGGTACTGCTTAGAATGTAGCCCCAAACTGAAGACCACCTCCATGCAGATTTCTGGAACTCTTTTTCTTTGTGGCTCCCATCTTTCTGGTAGTTTTCTCTACATGTTTTTGGCTGCTTAATCTCCTGGAACTCTGGTCTCTTTCTCCTCAGTGAGACTGTTAGGCCACATTTGGGTTCCCCTTCCCAAACTGAGGTCTAGAGGGTGCCTCAAGGTAGAATGCTCACCTATTTGTTCTCCTTCTCTTAGGGGTGACAGTTGCATGTCCCTTGTGGCTTTCTATCTGAAAAATAGCTCTTTAAAAATATATTTTGACTGTGCATGGTGGCACATGCCTTAATATCCTAGTGGCTCGGGAAGCTGAGAGAGAATCATGAGTTCAAAGCCAGCCTTAGCAAAAGTGAGGTTCTAAGTAACTCAGTGAGACCCTGTCTCTAAATAAAATACAAAATGGGGCTGAGACTGGGGATGTGGCTCAGTGATCAAGTGCTCCTGAGTTCAATCCCTGGTACCAAAAATATATATATATATATTCCAACTTTCTGGTTGCTTTCAGTGGGAGAACAAGTCTCATATAAGTTAATTGATTTCTCCTTTTCTTGTAACTTTTTGCAATAATTGAAAAAAATATGTTTGTGGGACTTCTAGGATATATTGCAGTTTTGGTAAATAAATGACATCCCCCTGGTACAACAATTTAACCTGTTTTCTCTATTGCCTTTTTTTTTTTTTTTTTTTGGTGGTGCTGGGATTGAACCTCGGGCTCCATGCATTCTAGGCAAGTGCTGAGCTAACAACCTCAGCTTCTCTCTGTTGCTTTATATTTCTTGGAAATTCATAGTCAGGTTTAGGTTCAATTCTTTTTCTTATGAAAACTTAATAGGAAATATTGCATTGACATATGCATATCCTCTCCTTTGATGTTGACTACTAGTCAACAGTGACATTGGTGAGATTTGCTAATATATTATAGGTTGCAAAATAGCAATGGTCTGAGTTGCTGGATTTTTCTTTCTTCATTTAAAGGATGGGATGACTACACAAATAAAAATTTGATTATTCTTTTTTTTGGGGGGGGGGTATTGGGAATTAAACTCAGGGGCATTTGGCTAGTGAGCCATATCCCCAGCCCTATTTTGTATTTTATTTATATACAGTGTTTCACTGAGTTGCTTAGCAATTCCCTTTTGCTGAGGCTGACTTTGAACTTGCTATCCTTACTCCTCAGCCTCCCTAGCTACTGGGATTACAAGTGTGTGCCATGGCGCCTGGCTATGATTGATTATTCTTTACACAGATATTTGGTTTGTATAGTTAAGGCAGGAGATAAATATTTGATTCCTTTTCTTTATTTAAACACTTTTCAGAATAGTAAGGTATTCTTCTAGCTTATCAAATGATACCCAAAGGGGCTTGAAATCTTTTTATTGTTTCATTGTTTTTATTTGTTGCCATAAAATTAATTAGTTCTTTCATATATTTAAGTTTTTGTCTTAAATGATTTTTTTAAATTATAAAAACCAGGTTATCTAAGAGAAAAGAATGATCCAGAGGGATTCTAGCCAGGTGTTAGACAATGTGATGATATAGGGCCTGTTACAAACTGGAAAATTTAAAGTATGCTCAATTTAAAGTATTTAGATTCAGGCTGGGGTTGTGGTTCAGTGGTAGAGCTCTTGCCTAGCATGCATGAGGCACAGGGTTAGGGTTAGGGTTAGGGTTAGATGGTTAGGGTTAGGGGTTCGATCCTTAGCACCATATAAAAACAAAATAATGTGTCCACCTGAAACTAAAGATACATAAATAAATTTTTTAAAAAAGTATTTAGATTCATTATACTTGAAAACACTGCAAGTGAACAAAAAATATGAGACTGTCAGTATCCATTCTCTTGAAGAAACTATTGGAAAATATTGAGGAGGTGGATTTCTGACGAGGAGGTTGGTTTAGAATTGCCATGATTCTTTGTGACTGTTTTGTTATAAATTTAAGGTTTCCCATTTTTTCTAATTTGTCTGTTTCAGCTGTTTACTACATTGCCTGATGAGTATCAACCTGGGCCTGATTTTTATGGACTACCATGGGAGCCTGTAGTTTTCACTGTTTTCTTTGGATTGGTATCCTTTGTCATTTTCTTTTGGAGAACTGTTCTTGTTGTGAGTAAATTAACTTACTTATACCTTAGCACATAAGCACAAGGATTATTTTATATAGTCACTGCCCCCACACTTTTTTTCCTTTTCAGTTGCTAAAACACAAATTAGTGGTTTAAGTCAAACTAACCTTATAAAATAATTTAGTGTGGGTGCAGTTGGTAGAACTGGTAATTCTTACAGCCATCCTGACCAGTAGTTTCATACGTATCCGAAGTCTTAAAAGTGGAATAAAAGATGGGATAGGTTAGATAAATATCCTTTTATGTAGCATATATGTCTAGTAATCTATATTAAAGAAATAACTATGCTTTGAAGATTTTGGTAATGTTTTTCAGTGGAACAGTGTATTAGATTGAAGACTTAGCACAACATAATTCATTTAGGGGATACTGTATGTTCGCTTAATGGAATAGTAGGCAGATTTATCTATTTCAAAGCTTTGAGGTACAGAAAATGCTCACAATTAAATGTGAAGTGGAAAAAAAGCAGAAACTAAGATTTAAATGTTGATGAACTGTATGTTAATATAAACACATATAAACAGGGGGAAATGCTACAAAGAAATACAGTAATATGAGAAAAAGGAGATAAGATAATTTTTCCAGTCTTTTATATATATTTTTCCCAGATTTTATGATTTGATCTTATGTTCAGAAAATACCTTTTTATTTGGAAGTATAGATTATGTGTTGTCCAAAAATCCATTAAATGTTTTGTTCATTAAGTCTTTTTTTTCTGAGCAGAATTAGTCTATCTCTGTGTATGTGTGTACACATATGTATAAGCGTATATATATAAGCTTATACATACATATGTTTGTACTGTAGGTCATTCTGTTTCATAGTTATTTAACATAATTGGAAGAAAATTATTTTAGGTAAATGAACTTTGCATATGAAAAGCCTAACAGTTAAAGAGGCCAAAAGCATTGAATACAAATCTTTTCAAATCTGAGTGTTCTTTTTCTAATTTCTTAATTATATCAGACATGTCATTGTTAAGATAAGTTTCCTCTCCTTGTACAATTGAGTGTAAAATCTCTTAAAACGCATTCCCTTCTTAAATAGAAGAATCGTTTGCCTGGATTCCTGTGAGGAATTTTCACAGTTCAATCTCATTGAACTTTTTCTCAGCTAAAAGGAAAAAGGAAATAGAAGGATAAAGAGAAGGGAAAAACATGAAAACACTTTATATTTCTCTCTTATTTCTTTCATTTCAAGAAAGAAACAATACCTGTTTCTCTTTCACTAGGTTATGTGGGATCTGGTTCCTAGCTGTTGCTCCTCAGTTTCAGCATTTGACTTTGGAGCTTTAGTCTCTTCCTTAGATGACCGCTTTTATGCTACTTCCCATTTTCTTCTGTTGTCATTTTGAGTAAAAGGTTAGCAAGGCTATGACATTAAAGAAATGCCATTTCTTTCTGTGTTGGAGTTTTCTGAATGCAATTTCCTATTACGAAGATCCCATGGATGATCCATGGACACATCTGAGTATTCCATCACCATTTATAACATTTGAAAGGATAAGTATATGCTAAGTTACAAAGAAATTTAGTGATGTCTTTTAAAAAATTTCTGCTTAGGTTTTATTATCAGGCAGTTTATTGCTGTCTTTAGGAAATGATTGTTTTTGTCCTTTCCAGAATATGTTAATTGTCATTTCTCTTGTTGCTTGTGCATTTTCTTCTAGCAGTCTTCCCTTTCAGATTTCTTGCTATATATTTAGTGGTTTGTAGAAATAAGATGATGTAGCCTATTAGTTTCTAAATTCAACCAATAGCCAAATTTAAATTGGAATTCTAAGATGTTTTCTGGTGAGTGAAAGTGGCATATCTTAGTACAAAGATTATGCCTTAATATCGTTTCCTCAGATTCCTTTTGAATAGTCATTGTTTCTAGACTTTATCCTGGTTATTTAGAATTCTCAAGTAAATGATTTTGAGTACACACACACACACACACACACACACACATACACACACACATCTTTACTGTGAAATAAGGTACATATCTTAGTGTTTTTATGTCAGAGCCTATTTATGAAATATAACTACCAATTAAATTTAAAATGCTTGTTAACCTTTACTTATTTTTAATCCTATAAATTTATTATTCTGAACCAGAATGTTATTAAATTCTCACTTGGTTATGATTCTGACTGTTGTTTTAGGAATGCTGTTTCTATTGAGCAGATGTTTGACATCAAATTTAATCTTTTTTCTCTCTTCTAGGTAAAAGATAGAGTATATCAAGGTAAATTTTTAGGTTTCTTAAACTTGTATTGGTGTTTGATGTGTGTTTTATGTATGTTAGAAGTAGATACAGTGACTTTTAATGTCTATTACTTTTTTTACCTCCTGAAAATTTTACTATTCCTAGGTTGCTAGCATGGATAACTGAGTAGATGATGATGGTTCCAACTCTGAGATAGGAGATAAAGAGGAGGAACAAATTGTGGATAGGGAGATTTAATTTAAGTTTTAATTTGGGGCAGATTAACTTTGAATATTGATGTAATGCAGATGTATTACATTTGAAGAGTATTTCTATGCTAATGATTTAATCATGCATTAAGTAATTGAGTGGATAATTTAAAGAATGGTAATGTGAATCAGTATGCTTTCATTTCTGTTTTTCTTTGCAAAGAATTAAATGATTCCATTTTCTGAAAAGAAAGTGTTTTGAGAAGGGAGGAATATCGAGCTACAACACTTTACTGTATTTCCCATCTGTGAAATAAGCTTAAATTGAAATATCATTTTGGATGGGAAGGGTACCTGGGATTGAACTCTGGGGCACTCTACTGAGCCACATCCCAAACCCCCTATATTTAGGGACCATGTCTCACTTAGTTGCTTAGTGTCTCGCTCTTGCTGAGGCTGGCTTTGAACTTGGGATCCTTCTAGCTCAGCCTCCTGAGCCACTGGGATTACAGGTGTGCACCACCGCGCCCAGCAAAATATCATTGTTCTTATATTTTTCTTAAATTTTAATAATTTTATACTCTTATTGCTAATAAGCATAGATTGCTTTTTAAAAGCATAATAGTTATGCTAAGAAGTATTTCCTCATAGTACCATATAACATGTCTTTGCTTTTAGTAGATTGAGTAATTGGATTTCATTTAGTGATTGTAATAATCTTGTGTATTTCCCCCTTTTAGTCACTGAACAGCAAATTGCCCAAAAGATAATCAATTTTATGAAAAAAGATGAAGAACTGATACAGAAATTTTCAAAGTATGAACAGAAGGTATAATTATTTTTTTGTTTCTTTCTCCCTTGGTTCTAGCTTGAATCATTTCTACCTGTTTTAATTTAAAAATCATATTTTAAAGTTTTTATTTCATTTCCTACAAATCATCCAAATTCTAAGCAGTCATATGTATTAAGTACTGCTTTCTTCTGGAAAGGGTCACTTGTCTGGAAGTAACTTGTATAGTAGCACTATAATTTGTGTATCTTAATTCTGAATGCTTTATTTACATAGATAAAGGAATCAGAGAAACAGATCCAAGAAACCATGAAACAAAATATGATTCTTTCTGATGAAGCAACTAAATATAAGGTAAAAATCCCTTCTTTGGGGGGAATTACATTCTAAACTCAAAAGTAAATGTAATGAGTGAGTAATCTTGACACCTTTTTTCCCAGGATAAAATAAAGCTTCTTGAAAAAGCTAAAGAATTTCTGGATGAGAGAGCTAAAAGTCTTCATGTTATGTTAGAATCTGAAAGAGAAGAGAATGCTAAGAATCACGACTTGGTAAGAGTTTTGCTGCTAAGTGTTGCTTTAATTTGGCTTTTGAAATATTTTGTAAAATTGGTTAAGTTGAACTTAGTCTAGCTGTTAACTAAAGTAAGATTAGGAGTCAAGGAAGTTGAACCCACATCTGTGCCCATTTTGTGGAACTTTTAAGTACTGATACAACAAATTATTTTTATGGGCCTAGGAAATATTTTTATTCTCAACCTTGGATAATTTTCATATTGCTTTGCTCTGCCCTTGGAAACATGCAGATCAACTAAAAAACTATTGTCCAATTGAACAGTATTTGTTTACTTTTTACTTGAAAGAGTAATGAATTAATCAATTTTCTGTACTTAAAAAAATTTTACTTACATATTTCATTTTCAATTTCTATAAGTTTCTGTAATTACATAAAAGTTGCAAAAGATAGTAGAGAGTATGTTCTGAAATATCCTACCCCCAAGTAAGCTTGATCACCTAGCTGAGGTAGTATTTATCAGATTTCGTCACTGTAAAAATTCTTTCCAATCCTTTTCATATTATATTCTTTGGAAGTTACCATGCACAGCCCACAGTTAAAGTATGAAGAGTTACGAGCTCAGGATGCAGCTCATGGTAGAGCACTTGCCTAGCATGCATGAGGCCCAGGATTCAATCCCAGGCATTGCAAACAAAGATTGGGGAGTTATGTCCACTTCCTTAAGGAGCGAATATCTTTATAAATTTTTGGGAATTCTTCTGTATGTGAGATTAGTCTATTCTCCCTTAAATTTTATCATTTTTTACTTCAGATAAGAAAATTTTAAAAATGATCTTGGGAAATTTTTTTTCTCTATCACTAGAAAAAAAAATTACTAATTTGAACTGATTTATTTAAAACAGTAATTAATTAATTTTCTATGCTTTAAAACATTTTATTATTGCATTATGATTTTCTATACTTTGACCTCTTTTTCTGGTTATCTCATAAACAGTAAGGTTGTGGATGCCATGAAATATTTATGACTTCATTTTCCCTCATCTCTTTCAGTTCTTGATTTTTTGCTTAGTCCAAAGCTGGATCCCCTGCATTACTGAAATGTAATGGGATGGCTTGACAAATATTTTGTTGTGTTTATCTTTTTTAGTATATATATGTGTGTACACACACGCACACACGCACACACACACACACACACACATATCACTATTTCTACTGAAATCCTAATGCATATTTTGTGTTCTGTTTTCACCTGGCAGATAATTGAAAAAAAGAAATCTATAGAGAAGCTTGAAGATGTCATTTCAGTGAATACTTCTGAATTTTCAGAGGTAAAGCTGCCAACTCTTGCTAATGGGATAGTTGGCATAATGGGATATTAATACTATATCTTAGTTTTGTTGCGGACCAAAAATTTGAAGTGTGCTAAAATGTGCAAAAAATGAGAACTATATGATGTCTGGTTTGGGAAAGTATAACTTTGTTTTTTCTTTGGAATTAATTCACTAACTCTAGTGTTTTGCATTAGCTTCAAATTGTCTTTAATGAAGCTAAGCTTCGTGAAGAGAAGGTGAAGTTGGAATGCTGTCAGCTTCAGAAAGAAAATACCATACTTAAGACGACGAAAGAGCAGGTAAAGAAAATTTGATGTCATACATAATGTAAACTAGAGAAGTGAATATCATTATCTTGTATCTTTCTTGGATCTGTTTCTGAGGTAAGGAATATTCATGTAGGACCTTTTCTAGATATGCAAAGTTTAAACATGCTCCCTAAATTGAGTGCATGTATATGTTCTCCATCTGTTTTGGATTTTTGGATTATTGCTTTTCTTATCAAATGTCAATCAGTTATTAACTTGCATAGCCTCAAAGAAACTTTTTAAACCAGAAAATTAAGTATTTTATGATCCTCTTTTGAGTAGTTACTGATTTACTGGCCAAGGGAAGATTACATGATAAGGAGTCTAAATTTAGGAGACAGTCATATATGCCCAGCCATTCCTGCTGGAGGTAAATTATTTGAATTGGCAGCAATTTTCTGGGGAATGCAATAAACAGGGTCAACTTCCTGAGAACTCTGATGTTCTTACTGCAGCTGTGAGAGTTGGGGCCACTCTGCCCTCTTCCTTAACCAAGGTCTCAACCCCCTCCATTGAGGCAGGCCACCGAGGAGTATGGTTCTCTATTTCTTTGTCTAAGTCTTGTAGTCCTGATGTATCCAGTGCAGAAACCCCTCCCTAACCCACAGGAATTCATGTGTTTTGACTTTTCAGTTGCAGCAGGAAGTCAAAGACTGGTGTACATCACACGCTGAGCTCAGTGAACACATCAAATCATTTGAGAAGTCCCAGAAAGATTTACTTGTATTTCTTAATCACAAAGATGATACTATTAATGTAAGTTTATACTCCAAATACATGTTTCATCTCATGATTTCTCCTGAAATTTTCTGAATTAAAATCGAGAGTCTTCCAACCTTTTGCTTCTTTTCTAGACTTTGACTAATTATATCACACAGTTGAATCGGTTACAATGTGAATCTGAATCTGAGGATCAAAATAGAGAAGATGAGTCAGATGAATTAACCAACGGAGAGGTAGCAGGTAAGATCAGTCTCAGGGAGGTTGAATCCTTTTTTTGCTTTCCTGTCTTTAATTAAGTATTTATACAGATGCCACTTTTCAGCTAGCTGATTTTCTTCTTAAGCTTCAGGGTTGTAGACACATATCACTGGATCTATAGATATGTCTGTTGCATTGGCAGAGGTGGGTTGCTGGGGTATAATGTAGCAATAGGCATGTGAAGAACACTGACCTTTTCTATCCCATTGAAAACTAGTAAGTACACTGCAGCTACAATAGTCACATCCTGTACAATACTTAGAGTATTGAACATTGTACAGTAAGAGAAATTTATTTCTTATGCAGATGATAGTTGATTTTGATACTCATCATCTCTATGGCTCTGTGGTTTTAAGGTCCACAGTCAGTCTTAAGAGTCCAGAGGTAGTTGGAACCATAAACTAAGGCTGTGAGAACAGAGTCTAGAGACTATCAGAAAGCTAGAGAGAGGGAGTGTAACAGTGTTTACTGATGAGG
The DNA here is from genome assembly GCF_048772815.1 of Callospermophilus lateralis. Classification (NCBI taxonomy): domain Eukaryota; kingdom Metazoa; phylum Chordata; class Mammalia; order Rodentia; family Sciuridae; genus Callospermophilus; species Callospermophilus lateralis. The sequence continues at coordinate 2,281,223 of NW_027512709.1, forward strand.
AAAATATTTCCAGATGTTTTCTCCCAAGTTGGATATTGCTTACATAGCAAGTATTTCAAACCACACCTGGTAGTAGATTCAGGGAGAAAATAGAGGATTGAATCTTTCTAAATAAGACACTTACTTGCCCAGGTGAAGATAGATCTGAGAGAGAAGAAAAGCTTTTATCTTACAAGAATAGCATAGATAACATTTTAGTTGTGCAAACTAGAAATTCACCTTTTTTTGTTTTGTTTTTAAGACAGACAGTACTTTTATTTATTTTTATGCTGAGGATCAAACTCAGTGCCTCACACATGCTAGGTGAGCACTCTACCACTGAGCCACAACCCCAGCCTGAAATTCACCTCTCTCTCTCTTTTTTTAAATCTAAGCTTGCAATTCTCTTAAAAGTCATTAGTCTAATCAGTTTAGTTATTTAATTGATTTTTTTTTCTTCTGGTGTTTGAACACAATCATTATTTAGTTTGGGGAAGTTAGGAGAATATAGAGTTAAAAGTAAGGAAAGAAAAAGCAAAAGTCTTTTGTTTTTTAGGTGATCGGAACGAGAAGATCAAAGATCAAATTAAGCAGATGATGGATGTCTCTCGGGTATAGTTCTTTGTAAGAGTCCCATAGTGCCTGTGAATTCTTCCTGTGCCTCACTTTTAAGAATACCTCTCTTTTCTGCAATTTTTAGACACAAACTACAATATCAGTAGTTGAAGAGGATCTAAAACTTTTACAACTTATGCTAAGAGCCTCGATGCCCACAAAATGTAATCTAAAAGGTGGGTTCTTTTTGAGAAGAAATTGCCATGTTGGAAAGACTTAAAATTTTATTGGAAAGATAAAGAATGGCTTCTTGCTTTCATGCTTCTTACTTTTCTTGGCACTACTCCCTCAAACAAGTTCTTAAGTCCTTGTACACATATAGAGATAAGCTGTTTTATCCTTTACAGACCAAATAAAGAAATTAGAAGGTGACTGCAATTCACTACAGTCTTCTAAAGTTGGACTGGAAGAGGAATGCAAAACTCTAAGGCAGAAAGTGGAGATTTTAAATGAACTCTACCAGAAAAATGAGATGGCACTACAAAAGTAAGATTTTCATTGTTTGTTATTGTTATCACTGTGTGAACTAATAGATAATTTTATGTTTTCTTAAGATTATTTACAATTTCTTCTAGTTGTAATAAGTAGAGATTTGTCTTTTTTCCTTTGTGTTTGTTTCCTATAAGTTGCATTTTTCTTTCCATTGTCAGTCTTAAGAGTCCTGAGGTAGTTGGAACCATAAACTAAGGCTGTGAGGACATCGTAATCAATTGTCAAATTCATATGAAGGCAGGAAGTGGTAAAATGGTATTAACAGTCACTGATGTGGAAATACCTCTCAAAGTTCTAGACCCTTTCTATGATCTCCCTATTTATTTTAATTACCTTTCATTGTGATCAGTTATGTAATTCTAATGTTTTGAACTTGTATCTCTAACTCTGGACCTTTAAAAATACTGAGTGATTTGGAATGACATGTTTTAGTAGAATAAAAACTTCAAAAAGGGATAATATTTACTTATTGATGATACAAGTTTTGGACTTGAATATCTCAGATGTTCACACAAAATTGAACAGTGGCAAGGACCTTAGGAGTTATGATTACAGAAGTACTTGTTTGTAGAATATATTTATATATTAATCTTCTTAGTGTGGAGCTAGTTATTTTTTGAAAGTTCATTTGAAGTTTTTAATCCACAAAAATACTTGGATTCTCTAAAAATAGGTTGTGTCAGATTTTATTTGTTTGCACCTGATTTTACTCATATATATATATATATATATATATATATATATATATATATATATATATATATATCTTGTAAAGCAAAGACAGACCTTCTTACAGACCTAACTATTTTTAGGTATTTTGACTTCTGTTGCCTAATTAATGCTTTAAATATTGAAACCTTTCCATTAACTTTTCTAAAATTCTGTGATCTCCAATCGACCTTTTTAGAATCTCAAATTTTTGTTCAGGCCAGTTCTAAATTCCTGGCCTGTTTCAAAGAAACATTTCTCATTTTATCACTTTTTTTTTTTAAAAGAACACTTGTTTTCTCTGTCCCTACTAGTAATCTGAATGACCTAAATGGCAATTAATTTTTTTGTAATGCAGTTAAATTGTAGCACTATTTTTCTCAACTCCTCCAAAATTCATTCAGTCATCATCTGTGGTTTTTACTCTTTTTACTGATCCCCAGGTACTATGTTAGTTCATGCCTGTGTCATCTTTTCTGTTTCTAACCTAGATCATCTGTCTTCATTCTACATTTTTTATATTTGTATATAACTTATTTCAAATTCTTAGTAGTTTTCTCTATAGCCGCTTGAGTGGACTTTCTAAAATATAAGTCTGTCCATGTCAATATGTGCGTGTGGTTTATGAAGAATTTGCTTTCTATTTGATGACCTGTTCTTTTTTTCTTCCTTGTATCTTTTTAATATTTTAAATATTTTTAATTATTTTCCTCATCCCCTGTATAAGCTTGATGTAATCATAAATTATAATGGAATTATAATTATATAATTATAATTTTATTCATCTTCTCATAATTTAAAGGCCATGGTATATATTCTGGATTTAATAAAAACCTGACATAGATTAATAGGTTTATTATTTTTTTTTATGGGCTTTAAGTAGCTCCTGAATCAGATAACTGTTGTGGCATTGTATGTTAGTACTTCATATACTGTGAACTCCACAAGACATTCATTCAATTTATACACATATTTAAAGTTTCTGTAGTTCTGCATTCTACACTGTTGGTTTCTTATTTGAAATTATTTTCATTCTATTTGAACATTGTCCTTTAATGATAGATTTGATTAGTGTATCAAAGGTAATACAAGGATAAACAGAGAATAGTATTTTACTCACTAAATATTGCTACCTTTATAATCTGTATTAGGTTGACATGAACTTCATGATTAGAGTTAAAACCAGTTTCCATTTTTAAAGGATCTTTCTTTTGGCTACTGAATTTTGACTGTTACTTAGTTTTAGCAATTTAAAAATATCCAATTAATTACCATCTGTTTTAAATTTTTTTTTAAGGAGTCCATTATCATTGTTGTTTGGTCTTATCCCTCTTCTAGTTTCTGTAGTCCTTTCTCTTTTTTAACAGTTGTATTGGGAAGTGCCTAGGTGTAGTTTTCCCCACCCCACCCACTTTTCCTCTTGCAGTTATGTTGCTTGGGACCATTAAACACTTCTTGAATTTTCGAGTCTTTTTCTAAATGTTGATTTTACCTCATTCTCTCTTCTGATTATAATAATGTATATTAGAATTTGATTTCCCCTGCCTCCTACATTCTGGATTTACTTCTTCTGGATATTTTCTTCTGACCTATGTTAAAAGCTCTAGGATTTATTTCACTTCCCAAATCTGCTGTTAAAATCATTCATTGAGTTTAGGATTTTAAAAAATTCAGGGTTTAAAATATTATTTTAGTTGTAGATGGACACAATATTTTATTGTTTATAGGATTTTTTAAGAGAGAGAGAAAGAATTTTAATATTTATTTTTTAGTTTTTGGCAGACACAACATCTTTGTTTGCATGGGGTGCTGAGGATTGAACCCGGGGCCGCACGCATGCCAGGCAAGCACGCTACCGCTTGAGCCACATCCCCAGCCCGACACAATATTTTATTTATTTTATGTGGTGTTGAGGACTGATCCCAGTGCCCCACACATGTGGGGCCTGTGCTTCACCACTGAGCCACAACCCCAGTCCTATTTCAGTACTACAGCTCAAACCCAGGACCTTGAGCCATGTGCTCTACTATTGAGCTACCTCCCCAGACTCCTTGCTCTTTCTCATAAGGGACTAGGGTCTTACTGCTTTCCAAGATGTCTTTAATCTCATAATTCTGCCTCTGCCTCCTGAGTATCTTCGACTGTAGGTAGGTCACCACACCCAACTATTTCTTTGTTTTATAGTTTCTAATCCTTTGACAAAATTCATAATCTTTTTTTTCCTCTTTTGTGGTGCTGGGGTTTGAACCCCAGAGCCTTGTGCATGCAAGGCAGCACTCTACCAACTAAACTATATTCCCAGCCCTGAAATTCATAATCTTGACTTTACTTTTTTGACTATATAAAGCACAGTGATTTTAAAACATGTGCGGATAACCCCATTAGCTGGTTTCCTTTTCTGTGGGATTTTTTCTCACAGAATTTTGTCTTATGGAGTGCCTGGTCAGTTTTGATTGGCCAACATTGTTGTGATAATTATAGATGAAATTTGAGGACTAAGACGAAGTTATCTTCTTATAGAAAAGTGTTGAGGTTACTTGAGTAAGATTGTCACTTTAAACTTAGTCAGCAATTAAGATAATTAAAAAATGACTTGTCTTTTCAATGTTTTTCAGTATTGTTCCTTTTGGATTTTTTTGCCTGTTCATCACTTAAGTGTGCAGTACTTTCTAATCTAAACTCAAAGGCTAGGGCTTTTATTAAGGGTCCCTTTATTGGTAGCCTCATTTTTTCTCTAAGCCCAGGAATTTAATGAAGGCTTGGTTCAGACTCATATCTTTGTGTTATCTTCAATAGGAGAAAAGTATCTTAAAGTGCCAGCCTTACTTGTAATTCTGAGATTCCTTTTTCTAATGGATCTTGGCCACATACATATATCTTCACTGACTTTTTAGCTTGGATCCCTTCAAACACAATTTTATATTCTTAGATGTTTTGATTGTTCTTAGTGCTCTCAGACTAACTCTTTGATAATTGGAAACAAAATTCTCTCTGTCCTTCAAGATTCAGTTTTCTCCATATTCTTTCTTAAGCCAGTGGGGAAAATTATTATATTCCTTTAGGCATCATTTATACCTGAAACAGTGAGCTCTTTTATTCTTTAGCATCTTACAAGGTAACTAGTATATTATAGCCACTCATAAAATACTTGCTGAAGAATTAAATGAGAAGCTATATAAGAATATATTATCCCCTTTTTCTATTTGGTACCAGTAATCCTTTTTTACTGTAGTTCTTCTGATTTATGGAAAATTAAGTTTCAAGTTAATTATCTTTTGAATTGGAAATATGGCTAAAGTAGTACAAAGATAGCAGAAAATAGTATTTTTTAAATCATTAAATGTGGCTACCTTTGTGTCAGTAGATGAACATCTTGAGTTTCATGATCAGAGTTAAAACTTGTCAGTAGATAATACTCTGATAGTGGGTCACTTTGGCTTCTTTTTCTGGTTGATAGACATTATCAAAACTCAGATTTGTCTTTTTGCTTAATTTACAATTCTTTTGAAATAAATATCTAAAGTGTGAAAAATGTTCTGTGGTTAATTGCATAGCTAAAAGATATATTCTAGAAGATTTTTTCTTTGACTGACTATATGGTACCAGTCTTGGATTGAGAAAAGAGTTCCTCCATGACAAAGATATACTTAGTGTCCTACCCATGGCAGAAACGAGAAAAGAATTATCCCCTGCTTTATCCTAATATGTTTAATTATGTTAGGTTGATCAGTCCTGATCTTCCACATTGAAGTAAAGTGAGTTTTTATTATCTTACACACAGGAGACTTGCCCTTGGGGCACATGTTGTTTTCACATTTATTTTATTTACTGGTAAGTAGAGAATTAAGAGGATAAGTTAGAAAATGTAAGTGATTTGCCAGAGTTTGATTTATGAAATTGCAGGTTTGAATTCCTATTTTATGTGCCTAAGCATTTTATAGAATTGTGGGAAGTGATATTCACAAAGAGAAACTTTTGATTTGATAACTGGTTTTCTTTTAGGAAACAGAGTCAAGAAGAATGTGAGAGACTAGAAAAAGAGCAGCAGCTGTCAGCTGCAGATGAAAAGGTGGTTTCCGCTGTACAGGAAGTTAAAAATTACAAGTGAGTTCAGTTTCTAAAGGAGGGTGTTAATGTCTCATGAATTAGTGTTAGCTTTCTTTTTAATTTTTTTTTTTACATTATGTAGATAGAAGAAAATAGCATGGAAGTATAAATAACGAGAGGATATGAACACATTCAATTCACACAGGAGAAAAAATAAATTTCAACTTAACAAATGAAAAATGTTAACAAAAATTTACTTGTACCCAATGGGCAAGACCATAGGGAACTTGGTCAATGCAAACAGTTCTGGGGGTTTTGTATGTTGTAGTAATTCTTTAAGAAATCAGTTTGCTGTGTGTTATATCAAGACCCACAAAAGTGTGGCATTTGATAGACCTTGGAAATCTTCTATGGATATAATTTGAAAAAAAGAAAAAGTTTTAAGGAGGAAGATATTTCTAGCAGAATTACTTGAGAACACACTGATGAACAGTTAAGGAAATTATAATTTATCAATTCAGAATCTCTAGCAATTAAATGATAAAGAAGTTATTAGTATTAGGTTTTTATTTTATTTATTTATTTATTTATTTATTTTTGGTGCTTTACTACTAAGCTACATCCTTAGACCTTTTTTTCACTTTGAGACAGCGTCTCAGTTGCATAGGTTCCCACTTAATTGCTGAGACTGACCTCGAACTTGTGATCCTCCAGCCTCAGCTTCCCAATCATTGGGATTACTGGCATGTGGCATTGCACCTGGTCTGTAGTATTAGTTTTGAACACACTGGATTCATATAACTTTAGAAATGTTTTTCTTATGTATGATAAAAGTCTTTAAAAGTATAGCTGATGGAATAAAGAGAAAATGGTCAGAATGTTTCAAATTTTATTCAATTGTTGTAATTCTTAGGCGGAGAATTGAAGAGATGGAAGAAGAATTACAGAAAACCGAGCGCTCATTTAAAAACCAGGTAGTAATTAATACTGTCCTGTAGTTGCAGAATTCTTTGATATCTAATACAGACAATTATAGGCTATAATAATGAATCCCTAAAAACATTTTTTTAATGTGTTGCCTTTTTCAGATTGCTATGCATGAGAAGAAAGCTCATGATAATTGGGTAAGATTTTTTTCCCCTTTTCTTTATTTTTGCATAGCCTACCGCAACTGAATTTGAATATTTTCTCTTTAATAGCTCAAAGCTCGTTCTGCAGAAAGAGCTATAGCTGAAGAGAAAAGGGAAGCTGCTAATTTGAGACAGAAGTATGTGATTTTTGGTATCTTACTGTATGTTTTATAGTGTTTTAAGGTTATGCTAGATATTATCTATGATTGCTGTTTCATAATTCAGCCCATTCTTTCTCAATATTCAAGACTACTGAAAATGACCCAAAAGATGGCAATGCGGCAAGATGAACCTGTGATTGTAAAACCAATGCCGGAGAGACCAAATTTACAAAATCCTCCTCGGAGAGGTAGGGGGCACTTTGTAAAAGGAGCTATTTTATTTCTTGGTGCAGAATGTATGTAAATTACTTTTTATTTCTGTGTGTAATGGTTATGAAATAATCTGAATGATTTGCTAAAGCGGGAGGTGTGGGGGTTGGTGTCAGGGAGAAGGCTGCCTTAAAGTAGTAACACGGCATTGTTGTCTTTAGGTCCACTGAGCCATAATGGCTCTTTTGGTCCATCCCCCGTGAGTGGTGGAGACTGTTCCCCTTCACTGACAGCAGAGCCAGCTGGGAGACCTCCTTCTGCTACTCTTAATCAAAGAGATATGCCTAGAAATGGATTTGGTGAGCATTCACATGTTGCTTTATAGTAAACTGCTTCAAGGTTTTGATTTTTTTCCCTTTTGAATATTCTAATGAAAACATAGAATTTGGGCCTGTACAATATATAGAAGATAATTTCTTACTTTATCTTAGTGAATGTTTTCTGTAAAATCTGTTCTAGAATAGAAAACATTTTTTTTTCCCTGGAGGTCCCTGTATTGTTTTTTCTTTTAAATTTTACACTGTGAAGTGTAAACCTTTATCTTTAAATTAAATCTCTATGGTGTTCCTTTTCCACATATTATAAAAGTAGCCTTAAACTTTATGTAGCATACATATTTCCAATATGAAATACTTAGTCTTATTTCCAATTCTAAATAGGACTGTAGTCTTGGTAAGATTGGAAGTCAGGTTATACAGACTAAAGAAAAGCCAACTTACACATACTTCAAGTCTGTAGCTTAAAGTTTAGGACCAGTACGTATTAATTTGCTGTTCTATCAACCCAAGGCAGTTCTTTATTTTACTTAAGTCTCTTCATAAATTGTGATTTATGTATTGGGCAACCCATTTTTTTAAAATATTTTTAATTGTAGATGGTGTGGTGCTGAGAATCAAACCCAGTGCCTCACACATGCTAGGCAAACACTCTGCAACTGAGCTACAACCCCAGCCCCTGAGCAACCCATTTTAATGTTGCTTTCTAGTTATTGTTGAACCCTGACCTGTCCACCAGTGGTTTATTTCTTCTGAAAAATACATACAAGGGCTCTGATCTTTCTTTCCCAAGGGTCAATGGATGGACCTTTACCTCGTACTCAATGGTCTTCTGAGGCATCTGGGAAACCCGTTGCCTCTGGTAAAGAGACCAAGTAATTTCAAAGAATCTGTAATTGTGGATGCAGGATTTTTATTCTCTTCATGTTAGAATAAGTCTGAATCCATTCTTTGATCTCTAACAGACCCAGGATGTGGTCCAGCTCACATGAACAGCAGCTCCAAAAGTTCTTCTCCAGCTAAGGTGACGGATGAGGGCAAGGTAAGTTCTGTAGTTACTGTGAATCACGTGGTGGTGCAGGAACATGTTGCTTTCCTACAGTACTTGCTCTTTGCTTTATCCTTCTTTGTGTTCTATTTGTACCATCCCATTTGTTTTTTAAAAAGCAAACTGTTCCCCAAGAACCTGAGACCCCCTCAGTTTCTACCATTACTTCTTTAACTGAGCATCCAGTTGGAGTAAGTACTTAGAGGTTGAGAACTGAATTGGGTTTTATTCTGTGCATTTCTGGGAAGGATATTCAGAGCATGACACTGATCTTGTTTGCTTTAAACTGCATGCAATATTGAGCTTACTTTTCTCCTTGGAAATGTGGCTTAAGTGTGTACAACTATAATGAACTACAGAATGTGAAAAGTTATCACTCTAACTTTATATGGTGTTTTGTGTTGAATGTTCTAAGGCAAAGTAAATTCATTATAAATTATATAATTCATCATTTTTATTTTTGTTTGGAAGAATGCTATTTAAGAATTCCTCCATTTGTGCAAACCCTATTTTGAGTGATTTGAATTAGATTGGTATCAGATTTTCTGAAAGTGAAATACTGTTTCAGTGCAACAATGATAATCTGAAATGACCTCTTGAGCCAGTCCCAAGCAATGGTCTCATTTGTTCACATAAGTGCATTTTCTTGTAACTGTGTTGCTATTATATCTGGTAGGTCTTCTGCAGCTCTATAATAAAATAAATTTTTAATTGTTTAGTTTCAAACTCACTACTCATAGGAAATGATAAATCAATATCTCAAATGGTGTACAGTAAATGAAAGTAAATATTAAAGCCTTGTCTTCCTAATTTGTGTATATAGCATTGTGTTGGAAAATACTTCTCAAGTTCCAGTGTATACATATTCCAGGAATATACATCTCTGGAGCAATCTAAGGGCAGCTTAGATAAGACCCCCAAACCCCTTTGTAGTAGAAGATTTAAAAGAGAGCAAAGACCCGTTGTTATAGAGGAGTAGAGGTGGGAAAAGCATGGCTTGGAGGCAAACCTGGGATTGAGACCCTTTAATATGCAGTGTGGCCTTCAACAAATTATGATAATCCATTTGCTTTTGTTCCCTCTTATTTAAAACAAGACAGTCTACTTAAAGATCTCAGAGGTTGAATAATTATGAAAGACTTACTGAAGATACTCTGAATAGTAGCTATTATTACATGGGTACAGAATGTATTTTTCATTTTATTCTGTTCATTCTTAATATGGAAGTAATGAGCTACTGTGATGAAAGGGAAGTGATGGGGAGGGGGGGACTCCCTTTGAAATAGGTTGTAGTGAATACAGCATGACATACTGGTCAGAAATCACCTCTGTTAATAACCTCTGCCAGTCCTCTTGCCTTTCCCTTTCCTGTGCAGATATAATCACTAACAAACTGCTCCCTCTTGTGGAATCCTTCTAACTTCTGTAAGCTGTCAGTGGGAATACACAGGAGGGGTGGGTAGAGTTTTGTTGCACTGATGGTATTCTCTGGACAGGTGCCTGTTTTGGGTTTTAGCTTTTATCGGTGTTGGTACTTTGTCTTAATACATAGGAATTTTAAAACTTTTAACTGCTTTCAAATCTTAAATTGCAGGTTAATATGGCTATGAAAGGGCCCCCTCCTTTCTCAGGGGTACCCTTCATGGGCCCCCCTATGGAACCCCCAATGGGACGGCCTCCACCACCTCCCTTTTGGTATGGACCGCCATTTCAGCTCGGTAGGCCTTTTGGGCCTCGGCCAATTCCTCCACCATTTGGTATGATGATCTGAACAGTAGTGATTGACTTATAAATCACATTCATCTTTCATTTCTATTGCTTGCTAAAACAGTTGGTTGCTATCTCAGGTCTTAACAATGAAAGGATACAACTGAGTACATTTTAACTTTTCCTCCAGTTTTCTGGGATATATGGGACACTACATAATCTTATACTGAGATAGGCAATAGCTATCTCATAGACAAGGATAAGGGGCTATATAGCGAAAAGCCACAAATATTACTTCTGCAGATGTTTGTTGAAAATATGTTGATATGCACTGCAATAGATGGAAAGGTGGATGAGACACATGCCATAACTTAAAATTTTGTCACAGATATGAAAATCCTATAACATAAAGTTTGTAATCACCCATAATGGAAGCATAAGAAGTAGGTTATAGAATATATAAAAGGAAAAGTCAAACCCTCCTTACCTTGAGAAAAGTCAGAGGGAAGTGTTAAAGAGGAGGATTTAACAGTGACCTAATAAATGTTGCTGATTTAATTAGGTGGCTGTGGAAGGCCTTTTCCAGGGGGCATGCACCTTGATTCTGATGGCATGTGTAAAGTCCATGCTGAAATACTTCATGAATTTTTAATGGATACAATAATAAATAGTGGGATTTCCTTTTATCAAAATTTCTTTGATGTAGTAAAGTTCTTATTTCATAATCTATCATCTTGTCATGGTAATATAGTACTTCCAAATATAAATGGAGCTCTTTTGAGATAGAAATAATTCTGCAATTATATAGTAGGGAAAGAAAAAAGATAAGCCTGGAGCTAGGTAGAGCCATGTTTAAATCCTTAATATGTTGCTTCATGGCTGGTTGGCCAGGCTATAACCTAAACTTGTTCTATTTCAGTTTGCCTCATCTGGCAAGTCAGGATGTTCACCAGTTGATGTTCTAGGCTTGGGAGAAATTAAAGACTATATTAACATACTTGAAATCACCCAAGTTCAGAAATTTCTGGGTATTTACATCACTTCCTTTTTATTTTCCAGGTCCTTGTATGCGTCCACCAATAGGCTTCAGAGAATATGCACCAGGTGTTCCACCTGGACAATGGGATTTGCCTTTTGACCCTCGTGATTTTTTTCCAGGACCTGCACCATTTAGACCTTTAGGCTCATTTGGCCCAAGAGAGTACTTCATTCCTGGTGCCCCATTACCACCTCCAACTCATGGTCCCCAAGACTATGGGCCACCACCTGCTGCAAAAGACTTAATGTCTTCAGGCTTTAAAGATGAACCTCCACCTACACCCGATTCTCAGAGTAGTGAGGGCTGTTCACAGGCCTTAAAACAGGGCCCATAAAATTAACCTCTGACACTTAGTCAGAAAGTGGACTATGAACTATTCATTGTGTTGAAGGATTATTGGCTTGAATATATAAAAGTTTATTTTAAATGCCTTATGTTTTTAGAATGAAGCTGCCTTGGTGCAGTATACATTTGGAGACAAAATATTTTCCCCCTAAATATCCCCCACTTAAACTAGAGTATCCTTCCAACTTTAAAACGTGCAATAAGGAATACCTTTGTTTTAGTTAATGTAGCATATACAATTGCTAAATGATTTAGAATGTCATAATTATGGACATTTCCTGTGGAAATGCTTTAAGAACATGTATTTCCATTATCCTATTTTTAGTGTATTCCAGTTGATAACAGAGAAATGGTGTTTTATAACCTTGATTTTTCTCTTTAAATATCTGGTCACAGAGACTGTTACGCTAAAAATGTTTACTCAAAGATCATAAACTTCATTTTCCTTCTTGCTGAAGTTCTTTGTTGTAATAGTTCATAAAAAATTGTTTATTAATATTTCCCAAGTGTCTGTTGATTCATTGGATCGTCATGAGACTTTGTGCCATTGGGGAAGCATGTAAACTCACTCTCAGAACTGAAGATGGTGACTTGGCAGCATATTTCCTGTTGCTCACTGTTAAGGAGGCTGGACCTTGGTCAACTGTGGACTTATACAGAGGAATTTCTTTTACTTGTGAGAAGTCTTGTGGCTCTATTTTTGTAGCACATTCATGTACTTTTTTCTAACCACTGTTCATGTGAGAATGGTTTTCTGAAAATGAGTTTACATTAGTAGCAAGAGTTGTTTGGCCTGAAGTTCTACTGCTTTTGCCATTATTGCATTATAACAGTAAAATATAGGGTGGTATGTTGTGTCTATAAAAAGTAAGGAAATTAACCAACAATAAAAATTAATTTAAAAAAAAATAATAAGGAAATTTCTTTAAAAAAAATGTACACACACACTCTTCTCTTTCCCATACCTTGCCACTGATTTTCAAGGAATATGATAAAAAAATTAGAAAAGTATAATCCTCTGAGAAAGAATGAATGAAACTCTAAGGCTTATAATGTCTTTAATCAGCAACTATGGGCTGAATTAAATTCTTTTTTTTTAACAGATACTCAAATATATTTTATTTAAAAATCAATTAAAGCAAGTCCTGAATCTGTAACTACTGTCTTTAAAACAATGTTCCTAACAACTAGCTCTCCAGAGCTGTAATTTTAATTACAGCAATTTTAACAGTACATTTTAAGAGGTTTAAGATTTAAATAAAATTATAAAAGCCTGGTACTTCTGTTTACTGCTAGACCATATTCTTCTATTCTTTACTAGAAAGTAATAGGATTGTTGAAACCTAGAATATATCATTGTTCTTTTTATGTCCCCTAAGTATTCTCAAAATAGGGGAAAAAGCTTCAGTGTGAAACAAAATCTCTAAACTTCTGAAGATGACTCAGAATCAAAAAGAATGAGTCCATTAGGAAGAATTCAATCTACATAGCCTCCATTTAATATCAGAAGCAGCAGCTGTGTGTAAGAGGAAAACCATATAATAGCTTATGCCATTTTTAACCATGTAAAATAAAATTTAAGTCACAAACACCAATTTTGAATGTATCTTTCAACCTCTACAGGACACAAGGCAATGCTGAAGTTACTATAACTTCTAATTTTAAAATAGCATTTAAATAAAGGTGATGTCAGCTAGGAAGATAGATTTTCAAGGAAAGCCAGATTTATTTTTTTATTCAAAGCAACAGTAGTTTTCCCTCTAAAGCCTTTTTTGTACTTATTCTATTAGTAAGCTATAATGCATTCTACGTAGTTTATCTGAGCAGTTCTGAACCCACCCATAGTTGCCTCTCCTTACATCCATCTGATTGTACCACTTCTGTAGCAAAGCCCAAGGTAGCTGCCCATATACCAGTTGTGAGAGAATACTGTCCCTTGATTCAATTATACTTTTGTATCTCAAAAGTTTTAGAAGTCCTCTCCAGCAAATTGTGTTTGAGTTTAGTTACTAAAATCATTTCATTTGTGAAGCAGTAGTGTTTCAACCTGAAAGTATTACTGCTATATTTGTAATTATTGTCCAGTGACTCATCCCCTTCCACACTAGAAAGTAAATTTAAACAACTAATTTGTGAGATACAGATTGTTTTGTGTTAATTGCTTCAAGATAAAACCACCTTTTTTGGCGGGGGAGGTTTGATCATTCAGGTCTGAATTAAAGCTAAGCTAATGACAATGTTCAATTTAAGTTTGTTTAATGCTGATGAAAGACATTCCTACAAAGCATCCTCTTTTTTTTTTTTCATATAACCCCATTCTTTAGTGGCAGCTGGGGTTGTGGCTCAGTGGTAGAGTACTTGCCTAGCACAGGCAAGGCCCTGGGTTTAATCCTCAGCATCACATAAATAAATAGAGGTTAAAAAAAGCATTCTTATGTGAAGGATGCTAAATGTTTCTTCATATAAATTATCACTTTGAGGGGCTGGGGTTGCCTGTGAGGCACTGGGTTTGATCCTCAGCACCACATATAAATATAAAGGTACTGTGTCCATCTACAAAAAAAGGTGTTTTTTTTTTAATTATCACTTTGATATACATGTTTTATAGTCTATGAAAAAACAGAAAGAACAATGTATCAGTTTTGCTACATTTTAATAGTAGATTTTAAGGGAGCAACTTCAACATCAGTAACATCAAACAAAAAGGTACTGAGTACTCCACAGGGTACAGATTGCTGCCAAGCACCTTGGAAAGCATGACATGGAGAAGATGAGGCCCTTCTCTTGAGAAGTTTACAGTCTGGAAATTTTGACTACTCAGAGTTTCAGTTGAGTGAACATTTTATTAAGGCAAATTCTTCATTTCCTAGAACTACTGTAAACTGAACTATTTTTGCACTTGTGAAATTAACCCAATCCAGATGAAAGAAAAGACTAAATTTGGTTGAGAATTTTTTCAGCCTCATATAGTTTTATTAACATTCATCTAGTAAACAAAATTGACCTAACAGACAACTGAAAAATTAAAGACTAGATCTCTTGAAGTGCAAGGGCTAAAATAACTGTTATTCGTTTTAAAAAGCAAACAGATGGTATGATTAGGGTTTACACTAGTTTAAAAATAGGCCAAGTATTGCATTCCCTTCATGCATTGTTCATTTAAAATAGTGAATATTAAAATACATGGGTTCTACATGTAACCCACAAAAAAGCTCCTCACAAAACTTTTATGTTCTGTGTATCAAATATCCACCTTGTGTACTATGAAAGATTTATTTATGTCTCATCATTAAGTTAAAAGTAATGTAAATGGTGAAATTACAATAGGCTAATGATCTGCATATTTTCATATGAATGTCAATATATCTAAATAGGAAATAAATGGCAGTTGTATCTACCTATATTTAAAAAAAATAGAATATCTTTCCAGATTTTGCATACCCATCACTTTATAAAGACAAGGTATGCAGGTTTTAAGGTTTCACTATCAGTTGTCAGAAAAACAGCAGTTGTTCCTGCAGTATCTCATTAGCATCTGACTCAATTATATTTAGATGACATGATTTAAACCCACCCAAAAATTTGTAATTATTCTGAGAGAGATGGTTTTAATGTTAACCCTAGAATCATTAATGTTAACCCTAGAAACAATAGCAATGTGATGTAGAACAACTAATCAACATGACTAAAAATATGCTTACTTTCAGAAAAACAATCTGGTCATCTGGAAAAAAATCACAGCTACAATCTGGGGGGCACTCCCCTATAAGATATTGATCTGGTCAAGGCACACTATTTCTAAGTAGAACTATCAGATAAGGGTGAATTTAGTCCAGCTCTAAGGAACAGCCTATAAGACAGACCATAACTGATCCAATTTCCTTTCAAAGCAATCTGGAACTATCCTACCCAATTCAATTCAAAAGTTTGAAGTTAATTCAAATCAAAAGACCATATTGGAGCAAAAGTGAGCAAATGTGTAAACTCTAGCACATTCTTATTGCTGTATTTTAAAGTTTGAAGATGAGCATACCTACTACATCAGTATTGTTCCAGGAAGCAGGGTAGGAACAGTGGTAAATTAGGAAAAAGACTATTAATTGCAGAATTAATAGAAAAGTAAAAACATGTTTCAAAATCTACAATAAACCTTGTATCCAAAGGAGTCATAACAATGAGGTGCAGGACTTTAGTTCTGTGGTACAGCTTTGCAGTGGACTCACTGGCCTATAGGTACGGCTCACTTCCTGCCTCCTGAAGGATGAATATGCTACCCAGAGCTATGATGGTTTCTACTGAGTGGTATAATTCACAGAAATTCCACATTACTCATGTCAGAATCATTCATTGTGCAAAGTTTGATGTAGATGAAGATAAAGTGGTTTCTTGGTCAAAAACTGCAATTTCTTTCTTTTAAAGTCAGTGGGTTTCTTGTATCTGTAACCACAATAGAAAGATGATTGTTTAAAATACTTTGATGATTGATTTACTCCAATGTTACATTCTAGATAAGAGGGACTAAGAAGAAACATGAACTAGTAACCATTAGTACAGTATGAATCCTATATGTATGTCACTTACAGTTCTATTACAATTGGCCCAGGTTTAATCTCATCCATCTCCATGAAAGCAAAACACTTGGTGCTGGTAAACCTTTTTTTAGGCTTGTAGTATTTGAATTCAAAGAAGATAGCTGCACCTAAGGAATTAAAACAAACCACATAAGCCAGAGACTACACATTTCTTATGTGTCACCAGAAGCCTATGATTTTACAAAGTAACATGTGTCAAACAGTCAGATGACACAACTGTTGATAACTCACTGTGGCTGTCACTCCAAGCTCTTCTACCATGTCTGAGTGACATTTCTCCATATCATTTAATTCTACAAAGTACAACAAAATTGTATAGCAAGAATGTAAGTTATGTACACAGGTAGAATCATAAACTACCAAAGAATATAAAATATTAAATACCACAAGAAAAACAGAAGTTACTTAAGTATCAGCAGTACCTATAGAAATGGTTTCAATAAGCACCTATATTACAATAGAAATTTAAAAGAGTTCCTTTGATATTTTATTTCTCTCCCTCCTGAAACCACCATGCCCAGATTGTCCTTTCCATATTCTTACAAACTAACTGCCAGTTATAGTATCTTTTTACCCAATGCATCTTATTGAAAGAAAAAAAATAATTTCTTAACTGTTAGAAAGTAATCATTAGGTTCCTAAAAGGACTTAAGGTAATTATTAGAGAACCTGCTTTCCTTAACTCTGTATTATGAGAAATACTTCCCTGTCAAATAATATTTAACCACATTATTACACAACTAGATAATGCAACTGCTAATTCTCATATTTTAAAAAAAAAATTGTTGATTTGACTTTAAGTCAATATTCATAACTATGTGAAATAAGATCTTGTTTTAAGTACACTATCAACACAAACCCAGATAAGTACTTTCCTTAAGAAGTCCTTAAGAAGTCAGTAACTGATAATTACAAACCTTTGGTTAATTTTTTAATATGCTTCTGGAGCTCAATGTCCACATTAAAATGACCATATTTATCTTATCTTCTTGAAGCCACAGGAGTATCTTGCACAGGAGTTAAATCTATGCCATTCAGATCTGGAGAAACAAATAAGTTTCTGCTTATGAGCATTCACATATACAGACGGAAAATCTAGAAACTGCAAAGGTTACAGTTCCTAAAGAGGCATGGAAAGAGCTGAGAGGAGATTCTCAGGCTAAGAAATTCCTATTTGGTGTGAGCAAGTATGTGAGAGTTGTTGAAGTTCATGGGGTATGTGGAGAGAAATGAATATAGACTGGATAGGAGTCCTCATGAAGGGGACAAGGAAGCCTTTACATGGCCAAGTGGACAAAACTTGATCTTCATAATGAAGTGGTAAAAAGAACAAACATGTTTTCCTTAGGGAATATAATTTGCCACAATGGAGCTCTGCCACCAATTTCTAACTTTGATCAAGTATATGGCTTATTTAGAAAAGCCTTTAAACCTAACCTTATCATAATTTCCCTGTTAAGAACCAAAAATGGATGAGAACAGCCAACAAAAACCCTTTTGTTAATGAATAATTTTTCATATATATTATCTAAATTCTGGTTATACTGTTTACAACATACCCTGAATTTACAACAACCAGATGGTACGTTATATATAGTTTTAATTTTCTGTGTTTTAAAATCTCAGTTTAATGAAACTCAACATGGACTCATTTAATAACTTCTCAGTGTTTATGTGTTATTCATTTATGTGTCTCAAAAAGCTCAAAAACAATTTAGTACATTTAATAGTTAAAAAATATTTACATAAAAATATTTCAGTTTAACATATGCAAAGGTAACTTAACATTTACAACATCATTAAATATTTTTGTGTTTTAAGTATACTTTCTGAATGAGTATGCAGTTTTACAAATGGTCTATCAAACGATGTAAATATTTTCCAGTATACTATATATTTGATAAGTGGTAACATCGGAATTTAAAAGTGTACCAGTATTAGTGCTGTGGATTATGTTCTTTAAATAAATCTTTTTCTTTGTGGTCACATTTTTCTTTTAATTTGCACTAATTAACCCATGGATCTGACTTTATTTCTGCAATTGATAAAAGTTCCTCCATTTAATTTCAGCACCGATCTGTTCCTTTGGTGCAAAACTACAGATTAAAATAAGCCATTTGTACTAATTATAGTTATTTCTGTAAAATGGTATAATTTATTCCTTAATCATATCATCATCCCACGGGATTGCTTTCAGGGCATGGATGTTATGGATGCACCCTACTTCCCTGTCCCCTGATTTTCATCTGCCTCTGTAGGACTCACCTATGTAGATACCTCAGTAGCACAGGAAGAAGAGGGGCTGAAGCAGGAGAGATGGGAAAACAGGACATGAGGCTTTGTGTAGAAAACTACACACCCATGGAAGGTGAGAAGTGCTATTGTTAATCTACATCCTGAAGGCTGTAGCTGCTGTTAAGGACAATGTGTATGTTTAGTCTGCACATTAGCTGGAATCTGAAGAGCAAAAATCTATACAAACTCAAAAGCAAGTAGGAAATATATTTTGTAAGTCTTTCAGAACTGTGTTCTGTTATGATCTCTTCTAGGATTTTGCCTCATTATAGAATGCATTAAAGTAAGTTGTCACATATAAAACACCATCCCCTGTCAAAAACTTTGTCCCATATAAGAAAAAGCATAATGCAATTTGCCAGTTATTTACCCTTTACACTAACTGTAATATAGGGATCAATGCACTGTCCAGCGTCTTTCAGACCAATTTTCTCAATCCTGATAGTGAGTAATGTCATTCCCGGTTCTGATGGCAACCTTGGTAATAAAGTACCTGGCAACAGAGAAACCTCAATAAAAGTTAGCTCCACCAATAATTCAGAGTAAATACTTTGACAAACAGAAGATATAGCCTACCTCTTAAGAACTAGCTAGGCATTATGTATTTTTATTTCCAAAATTCATGAACATCTGATTTATACTTTTTTAGAAAAATATTTAATTTTACACATAATATATCTGCATTTCCCAACCATACAATCACCTTTAAGCAGAAATAATAATTTCTATAATAATAGTGTATAGTATGTATAATAAAAGTTTGTTAAAAACATCACTTGAGGAAGCCCAATTATACATAATAGTATAATATGCTCACATAATATTTATATTCCATATGTACTTCTATATTATACTCAGCATCTTAATATGAAGTGGTAGAACAAAGACAAGAAAAGCTTTTAAAATACTTGTTATTCTGTTCTAAAGTCTGAGACATTTAATATCAGAGTTGATCAATACATTCTTTCCTTTAGTTACTCCTAATAAAGAATAATTTACAATTTGATATTTATGTTTTAATTTAACTATATAGTCTAACTTCTATTCTTTATTCTATTTTGTATGATTTATTCTCAGAAATTAGTACTATACAGACTGCCATATAAAAGGGCCATTTGTATAACTGAACATTTTCCCCAAAACCAACTAAAATTTTTAAAACTAAAAACCCACCCAGAACAACATGACAACATTCACCCACCAAGAACATATGAAGAAAGAAATCAACTGTTCAGTATGTTCCCTTTTTCGAAACTACCAATAGAGGACAGATGCAAATAAGCTGATTTTAATCAAGTATGTATACAGAACCTCAAAATACATTTAACAAAAGATTTTGGTTAATGTTTTTCAAGTTTCTATTCATCAATGTGTTATGCTACTTTTAATGATTAGTTATTTGAAATAAAGGAAGCAATCAACACACTATATTTGAAAATACACATTTGATTGATGGCAAATGTGGCTTGAGGAAATTTTGGGAGGTGATGGGAATGTTCTGAACTTGTATAGTGATGACAGATGCAAAACTCTATAGAGGTGTCAAAAATCAATGAATTTTATTCTTACAGAAGGGAAATGTTATGATATACAAATTATACCTCAACAATGCTGTTAAAAATGTATTACTTTCTAATTTAAACAAATATGAAGACAATACAGACAAATGCAAGAATGGGAAGGCCTGGAGGCTGCATTCCACTGTTGCATTAACAAACCTAAATGGGCTCAGGCTGATATCATTAAATATATGCATAATACCTTTTATGCATCTTCTTTGATTGACAAATGAGGGTACTTTTCCAAGAGGGGCTTGTACCTGGACATCTGGGATGAACTTCAGAGAGCTAAGAAACACCTCTGAAATTTTATGAAAAATGTGAATATGTATACATTTATATTTATATACATACATATTCACATGTATGTATATTATATATGAATTTTTCTGCAGAAAAGTTCATTCTATTATGTAGTACATGGCTGTATAAATATGCTACAGTTTATGTACAAATTCTTGTGTTGATAGATATTTGAATTACTTCAACTGTTTGGATATAGTTAACAAGGCTATTATAAATACTCTTCTGAACATCTTCTGGTGCCCATAAGCACCCATTTCTGAAACAGAGGAATCACTAAGTCACCTGGCATATTACCTCCATACCTCCTATGTAACAACAATCCATTTCCCAAGGTGGTTGTGCCAATTTTTATTCCTAGCCCAAGTGCAGTAGTGTTCCCATTGCTCCACTTCCTCATTAGGTACTGTTTTCTCAGATTCTTCATGTTAGCCAATTTTGGTATAAAGAGATCAATCATTTTAATTTGCATTCCTCTGAAGATTAATAAGGTTGAGCACCTTTTTGAATAAATCAAATAAATGATTTCCTCTTTTCTGAAGTGTGTTCAAATATTTTGCTCGATTTTTTATTGAGATGTCTATCTCATTCAGCTGTAGGAGGTCTCTATTTTTTTGCTAGACAAATGTTTTACAAATAGCTTCTTAGTAGTTTTCTTTTATAAAGACTTTTTGTTGAAGTAGAGCATATACATTTTAAAATGTACAAATTGTCAGCACAGTTTGCTGAACTTTCACAAAGTGAATACACCTGTATAACTAGCATCAGATCTAGGAAAGATATGATCAGCCTCCTGGGAGTGTCCTTCCCCACACCCTATCCAATTCACTCTTCCAAAAGATAGCAACGGTTGCTAACTTCTAACACCAAGTATTAGTTTTGAATGTTAAGAATGACTTTTGTCTGCCATGGTGTCTTCTGATTATGATAAATACTTACTGCTAGTAATATCAAATTTCTTAATATCTTCCTTTACAATCAGTGCTTTTTATGTTATATTTAAGAAAACTTACCCCACTCCAAAATCATAAAGGTATTATCTTGAAAGCATTTTATTGTTTTGCCATTCACACTTAATTCTATATGTCACACAGAATTATTGTCTATGGTGTATAGTAGGAGCTTTAATTTCATTCAGTTTCACATAAATACTCAATTGTCTCAGCACTACTTATTAAAAAGACTGACATTTTCCACCACTGATCTGCAGTCCCACCTCAATCATAAATCATGTGGCAATCACTTTCTGAGTTTTCTGTCTTACCGAACTGTTTATCCTCTTATCACTAATACAGTATCTTAATTCTATAGCTGTTTAAGAGGTCCAGGAACTGCAATAAAAATTCAGATGAGTTTCAGAAAGAGTCTATCTTTATAAATTACTTCTTCTAATTTATGAGCTAGTATATGTCTTTACATTTTAAAAATCACAACATTTATTTAATAGAAGTTTATTTGACCTAAAAGCCTTCAGAAATAAAGACCTACAGATCCAGGGAAAACTCCTGTTTTTATGTTTATGTTCCATGAAGAATGGATGGCCATGTAGAAATGACTGGAAAGGGGGTGTGAGCTAATGGTAAAAGGCTGCCAGGGTCCTAGCAAGCCCTGTCTGGTCAGATTCTTCTTGGCCTCTCTGTATAGCCTTCTTTCCTTCGGGACCTAAGGCAGGTCCTATCTGGAATGAGGGTTTTTAAGGGAGGGGGTAAGGGAGGGTAAGGGGACAGGAAGGGAATAGCAGGGAGGGTAGAGGAGAGAGAGAGAGAGAGAGAGAGAGAGAGAGAGAGAGAGAGAGAGAGAGAGAGCTTTCTAGGTTTTATGAGAGAAGGCTTTGGGAGAGAAGGGTGAAGGACAGGAGAGCAGGAGGAGGACAGAGGCTTTGCTTCTGAGGTTGCTTTCAGGATTCCAATCTCCTTCAGTTAGAAGTTCTCAGCAAGCCAAAACCCCACCCTTTGGGCTATCATATTTTTCCCCCTCTCCCTCCCTCCCCCTCCCTTTCTCCTTTTAAGAAGGGAATGTGTAGATCTTTCCATCTTCTTCTGATTTCTCTGTTTAGGGTTTTGTAGTTTTCATTGTATAGATCTTTGACTTCTTTCGTTGATTCTCAAGTATCTTATTTTTTTGAGGTTACTGTAAATGGGGCAGTTTTCCTCATTTCCTTCTCAGAGGCTTTGTCACTGATATACAGAAATGCCTTTGATTTATGGGTGTTGATTTATATCCTGCTCCTTTGCCGAATTTATTTACTATTTCTGGAAAGATCTACCTTGCTCTTGGGATAGGCAGAATTAATATTATCAAAATGACCATACTACCAAAAGCACTATATAGATTTAATGCAATTCCAAACAAAATCTCAATGGCATTCCTCATAAAAATAGAAAAAGCAATCATGAAATTCATCTGGAAAAATAAGAGACCAAGAATAGCTAAAGAAATCCTTAGCAAGAAGAGTGAAGCAGGGAGTATCGCTATCACTATATGAGACCTTAAACTATACTACAGAGCAATAGTAACAAAAACAGCATGGTATTGGCACTAAAACAGAATGGTAGACCAATGTTACAGAATTGAGGACACAGAGACTAACCCACAAAATTACAATCATCTTATTTTAGACAAAGGTGCCAAAAACATGCACTGGAAAAAAGATAGCATTTTCAACAAATGGAGCTGGGAAAACTGGAAATCCATATGCAACAAAATGAAATTAAACTCATAACTCTCACAATGCACAAAACTTAACTTAAAATGGATCAAGGACCTAGGAATTAAGCCAGAGACTCTGTGTCTAACAGAAGAAAAAGGTAGGCCCTAATCTTCATCATATGGGTTAGGCCCCAACTTCCTTAATAAGACTCCTATGGCACAAGAATTAAAACCAGGAATCAATAAATGGGATGGATTCAAACGAAAAAGTTTTTTCTCAGCAAAAGAAACAATCCGTGAGGTGAACAGAGAGCCTACATCCTGGGAGAAAATCTTTACCCTTCACACATCAGATAGAGCACTAATCTCTAGGGTATATAAAGAACTCAAAAAGCTAAGCACTGAAAAAACAAGTAACCCAATCAAAAAATGGGCCAAGGACTTGAACAAACACTTCTCAGAAGAGGATATACAATCAATCAACAAATATATGAAAAAATTTTCAACATCTCTAGCAATCAGAGAAATGCAAATCAAAACTAAGATACAACTCTAATCAGAATGGCAGCTATTATGAAGACAAACAACAATAAGTGTTGGCAAGGATGTGGGGAAAAAGGCATACTCATACGTTGCTGGTGGGACTGCAAATTGGTGTAGCCAATCTGGAAAGAAGTATGGAGATTCTTTGGAAATCTGGGAATGGAACCACCATTTGACTGAGCTATTGCTCTCCTTGGACTATACTCAAAGGACTTAAAAACAACATACTACAGGGACACAGCCACATCAATGTTTATAGCAGCACAATTCACAATAGCTAAACTGTGGAGCCAACCTACATGCCCTTCAGTGGATGAATGGATTTTTAAAAATGTGGCATATATACACAATGAACTTTTTTAAAAGAGAATAAAATCATGGCATTTGCAGGTAAATGGATGGCATTGGAGAAGATAATGCTAAGTGAAGTTAGCCAATCCCCAAAAAACAAATGCCAAATGTTTTCTCTGATATAAGGAGGCTCACTCATAATAGGGTAGGGAGGAGGAACATGGGATGAATAGATGGATTCTAGATAGGGAAGGGGGGAGTGAGGGAAAGGGAGGAGGCAGGGGATTAGCCTCCTAATGAATGTGGAATGAATGTGATGGACATCATTATCCAAAGTACATGTCTGAAGACACAAATTGGCTGTCAATCTACTATATATACAAACAGAGATATGAAAAATTGTGGTATATATGTGTAATAAGAATTGTAATGCAAAAAAAAACAAGTACATGTATAACGTGAATTGGCATGAATATGCTTTATACAAAGATATAAAAAATTGTGCTCTATATGTGTAATAAGAATTGTAATACACTCCATTGTCGTGTATTTAAAAAAAATAAAATCAAAGAAAAAGAAGGGAATGGGGAATGGGTAGGGAAAAACTGTGGAATGAACCCAAACTAACTTTCCAATGCACATATGTGAATATACTATAATGAAACTCATCATTTTGAATATCTATAAGATACTAATTCTTAAAAATGTAAATAAATAGATCAGTAAAGTGGATCAAAGGGAACAGTGGGAGGGAGGATGGGGAGGGTGAAGGGACTGAATTGGAGCAAATTATATTCCATGCATTTATAATTAGTCCAAATGAATCTAATGTCAAGAATAACTATTATGAACAAATGAAAAAAAGAATAATGACTTCACTGTTTTTTATAAAATGCATTCTCATAAACAATTCAATCAAGAGAAATGAAAAAAGTAAAAGAGAACGTACAATTAAACATCTCACCAACCATAACAATTATTAAGTCACTCTTCCATCTTTTTCCCTAATTTCAAGATTACTTCAGTTTCCTTTTCCTTTTGATATTCTTTTCTTTCTTTCAACAAAGGTTTATTTTCTACATAAAATTCTTATATTTATTTTGTTGAATTTATAATAAGGTCCTTGATATTATTTAATACTACTATAAATATTATAATAGTTCATTTTCTAAGCAACTATTACTTGTTTGAGATAGAATTGATTTGTCTGTACAGATTTTATATCCAGAAACCGCATTATCTTATTAATGAGTTATGAATAGGTTTTTTTTTGCATATTCTCTATATATTCATAAATATGCAAATAAAGAACATCCCCCTTTTATATTTCATTTTTCTTATCCTAGTGCAGTAGCTAGGGCTTCCAAAACAATTCTGATGAAAAGAAGTAATAGACACTCTTGTTTTGTTCAAATTCATCATTAAATGATTTTGGGCTGTAAATGTCATGTAGCCATGTTTTATCAAGTTAAGGATGTTTTTCTGTTCTTTGCCAAGAATTGTTTAAAATCAAGGCTGTATTTCAAACTTAACTGGGAACTTTTCCTGCATTGTTGACAACATTATGAAATCTTTCCCCTTAATCTGCTAATGTGAACTACCTTGATAAATTCTGCTAATAATATATTTTGAAAAATCACTCATTAGTTCATGGAGATTTTCTGAATTATTTTCTACAGCATCCTATGTATCATAGTTTATTCAGTCAATCTTCATATGGCAGTTACATTATTTCTAACTTTTTATCATTATAAAAAACACCTCAACAGAGAATCTGGTATATATGCAAGTGTTTCCCCCTCTTTTTCCAGTATTTTGCGGGTGCATCTTCAGAGTAAATTCTCAGGAATGGGATTGCTAAGGAAAAAATATGTACTTATATATTCTTAGAGAATGCTCAATTTCCCTCCAAAGGAACTGTACCATTTTTCTATTTCCACCAGTGATTAATAAGTACCTATTTCCCCTAAGACTCACCAACAGTAGCTTTAATTTATGTTTTTTATTAAAAATAAAGTTGAGTATCTTTTTATATGTTTAATGGGTACTTTTAAATGTGTGTGTGTGTGTGTGTGTGTGTGTATGTGTGTGTGTGTGCACACGTGCACACTCACTCATGTTGTCTGTTCCTCTCATGTATTCGGCTTTGGTTATTACAATTAAAATTTTTCTTTATATATTAAGAATGTTGGGTTGGGATGTAGCTCAGTGGCAAAGTGTCTGCCTTGCATTTGCAAAATCCTGGATTCAACCCCTAGTTCCAAAAAAGACAAAAAAAGAACCCACCCTACCCCACCCCCCAAAACCCCCAAGAATGTTACCTCTTTTATGTCTTACCTCTTTACTACCCTTTTTTTGACAGTCAAAAGACGATTGCTTTACAGCTTTCAAAGTCTTTTTGATGTTAAGATTATTTGTTTCCAAGTTGATATTAAACTTGTTGTTACTTTGGGGTGAGTCAATTTTATAACCTGTGATCATCTAGATCTTTCAGTTGAAATGGTAGGGCTGATGTACATTCCTTACCAACAATCTTTTTGCCTGAGACTACACAGTAAGGTTTAATGTAATCATTATGCTTCGAATAATTTAATATGGAGGCAGTGATTGCAAGTCTGAATTTCTTGTTTAATTCAAGGTAGAATGTCAAATATTGTGCTCCATGATGAAGGAAGCTGACTATAATTAAGATCATAGATTACATAGAAAGGTGCCTATTTAAGGTGTTTCAGAATGGTCTATGATGTGCTCTCTCTCTCTGCATGGTCAACATTCTACATACTCAGTGAGTCCTAAATCTGGCTAGATTTATTGAACTCCCTCAGCCCTTCATTTTGCCAACCTATGACATTGGTGCACATCTCTAATCATAATCATGTGCTTTTGGCTCTGTCTTGCTGACTACACAATAAGCATACTGAAAGATGTGGGAACTGTTCCTTTTGTAGTATGCACAAGGAATAAACAGATCTTTGTTGAAGAAATATTTTATTGAATGAATGACTGAATTTCCAGTTCTAGTGGTTATCATGCTCTAGTAAACAAATGGCTAGAGAATCTATATCAATGAGTGAAGAAATGATAAACATAAAAGAAGATCAAATACTAAAATAATACCATACCATCTATAGCTCCCAGGTTAGATGAAAAAGGTTGCATGTTTTTGCATCAAAGATAAAACCATGATAGTTGTAAATTGAGCCAATGCATTAAAAGGAAGATTTCTAAGTGAAGAATTAACATATCCAATTTCATAGTGTAACATGAGAACAAGTCAAGTAAATTCATAAAATCTGAAGACTAACAAGGATAAGAAAGAAATCACTACACACAATCCAGTGTAAACTGTGCTATTCCAGCTAGATCATCTGCTCACAGATCTAGAGCAAAGATCAGAAGAAATGTTCTTCCACATGCAATTGCTATGTAAATAAGAAATAGCTAACACTTGTGAGCATTTTTGATGTGCCATGTACTGTACTAATATCATTTTCGAAGCAAAACTCAAACACAGTTTGTTGTAATTAGTAACCCTAATATTACCAGTAGATGTATGACTACTTGGATTGAATGTTTGTATGTGAATACCAGATTTCATGTATTTTTGAAAATATCATTTCAATCCATTATTTAAAATAGTAAACTATTATACTTTTTATTCACCATATGGTCTATTCATGCATCATCTCTATATACGTAGACCCAGGGTACACCTATTTTTATCCCCGAACTCTGAATGATAGGGTATCAAAACATTCTCCCAGAAATGGTGGAAGAAATATGCATGTCACCTGCTCCATGTATTCTTTTCATCACATCATCTTCTGGACACAAAATGCAAAACTCACACTTATATTTCTACTAAAGCCTAATTTTAATGACGGCATGAATTACTAAAATCATCTACATCTGCATTGCCTATTGTTTTCAAATTTCAATCCTACAGTGAGTATACACTTGTTTCTTCCTAGAATAGTGTATTCACCCATCTCCCTCTTGAAAATATCCCTGATCTCATCACTCATTTTATACGTTGCCCGATCTCCTAACATCCCTATGGATATCTATTTCCCCAAGTGCCTTGTTGTGACTGACTCTTCTTGTGTGCTGACATTCCCATTTACACTCCAATGGAAATTCATTGGATTGCAAAAAGGGCCTTTAGTCCAAATCCAAAACTCACTCTTCTTCCTTACCCTAGTCTGGAATCCTGCCTACTCTCTCTATTTCACTGGAAGTTCTCTTTTACATTCAGTAGTCCCAGGTACAAGATCTTATGCCATTGTATATGGATTTACAGGATTCATCTCTGCAGAACATAATTAAAAACTATGTATCCAAATCAAGGGCCCAACACCCTTTTGTGCTTCAGATCTTACCTACTTTTCTATTTTCATACTTACATTTCACCTTACATTCTTACAAATATCCCAGTTGCCCAATACCCGTATTCATCCAGCAGAATGACTCCTAACCCAAATCGAACATGATATGACCCTTAACCATACTCTGTTCCCTCAATCTATTTTCACATAACAGCAGGTCCTGAGTTGATCTTGCCACACGGGTATGTAGGGAATCCTACAGCTGCTGAGAAGCTCAAAGGTAGATGCCAAAATGCTTCCTGGAGCAAATGTAGGCAGCTAGGTAGGACCTGTGAGGTCTCTTCCATGGCCAACAACCCAGTCAGGATGAAGGGATGTGGCTGAATCAGCCTCTCTCTTCTCAATGCAGGGAAGATGGACATAATCAGGCCTGTGTGGATTGCTGATCCCAGGCTCCTAGGGTATATAGAGCTTTATGTCTTGTGAAAATGTCACAGGAAGGTGGGGCAGCCTCCATCTCATGGGACCCTTGGAAACAATTGTTAGGACAAAGTGGTTGCCAAGGCAGTGACCTCATTCACTTCCCTGAAGAAGTGACCTCACCTCACTTCCTTGGTGATGGAACTCTCTGAACTTGGGATCCAGAAGGCAAGGCACCCAGAGGCAGTTCCAGTCTCAGTGGGCTCACTTGTTTGTCTGTACCAAGGCCAGAGTCATTCTTTCTTGGCACCTAGTGATGTGTGGATAGCCAAATGCCTTGAATGGTCTGAACAGGGACCTTTCCTGAGAAACAAGTGTTGGCTCATTGCAGGCTCCTGACAACTACACAGAGACGGCCAAGGAGACAAGAGCTGAGACAGGGCAGGCCACAGCTGGGGCACATATTTTCACCCACTACTCAGAGGACAGAGTGGATAGATGCAGACCAAATACAGGGGCGGTTTGTGTGTCTTAGTGGGTGTGTGTTTCAATTTGTCATTTTGTCTTATGTTCTGAGAACATGAAGGAAAAAAGTTTTTCTGTTGATGTTGTGGTTGGTTTGAAATGGACTGTTGACTAGTGAGTCTTTCTATGTCAGTGGATCCCACTGGGTTTGTGTTTACAGAGAGTAGAGAGAAGAATGCAGCCGTGAATGTGTCCTGTCTAGTGGAAATCTTTGCAGGACTCCTCATGGCCAATTTATGAATGGACTCCTGCTTGCCTTGCAGATGGGCAACACCTACCAAGATCCAAAGTTCCTGTATTCTTCCTGAATTTTGGCCACTCTCTGAAGGGGTTCCTGGCTTTGTGTCCAAGATGTATATCACCTTCATGCTGTGTGACATGCCCATGGACTGTATTGCTGAAGGGAATGCCAAGCATCTCAGAAAACTCAAAAATTAGCATGACTGGTAAGGATCTCTCTGGAGAATCCCTCCTTGGATAGATCGCAACCCAAGTTGCATGATTAGGAGCTGTCAGTGCCACAGTGTTCAATTAAAGCCAAGTTTTTCTCCAGGCTTCTTTCTTCCCTATTGTTCTGTTCCCCTGAATGTCAGGGAGGTGTTTGCCTTGGGGCATTCCTTGGGGAATCCTCAAGAAAACAGTTTCAAATGGAAATGAAGAGGCCTAATCTGTGTCCTTGAGGTAAAGTGCTTTGTAAAAGCTGTGTCTGAATCAGACACTTGGCCCTGTGTGTGGCTGTGAATTACATTCTCAGCACCCCAGGAAACTCAAGAAAAATCCCATGTGTCCATCCTAATCTAAAAGGTTGAAAAAGAAGTGTAATATTGGATGAAGTCTCTTGCCTTCCTCTGGTCAGGCTCCTGACCCGTATAAAGTAAGAACAGGGATCCTCTGGGTCAAATGAATTGTTGCAAGACCTCCAGTAACTAGCACACAGGTGTTTGGGTTTTTTCATGAGTCCAGTACACATAAAGAATCTACCCCTGGCAGGCAGGAGGCCTCTAATTTGAGAAGCAGAGCAGTATTAACTACAGGCCCATTTTATCTCTTTTATTGTTAAAGTCTGTGAACAAGTCAGATTGGCACCTGTTATTTTGCCAGAGAAATGTTAGAGTCTGTAAACAAGTCTGCAGGGTGTCTGGCAATATGCCAGAGGGAGTGGTTTGTGAAGTAACAAAAGCAATCCATTAAGTGTGGAGATTCCTTATTGGTTGACTGCTGTATCTATTTTATGCTAATTAGATAGGCTTTGTAAAATGTGTAAATACCGCTCTTATTCTACACTAAACGGCTTCCAATCCTGCTGTATCAATGTACACAAGTTATTCATCACGCCCAGTTATTTTGCTGCAGCCGGACTGCGGCAGATGGTGGCCCGTTACGGGGAGCCCCGGGACACTTGGGGGTAAGTGACAAAAAAAGCTGCCCATCCATAGATTCGATGGGAGCAATCTTCTCGTCCCTAGGCAGATAGGGCGAGAGGAAAAATGGCCATTTCGAGAAAATGGAGAAGATTGATACAGTATGTTTGCCTCTTGTTTTGTCTTGAAATGTTGTATTGTCTTTGTGACGAAAATATGGAAGGGGTGAGAAGTAAATTGATAAGGGAAAAAGGCACCCCAGTGGAACCAAGAATAGTTAGGGCATGTGTTGATAAAATCCCAGAAACTCTAGTCAGAAAGAAAGAGAAAGTTCAGAAAAAGAAGGATTATCAGGAAAAAAGTTACAGCAAAAAGCTATTACTGAATACTTTTCAATACCGGAGGATATGTGAATCAACAAGGCAGCTGCCACGTGCCCAAGCTGATCATGGCGCAGCAAGAATTTTCCAAGGGTCAGTTGCCAGCTCTTCCTCGCCCCCCTGCCCGGGGGGAGCAGAACGCCACTGCGAGCCCAAATCTAGACCTGACCTGGAGGCACAGTCTTGCAGGCTCTTGCTCCCTGTGCCCGGAAGCAGTTTGAGTCTGGGACTCTCCCCAGGGCCATCTGGGGCTGCCCGGAATGCTACAGCTGGCAGAAGATGCTACTGGCATTCCTGAAGTTTGATCATTTCCAATGCCAGTGACTACATTGGTTCTCCCACACCTGGAAGCTGATGAATAATGAACACTATTAAGGCTTGTTTCAAATGTAAAAAACCTTGAAATAATGTACTAAATTGTTCAGAAGGTTGTTTTCTTAGTGAAATGTTACAGGATATTCTTTAGCCATCCGGAGTTCCTGCTTTCATCCCAGTGCCGGTGAAAACAAAGGTGAAAGAATTTACAGTGTTGCTGAGAACCCAAGGAGACTTCGGAGCTGTTGCTGTTTCTACTGCTACAACTTAAGCTAGCTGCCTGCAGAACTTACCTGGACTGTGATTTACCTGGTCTGTGAGTTAATCTATCGAGACACTGCTTTATCTGGACTGAGACAACAAACTATAATTTACAACAAATTGTAACTTGATATCTTTACAAATGGTGTCATTGCTGGTATAATTTTTTCA
The DNA here is from genome assembly GCF_048772815.1 of Callospermophilus lateralis. Classification (NCBI taxonomy): domain Eukaryota; kingdom Metazoa; phylum Chordata; class Mammalia; order Rodentia; family Sciuridae; genus Callospermophilus; species Callospermophilus lateralis. Next base: position 2,312,969 of record NW_027512709.1, read on the forward strand.
AAGGCTCCTTGCATGGAGCCATCAATTGGCTTGGTATTGTGACATTTTGTATCCTCCCTTTCTGTTTCTAGCAGGTTATTTATGGTGTTTCTGTAAAAAACACTATGGTCGTTATTTAAATTAAACAAAAGGGGGAAATGTTAAGGTCTGTAAACAAGTCAGATTGGCACCTGTTATTTTGCAAGAGAAATGTTAGAGTCTGTAAACAAGTCTGCAAGGTGCCTGGCAAAATGCCAGAGGGAGTGGTTTGTGAAGTAACAAAAGTGAGCCATTAAGTGTGGAGATTCCTTATTGGTTGACTGCTGTATCTATTTTATGCTAATTAGATAGGCTGTGTAAAATGTATAAATACCGCTCTTATTCTACAATAAATGGCTTCCATTCCTGCTGTATCAATGTACACAAGTTATTCGTCACCCCCCAGTTATTTTGCTGCAGCTGGACTGCGGCATCCTATTTCTCAGGAAGGGTGTCCAGGCTACCAAGACATTTGGCAAATGATGGGCATGAGAGCTTACTTTGCACACCATCTTAGACTGCTCCCCCTATGCAAACCCCCAGCCAGAATGTTATGATGAGTGTCTGTATGGAAGAAGATGAGGGCCATGTGGGAGTGTTTTTGTTAGAATAGCAGTCTTTTGTGTTTTGGTTGGAAAAAATGGCTGGGTCCACCTCAGCTTGAACTCTGGTGTGATGCCATTAGAGACTGAGTTCTGGAACTGATCTCAGAAAACTATTGCCATGAATTGAGTTGGGATTTTACAAGGCCAGGCATTAGAGGAGCCTTTGGAAATTGAGATCTAGGCCGAGGGTGGCTTTCTCTACAGCACTGGGAATCTCAGCCAGGATTTCACATGATTCTGCTGTTAAAGCCTTCTCAGCTATAGTTGAGAGTCAAAACTCACATGAACCTCATATTTTAGACCCCAATGGGCCTGGATTCTTGTGACCTTTCGCCACTCCTTGAAAAGTCTTGTCTGTGTGCGATCTCCAGAGCTTTTACTGAAAGCAGATTCCTCAACACCTAATGGCTCCTGAATGAATCAAAACCCACAGTGCCAACTTCATCATTCGTGAAATATGTCTAGGCTAATACCATGAAGTTTTTGAGAATTCCATGAGCAGAAATCCCTGGAGAACATTTAGATATCCTGCTGCTCATCATGACTGAACCAGCAAGTGCCATTTTTGACTGAGTGGAATTCATGACCATGGTGAAGAACAGAGATGCCAGTGAGCAGGATCCAGCAGGGAACTGGGCCTGGAGCAATGGAGTGTAGGTGTGTGATCCAACATCTGTGGTGGGCCCCTGTGGTTCTGTCATTGGCTTCCAAATGACATGTGACTGACAAGGTTCAGCCAGCAGACCCTAAAATATAAAGGCATGTTGTTGTGGGGAGAGGATTTGGTGTGATGCTCAGAATCAAGTTGCTATGCTCAAGTGGGAAAGATATATGGGATAGCAGCCCAGTTTGTGTATTTTCCTTCAGACCCTGACTCACCCCATGTGACAGAGCTCCCTCCAGCACTGTGTCCCGGTTGACCTCTTTGTATTTCAAAAACAAACACCAATTTTCCAGGGAAGCTGCAAGAAATGCAATTAAAACTGGAGGGTGAGCCAAAGGCTTCACAATCCACCCAGGGAGACATTCATACCCCAACAGCCACAGTTACCTACAAAGAGAGGATTCAGCTCTGCTTATCCTGTTCATATTGGAAAATATTAACCCATGTCCTCCTGTCACATAGACTCAGACCAAGCTTTGATGGTCTCACTACAAAGGAAGCTAAAGCACAAAGCTATATTTTTAGTGCACAAATGTCAGAGGCAGATAGTCAAGAAGTCATTAGGCCATCAAAGCTCCCATGTTTGGGGAATGTTTACCGTGTCCCCTACTTTTGGGATCTCTTCTGCCACACCCAAGTTTGTGAGCTCCTCAGAATTTCCAATTCCAGATATGTATTCACAGATTTTTTTCCTCTTCTCCTCTCATTGTGTCTTATTTGGGGTGATAGTAATGTCAAGGCATTGTGGTGGATGACAGTGGAAGATTTTTATGTGCTACATGTTCGCATATATATTAGACTCATTTTCTGTTTTGCATTTGAAATATTGAATCTCTGACACTAACCCATAACCTACTAGACACTGACTCCTTATCCTAACATTGATAAAAATAATCCTAAAAAATAGAAGTAGAAATGTTTGATAGGAGGCATGGTGTATACTTGGATTTGCCTTTTTCTTCATCAGAGATACATATTATAAAACCTGTCACACATTTTTCTCATTTTACTTCTCCATGAATTTTCAAAATTAACAAATATGTAACTTCCTGCTTCCCGGTCTCTGTCGCCTGGGTCACAATGTATATTTCTATATACATATATATAATCCTACTGCTATCACAGGTATATTCTTGAGAGTACTCTCACTTTGAAAAATACGAATTTCATGAAGAGCTCACTGCCCCCCAATACACTGAGGTAGCTGACAATTCAAGCTGTGGTGTGCTTTATACTTCATCAAGATTATACATGAAACAATGTAGAGGAAAATAAATATTTTGGGTACATATGTGAAGGATATATATCCCATTATGAATTTCAATTGGCATACATACTATTATATTTTAATGTATTAAAATACATATATATATATGTTGGATTTGCAAACATGAAATATATGTGTCATATACTACCTTGATTCTTTCATGTCCATCTGTGTGGATTTATAATCAATTTTTCACAAGATATTTCTCAGAAATATTCATTTTCTTGGCATAGATATTCATTTCTGAATACTCAAAATGAACTTCAGAGAATATTGAGTACTAACCCTAATATTTCTAAAGTAAGTGACTCAGTTTAACATCGATGAAAATATATTGATATGGAACATGATGTGTATTTTGAAGTAAATTTTCATTCAAAATTGTTATATTCCTCTTTCTTCAGAAATGGTACATCATAGGATGTATCTTTTTATCCACAATTCACAAATTAATATGCATATGATTTACTTTCATTCACTCCCTGTATCAGGACCCATGTATATTTCCATGTTGCTTTACTTGCTTTTTCATGAGATTTCTTTTATAACACATTACTTTTGAATTCCATTATCATTTTCGAAGCAAAACACAGTTTGTTGTAATTAGTAACCCTAATATTACCACTAGATGTATGACTACTTGATTATTATAATAGCCATTCCAAAAGCACTGTACAGGCTGCAGGAAATTTACTTGATTTATGCATTAAATCCCTGAGACAAGTTTATGCAAAGTAGCCAGTGTAAGAGTGTTGTGTAATGATATCTTGGGAATAAATAGGGATTTTATTTTCTGACTTCTATTGTGAATGACTGTTAGAAACTATAGTCCATAAAATCCTAGAAAAAGAATGCAAATTTATTTGTTTGCAATTTACAGATATTTGCACATGCTCAGTTACCTTTGCATCTAAAATTGGAAACTTCAGAACATAATAACTTGAAAAAAAAGTTGTTAAAGTTGAAAAACTCAATGCACAAACAAATTTATTTTAGAAGCATTCGGTAGTTGTGGAGTTATTACTGTGGTCAGCAGAGTTGGGACAGGGCTCTGGAAGGTCTAAAATTTCACTCAGGGTATTGGCGATTCACTTTATTTTACACTACTACACCCACAATACAATACTGCCAGCAAGAACAGTTGAGAAAATATGCTGATAATGTCTTGAGATGAACTGGCACCTTTGACATTTGGCTACTTCTTTTCATTTATCCCAGCTCATGAAACTGTTGGGAATATATTCATCATACCTGGAAAATCAGACATTTTCTGTGCCTTAGATACATGTGGACCACTTCTCCCACATTTTTCTTTACTGAGGGTTATTCTGGCCTTTGGAAATTTGGTCCCAAATGTGGTACTTTGCTCAACATAGATCTAATGCCCAGTGTAATCTAGCATTTTGTACTGATTAAAGGTAGATATTTTCTAAATTGTGCAATGTTTCTTAGTCAGTCTACTCATTTTTTTTTTTACTTTAAAAGAAGACACTTATAACATTAGTTTTTTGTTAAGTGTATTTATAGGTGGAAGAATGATCCATAATTTTAAAATTCTTCTTTATTTTCAGCATAATTTTCTCCTTAACATCATCTTTTTTGTGTGTTGCTAAGGTTGTAACCCAGTACCCAGCACATTATGCACACATGAATTGTGCCATCAGTCCCAATTTCTAAGTTTAAATTGGTGAGTCTCATCCATTCACGTCTAATGTTATTTTTCACATGATTGAATTTAGATAGACCTTTCTGTTGCTCTTAGCAATACCAAAATGAACATAAATATGAATTCAGATTTTGTTCATGTTATGATTTTTTGGTCTATATTATTGCAATATAGTTTATAATATACATTAGTGTCACTCTTTTATAGAAAATTAATTTAAATTTTTAAGTCTTGGAAGATACTTCTCAAATTCTACATCATTTACAATGTTACTATGTAATCATGAAAATTTTATTCAGAATGCAATAAAAGAAACAAAAAATGCCTAGGAATAAGTGCACCTATAATCAGTCATATAAAATTGTACATATGGTATAAGAACCCTGATAAGACTCTAAAGATTAGAAGATGAGATTCTGGCTGCATGTAAGAGCTTCTTGCCAGAATTCATCTTTTTCTTTTCCACAGACAATGAAAGAATTGACTTCTGAAAAATGTTGGAAGTGTTGAATAGAATGTTATTCTGATAAATTGTAAAAAAAGTGTTTATGCAGTGAAAATTTAGCTAATTTTACTATAGGGTATAATTTTTTCTTTATCTTTTAGTTTTAATTTTTCTTTTGGTTCTCTGGAATTTCTCTACCATATCATTGATGCTTTTATTTTATTGAGAAATAAAGGACTTACCATATCAATGGTACAAATTTGATATTCATCATCTACAGAAACTTTGGAGAAATGAGTTTGAATTCAGGAAACACAAGAAAGAACAATATACAACTATATCATTAGGGATCAAATAAGAAGAGTGACAAAAACAAAGACCTTGGGAATCATAGTTTACCTTTGCAATAATTAAGAGGTATTGATAGAATGAGTATGATGAAATTTAACTATCACTTACATTCAATGAAAACTTCCAATCAAATGGAAATGACTTAGCAAGTTATTTATTGTATTTCTACTATGATTTCAGTGTTCTCATAGGTGATTTTCCTTGATGAGAGTCACCTGGGATCTTATAGCCCTCTGAAATGTGCAGCCAAATCCAAAGTCACAAACACAATAATAATATAAATTTCTTATCATTTGGTCTTTTTATTGTAAATATTAATATTTATTAGGTAGATTTTTTAATATTTAATTGATTTGATCTTACTCTGAAGGTATACTTTAATAGTTTAAAGCAGCACACAAGCAGAAGATTATAGAATAAGTAAGAATGCAAACCTCTCTCTCTCCCCTCATGTGCATATAATTATGCATCACTTAATGACAAGGATATGCTCTGAGAAATGTATATAGAGGTGACTTGTCATTATGTAAATGTCACAGAGTGTAGTTAAACAAATCTAGATGGCACAGGCTACAACCTTCCTAAGGTGTATGATATATTACTCCTAGGCCACAAACCCATACAACCTGTTACTTTGCTGAATATTATAAGTAATTGTAATACTATGGTATTTGTGTGTCTAAGAATATCTAAACAGAGAAAAGGTATAGTAAAAAACATACAGTATAAATTTTAAAATGGCACATCTTTATAGGCTCTTACTTTAAATGGAGCTAGCAGGATAGGAAGTTGTTTCTGAGGAGTGGTGAGTGAGCAATGAATGAATGTAAAGTACTAGGATGCTACCATTCATTACTGTAGACTTTAGAAACACCTGACAATAAATTTACTTTAAAAATATTTTCTAAATGTTTAATATCTCTAGCAATTAGAGAAATGCAAATTACAACTACACTGACATTACATCTCATTCCAGTCAGAATGGCAATTATCAAGAATACAAGTAAAAATAAATGTTAGCATGGGTATGGGGGAAAAGGTACACTCATACATTGCTGGTGGAACTGCAAATTGGTACAATCACTATGGAAAGCAGTGTGGAGATTCCTTAGTAAACTTGAAATGAAACCACCATTTGACCCAGTTATTCCACTCCTGGGTTTATACCCAAAGGACTTAAAATCAGCATTCTACAGCTGACCCAGCCACCTCAATGTTTATAGGAACTCAATTAAGAATATCCAAGTTATGGAAACAAACTAGGTTCCCTTCAACAGACGAATGGATAAAAAAAAATGTGGTATACACAATTGAATATTATTCAGGTATAAAGAATGAAATTATGGCATTTGCCACTAAATGGAAGGAACTGGAGAATATCATGTTAAGTAAAATAAGCCAATCCCCCCAAATAAATAAAAGCCAAGTTTTCTCTCTGATATGTGGATACTAACCCATAACAAGGGAGGGTGGGGAGGGGAATAGAAGTCCATTGGATTAGACAAAGGGGAATGAAGGGAAGGGAGGTGGAATGGTAATAGGAAAGACCATAGAATTAATCAGGCTTACATTTCCTATGTTCACATACAAATATATGACAAGTATAATTCTACATCATGTACAGCCACAAGAATAGGATCCTAACTAGAATAAGTTATACTCCATATATATATGTATATATATATATATATATATATATATATATATAAAATATTACAAAATACTCTCTATTGTCATGTATATACAAACAGAACAAACAAAGAAGGAATAGAAAGAAAAGAAAGAATATATGTGCAAAGTTTCTGGCAGTAGTAAGTGTTCCACTTACTACTAAATTACATAAATTAATGGATCTGCTTTTGTTAAAAAATAAATAGTATACATTGCATGTGTATTCCTAAATCACAAGATTGTTTTAATATTTCAATATAATTCATGCAATGTAAAAAAGTATTTTATTTCTTCAAAAAAAATTAAGCTTGCTTATTGTGATCTTTTACTTTATTAATTTTTAATCTTTTCAGTTCTTTTGTAACACATCTTAGCACATACATTATAGAGCTGTACAAAATATTTTTGTTTTTTGTATTTTTATATGAACTTTGTCCAAACCTTTTTTTCTTTACTTTAAAAAATTTTGTTAAAAATAAGATACAAACATGCACATTAAACCAAGACTACACAGGATTCAGATCATCAATATTTCTATCAGATCATCAATATCTCTAACTTCCTCGTCCATATATTGTCCCATTAGAAGGGCTTTAGGGGGCAGTAACAGACATGAGACTGTTATATTGTAAAAATGGGTTCTTCTGGAATCCTCCTGAAAGGACTGCCTGAGGCTTCTCTTGTGGAAGTGTCACTTTTCAGAAATAAGTTTACACTGGTTTACTTAGTGTGTGTGTTTCTTTTTTTTTTTTTAAATGATGAATTTGCTTGTAAACAAGTAATACATCATCAACATTGCTCTTTACTGAAGAAAGCCTTTGGGTGAAGAAGTCCTTTGGTCTGTAAAAGCTACTACTAACCTCTCCACTGTGAATTTTCTGTGCTCTTCGGTTTACTTTTCTATTTAATTTTCTTCAAGTATATCACTAGGTGATAGGAAATTTTCAGCTCTATTATAATCGCATAGGACTATCAATCTATTAATAACTGTAAAATTACTTTGCAGCACATAATTATATATAAATTTAAACTCTTTTGAGAAGATTTTATTCTATATTCTACATTGATTTTTTTGGGGGGTGGCATATAAAGCAGGGCTTATTTGAAAAGGGGTAACATAGACTTTTCCCAGCCATAGCTGGTATCCCAGTATCCCAAGAAGTGAGGGTGTTTTGCTTTTTTATATGTCCTAGGCTTCCTTTGTTCTCCTGCTCTCTTTCCCTTATCTCTTTCCTTCCTGCTCAGATGACTAGGCCCACGAAATGCTCAGTGGGTTGGCCAAAGCTGGGAAACAGGTGGGCTTAAGGGGGAAAGGCAGGATGGAGCAGCCCAGGACACATTAATTAGCAACTTTATAACTCCTTGTAGGGAGGGGTAATTCCTGGGACAGGTTACCTTAGCAACAGTTTGGATCAGGGGCAGGTTGTCTTGATTGGGTGGAGAAAGGGCTCTGAAGACATTAACATTTCAATTCCTCCATTCTCTGAATCTGACCCTTGCCTATGTGGCTTCATTCCCACTTCTAATTTTAGGAACTCCTTACTGCTGTAAAGAGAAGGGGCAACAACTATTCTGGCTGCTTTGAGCTGTGAGGGGGCAAGGTGAGGTGGAGCAAGAAGTTTTGAAGTTCCTTTTTAGAAGTTGGATCAGATAGGTAAATGTCTGCCTGGGAAAGGACTGGTTGTAACGTCATCCGAGGATGGGCGTTTCTATGAGAGATAAACAAAAAGACATCAGTACAAAATAAATGTTGCAGCATCTGGAACATGTCAATGAATATCATGGTGACAGAAGCCAATAATCTCTCACCAGGAGGTGTGAGGGCTGAGAAGTTGTCCCCACAACAAGGCTGGAGAGGACAAGGCTTTTATTTGGGAATGTAAACCATTAACATTGTCAGAGTTATCAGGGATATGTAAATACAACATTTATTTTTTAATGTCACAGATGTCCATCCTCATAAGATGTAGTTAAGCTACTTAATGTCATCTGATTTTGTAAAATATCTTTTTTATTGGTATAACCTCTGTGTTTACTAGTGACCCCTTTATTCTGGTACTTAGAGCTAGATGATTATATTAGAAAACCTTAATCCTATCTATGTAGATGGTTAGGAAGATCTGTAGGCCTTTAACTAAAAATCTTCTGACTTAGCAGTTTGACTTGATATTTATTAGGCATTCCTTCCTAAGAATCTCTCTTTTGTAGCCTCTAGTCTTACTTATTCTTCAGGACTAACACAATGTATTTCTTAAGTTACATTTAACTACTATTATTTTATATATTTTAATGCCCAGAAATGGCTGTGCTTGTTTTAACTGTTTTTGCTAGGTGTTTAAGATGAAGCAGGTCAAACTGACTTTTTTTCTATCTATTGTTAAGAGTCATCTGAGTTCCCATGGGCGTCACTCTTGGGGGAACTTGAAAGCAGCTTCTTAATTCTGCTAGTGCCATTTGCAGTAGGATGGGTCAAGGTCTGGCTCACCATGTGACTTCCCTTGGAAGCATCAGTGATGTTTCTCTTCTCCAATGACTCCTCTTCATAGCAAGTTCACCGATTGGTTTTCTGGTCCTCCAGTCGTCTCATTAATCTCCCTGAGCAGGAGGTTATGTGGCCCAGAGTTTCAAAGCTCTTTAGAGAAGTTCCCTGTTCCCTGGATTCAGACTGACTTGGAAGACAAGAGCCAAATATTGCTTTCTTTGTCCTTTTAAATTTAACTTTAATTTTTAAGTCTTGATTTTAAGCAGTCTCACTACTCTTAAATCAAGAGTACCAGGCTTTAATGTTAATGCCTATAACCTTACAGTCTTTAACCCCTTTTATTAATTTGGGTCTGTACTATCCTGCATTGTAGGTAATGGGTCTTTATCTTAAAGTAACCCAGGTTGTGTCTACATAATTTTTTGCATTTGAATTAGACAGGTTTATGTAACCAATTTTATGACCAAAACTGTTTTTAATGTTAATAAACTGAAAATGTATCTATATAAAACTGAAAAGAAAAAAATGGAAGTCTTATTATTGATGCTAGATTAGTCCTCTATTTATGTTAAAGAACACCATGCTTAGCTACCTCATTTGGCATATCTACTTTAAGAACCAGACTATAATTATTGCTCACCTATGGCTACTTACAAAAATGAAAATTGGACAAGAGCATTTAAATGCCTAGTAGATAATTAATAATGTCACTGCATAGTAAATATTATAGTAAACATACATTGGTAATTTGATATATATATATATATATATATATATATATATATATATATATATATACACAAATATGCATTGCATATTATAGGCTATAAAAATAATAATGATAATTTTGTTTTTACTTTGTATTACCAAGATTCATTCAAGTTAATATTATTTTATACAAATAGATGATACTATCTCTATTTTTATAGATAAAAAATCTAAAGGTCAGGTATATTAACATATTTAGTGTTATTTAGCTCATAAAGGTAAGTATGATATAAAAACTCAGGTCAACAGGCTGGGGTTGTGTCTCAATGGTAGGGCTCTTGCCTAGTATGTGCAGAGCCTTGGGTTCTATTCTCAGGACCACATATAAATAAATAAAGGTATTGTGTCCAACTACAACTAAAATAAATAAATAAATAAACAAATAAATAAATAAATAAATAAACCTCAGGTCAAATTGAATCCAAGGGCAATCTCCATTTTATTATACCATATGTTCCAACTATAAGTATATGCAATGTTACTTTATTGGAAAATAAGTATTGAAGAAATGATACTAAGTGAATTATTATAGCTAGAAAAAAAATTACTACATAAAAATATCTGGATCCAAAAATAAACATTTGACATTTGTTTTAAAACTTTAATCATATATCTCTGATATGGCAAAGGTGTCCCTAGAAGAATAGAACTTTGTTCATTAATATTCTAAACTAAAGTGCCATGAAAATTAGTTTTTAAAAAAAAACAAAAGGATAAAAAAATTTTATTTTCCCCACGCTCTTCAATTTTAAAGATAATTTTCTTAGTTAATTTTAATTACACAAAATAGTAGGATTTGTTGAGTTTTATTTATGTCTGCATGTAGTATAATGTATTCTATTTCATTCCCCCCATACATCCCCTTTCCTTCTGTTTCTCCTTTCCCAGAATCTCTATCCTCTGTTACATCTGTCTCCCTTCTATTTGTAGGAGATCCTTTAATCCCGCCTTTTTTTCCTCTAGCTTCCACATAGAAAACATATGACCTTTGACATTTTGAGTCGGGTTTATTTCACTTAGAACATGTTCTCCAGTTCTGTCTATTTTTCAGCAAATGACATAATTTAACTCTTTTTTAATGGGTGAGTAAAAGCTCCATTGTGTATATGTAACACATATTTTTATCTTGTCATTGATTAAAAGACACCCTAGCCTGGTTTCATATCTTGTGTTATAGTTTGGATGTAAAGTGTCCCCCAAAATCTCACATGTGAGACAATGCAAGAAGTTTTGAAGGAGAAATAATTGGGCTGTAGCCTTAATCTAATGATTGAGTCAACACCTGATGGGATTAACTGAGTAATGATTGAAGGCAGGTGGGTGTGGTGGGAGGAACTCATTCACTGGGGGCGTGGCTATGGGGTATGTATTTTGTATCTCCAGATAGGAGACTCTCTCTGCTTCCTGGTCATCATGATGTGAGCTTCTTCCCTCCATGATGTTGAGCTTCACTTTGAGACCAGATGAATGGAGCTGGCTTTCTATGTACTATGACCTCTGAAACCGTGCATGAGCCCTCAAATAAACTGTTCCTCCTCTATAAGTTGTTCTGGTTAGAACTTTTAGTCCCAGCAATAAAATAGCTGACAAAAAAACTTGGTTATTGTGAATTTTACTACATTTTTTTATAGTGTGCTTACTTTAATTCTTTATGCTAAATACTGAGAATATGGTATATCAGCATCTTATGGTTGGCCCATTTCTATCTTTTGAGGAAACTTTACACTAATTTCTATATTAGTTTTACTAATTTGCAATCTCAGCAATATAAAGGAAACAAAGGAACAATATAAAACAAAACCAACACATACTTCTAAAAGACCCTAGGTCTCAAAAGACAGTCAAGACAATAAATACATTTAAAAAAAAATGTTTGGAATAAAAAGAGTGAGACAAATATGTATCTGTTCAAGTGTCCATGGACCATTCAGCACACAAAAGTTTAACAGAAAAAAGCCTTTTTTTTAGTTTAATAATTTATTTTCCTAGAACTCTATGTCTTGTTTGTTCTCAATTTGAAAAACAGAAGAGAATTATACTTTGCATATGTATAATATGTCAATAATATATACTCTACTGTCATGGATATTTAAAAAGAACTCTCCCCCCCCAAAAAAAAAGAAAAGGTTCTTGGGGAAGATTAGGGATTATTTCCATAGTGATGGTCAAAAATTTTGATTACTATATATCAGTTGTCAGTTCCCAATTGTCTTTCTTTCTGTTTGTTCTTATTGTATGTATGATGTGTAAGAGTAGGAGTCAGCAGCTCTCAATTTCTTCTTTTTGTTGTCTATTCTCAGCTGATGTTCTCAGTAGTAGGAAATGTGGTGGGTTGGAGGGTTTTGTGAACTTCATTCACAGCAAACGGTCTCTGTATAGAAAGGGGTTACCAGAGGTGGAGGTCCTAGAGGTTGGGTTTGGGTCTAGTTCAACCCCTGGTGCTTTCTGTAATGATGTTTGGTGAAACTTTTAAACCAGCACTCCTCCATACCCCAGGTGCTTCTGGTCTGCACTGGACATTTGCATCACTTGAATGTCCCCTGCGTTCAACTCAAGTGGTGGACAAGCCAGTTCTTCATGTCTTTCAACCTCCCATGGCTCCCATATCTTGGCCATCTGGATTCAGTCCCAGAGCCCACTTTTTCTCGCCTAATCAAGTCCCTTGTCATCCCCAACTGGTCCTGCCAACCACAAGATGCAAAAAATGAAATATACCTAGGATCTCTAGGGTCTGAGTGTCTTAAATTCCCCTGAATACAACACTTTCCACACCTGAATTTCACCTTTTTTTTTTTTTTTTAAATCACACTCTAGGTCACCTCACAGATCTTTGCCAGTTCAGATTTTTGGGCCCAGCTGGAATTAAACAGGTATGGGCACCTGGGTTTGGATCCACATGCACTGACCCTGCAGGTCACTGGGAGAGGCTCAGCATTTCTCTCACATGAAAGCAAAGTGCAGCCACCCACAGGATTGGCTTGACAATGTTTCAGATCACTGTCATCTCCATTTCAAGACACACCTCGGTGCTAGCCAAAATGCAGGTTCTCTTAGTCTCTGTCCCTCAGACCAGCTCACAGTGGATCCACATTGGCAGCAGCCAGAGCTGGCAGTGTTTTTTGTTTGTTGTTATTGTTGTTGTTGTTTAGTTTTTGTTTATTTTATTCTATTGAACCCTCTGTGTCCCTTGGTTGTTCTGAGAGTTAAAAGCTAATAGGACTTTTTGTTTGGTCTTGTTTGTTTTTACTGATTACAAAGAGAAGCTCCTTGTCCTCTTTCTCAGTCCCTTGCCACAGAGCAGTTTGGAAAGTTACCTTCTGTACTCTGCCAACTTGGCACCCCTCTTCTTTCTTCAGTAATCTTTTTTTTTAATTTGTTCTAATTAGTTACACATGACTGTAGAATACATTTTGATACATTGCACACAAATGGTACACAACTTCTCATTCCTATGGCTGAACATGCTGCAGAGTGATAGTCATACATGTAGGTAGGGTAATAAAGTCTGTCACCGTCCATAGTCTTTTCACCCTCCACCCCCTCCATTCCCCTCACTCCCCCTTGCCCAATCCAAAGTTCCTTCATTCTTCCCTACACACTCCCCATTATGGGCCAGAATCCACTTATCAGAGAAAACATTCAGCCTCTAGCTTATGGGGGTGGTTGTTTATTTTGCTTAGCATGATATTTTCAAGCTCCATCCATTTCCCTGCAAATGTCATAATTTTATTCTTTTTCATGGCTGAGTAACATTTCATTGTGTGAGTATATATATATATATATATATATATATATATATATATACACACATATATATGCATATGTGTGTGTATATATGTGTTTGTATGTATATATATATATACATACTATATATATATTATATTTATAAAATATATAAATATATATATATATATATATATATATATATATATATATATTACATTTTCTTTATACATTCTTCTCTTGAAGAGCATCCAGTTTTGTTCCATAGTTTAGCTTTTGTAAATTGAGCTGTTATAAACATTGATATTGACATGGCTGTGTCCCTGTAATATGCTGATTTTAAGGTCTTTGAGTATTAACTGAGGAGTGAGGTAACTAGGTCAAATGGTGGTTATATTCCAAATTTTCTAAGGAATCTCCATGCTGATTTCCATAGTGATTGCACCAATTTGCCATCCCACCAGCAACTATGAGTGAGCTTTTCACCCTACATCCTCGCCAGCAATTATTGCTGCTTGTATTCTTGATAATTGCCTTTCTGATGGGCATAAGATGAAATTTTAGAGTAGTTTCGATTTGCAGTTCTCTAATTGCTAGAGATGATGAACATTTTTTCATATATATTTTGGTTAGCTGTATTGCTTCTTTGGGGAAGTTAAGTTGTTAATTTCTGTGGTCCATTTACTAATTTGATTATTTTTGGTTTTGGTGTTAAGTTTTTTAAAATTATTTATTCTAATTTGTTATACATGATGGCAGAATGTAATTCATTTTATATTACACATATAGAACACAATTTTTCAAGTCACATGTACACAAGGTATTTTTATACCATTCGTGTTTTCATACATGTACTAAGGTAATGATGTCTAACTCATTCCAACATAATTTCTACCCCCTTTCCCCCTCCCTCTCACTCCTCCCCTTTTTTCTATCTAAAAGTTCTTTCATTCCTCCCATGCTTCCTCCCCGCCCGCATCAGCATTATGAGTCAATATCCTCATATCAAAGAAAACATTCAGGGATTGGCTTGCTTCACTTAGCATTATATTCTCCAACTCTATTCATTTACCTGCAAAGGCCATGTAGCTATCCCACTCCTTGGTTTATACCCAAAGGTCTTAAAAACAGCATACTACAGTGACACAGCCATATCGATGTTTATAGCAGCACAACTCACAATAGCTAAACTGTGGAACCAACCTAGATGCCCTTCAGTAGATTAGTAGATTGGGAAACTTTGGTATATATACACAATGGAACATTACTCAGCATTTAAAGAGAATAAAATCATGGTGTTAAGTTTTTTGAGATTTTTATATATCCTGAAGATCAATTATCTATCTGAGGTGCCTGTGGTAAAGATTTTCTTCCATTCTGTAGGTTCTCTCTTCATGTTATTGATTGTTTCCTTTGTTGAGATTTTTAGTTTGATTCCGTCCCATTATCAATTCTTGACTATACTTCTTGTGCTTAAGGGCCTTGTTAAGGAAGTCAGGTCCTAGGCCCACTTAATGAAGATTTGGGCCTACTTTTTCTTCTATTAGGTGCAGTTATCTCTGGTTTAATTCCTAGGTCCTTGATCCACTTTGAGTTTAGCTTTATGCATGGTGAGAAATAGTGATTTAATTTCATTTTGCTACATATGGATTTCCAGTTTTCCCACCGCCATTTGTTGAAGAGGCTATCTTTTCTCCAGTGTATGTTTTTGGCATGTTTGTCCAGTATGAGATAATCGTATTTATGTGGGTTTGTCTCTGTATCTTCTATTCTGTACCATTGGTCTACATGTCTATTTTGGTGTCGATAACATGCTATTTTTGTTACTATTGTTACTATAGCTCTGTGTTATAGTTTAAGATCTGATATTATGATGCCTTTTGCCTTACTCTTTCTTCATGGTAAGAATTAACTTGAGTATTCTTATTTCTGAGTCTCTTATTTTTTTCCAAATGTATTTTATTATTGTTTTTTTTGGGTCTATGAAGAATGTCATTGGGATTTTAACAGGAATTGTATTAAATCTGTATAATGCTTTTGGTACTATGGCCATTTGACAATATTAATTCAGCCTATCCAAGAACATGGGAGATCTTTTCATTTTCTAAAGTCTTATTCAATTTCTTTCTTTAGTGTTCTGTAGTTTTTATTGTATAGGTCTTTCACCTCTTTTGTTAGGTATGTATGTATGTATGTATGTATGTATGTATGTATTTATTTATTTATTTATTTTGAGACTAATGTGAATGGGGTGGTTTTCCTAATTTTTCTTGAAGTGGATTCATCACTGATGTATAGAAATGCATTTGATTTATGGGTGTTGATTTGATACCCTGCTACTTTGCTGAATTCATTTATTAGTTCTATAAGTTTATTGGTGGAATTTTTTTGATCTTCTAAATAGATTCATGTCATTGGAAAGTGGTGATAGTTTGTGTTCTTCTTTTCCCATTTGTATCTCTTTAATTTTTTTTTCCTATCTGACTGCTGTGGCTAGAATCTTCAGAACTTTGTTTAATAGAAGTGGTGAAAGAGGACATCTATGTCTTCTTGCAGTTTTTAGAGGTAATGCTTTTATTTATTTATTTAAAGAATAATTTTGGCCTTGGGCTCAGCATAGAGAGCTTTTACAATGTTGTGTTATGTTCCTAATATCTTAAGTAGTCTTTAATTTTATTTTAGAGGTAATTTGCCACCTTAGTTAGACTTATTTTCATTTATTTATTTATGGCTACTATGTTTTCCTCATTTCTTTCTCAGAAGATTCATTATTGGTATATATGAAAGCAATTTAATTTTGTGTGTTGTTTTAATATCCTGCTACTTTACTAAATTTATTAGTTCTAGAAATATTATTAGAGGTTTTTGTGTTATAAGTATAGAATCACAACATCTGCAAAGATTGATAATTTAACTTTCTTCTTTCTTATTTATATCCTTATTTTCTTCTCTTAAATAATTGTTGTTTGGGGCTAGGGATGTGGCTCAAGCCATAGCATGCTCGCCTGGCATGCGTGTGTCCCGGGTTTGATCCTCAGCAACACATACAAACAAAGATGTTGCGTCCGCCAAAAACTGAAAAATAAATATTGAAATTCTCTCTCTCTCTCTCTCTCTCTCTTTAAAAAATAATAATTGTTGTGACTAATTTTTCATGTAGTATATTTATTAAGAGTGGTGAGAATAGACATCACTGTTTTGTTGCTGATTTCAGTGTGTGCTTTAAGTTTTTTGCCATCCAGTGTGGTGTTGAATTTGGGGTTAGCTTATGTAGCTATTATGATGTTGAGATTAGTTTTATGTGTCTAATTTCTTCAGTTTTTTTAAACTTGAATTCATGCTATATTTTATGATAAAATTTTTCCTGCCTCTATTGAGATGCTGATGTGATTTTTGTCCTTATTTTTATTGATTAAACTCATACTTTTTGATATATATATTGAATCATTCTTGCATTATTATAATAAAACTAACTTTTTCCTGATGTATAATCTTCTTAATGTGCTTTTGACTGTTGATTACCTTGATTTGTATTAAGAACTTTTAATTTATGTTCATCAAGTATAATCTTATATAATTTCCTTTTCTTGATTTAAATATGATTTTGGTATCAGTATTACACTTGTCTTACAGAATGAATTTGGGAGTATTTTCCTCCATTTACTTTTTATGGAATAATTTGAGGAGCATTAACATTAGTTTTCTTTAAAGGTATCATTTAATTAAGCTAAGAATCTATCTAGTCTTGGGCTTTATTTGTTGGAAGCACTTTTATCAATAACTGCTTCAATCTTACTACTTATTATTGCTCTCTTTAGGTTTTCTATATCTTCTTGGTTAAGTTTTGGGAAGATCTGTGTGTCCATTTCTTGTAAATATTCCAATATATTGGATTTAAACTTGTCAAAGTAATCCCTAATCTTACTCTGAATTCCAGAGTTAATGGTGGTGATATCTTCTTTTTCATCTCTAATGTCAATTTGGGTCTTCTTTCTTTCTTTTTGTTAGTTTGACTAAGAATTTATAAATCTTATTTTTTGTTTCAATAAACAACTCTGTTTCATTGATTCTTGGAATTTTTAAATTCTCAATATTTTTTGCTCTAATCTTAATAATTTTCTTCCTTTTTATGGCTTTGGAATTTATTTTTCTAGGACCTTGAGATATACTATTAAGTTGTTTATTTGGAATCTTTATGAAGTTTTTAGGCAGACATCCATAACTATAAAGTTTCCTATTAGAACCACTTTCAGAGTGTCCCAGAGATGCTGGTATGTTGTATATCTATGCTGGTCTGATTCTAGAAATTTTTAAATTTCTTTCCTCATTCCATTGATAATATATTTATCATTAAAGGTGTATAGCTCACTCACCTTGTGTTTATATAGTTTTTCTTGTTATGATTTCTAATTTAATTAAATTATGATTTGATAAGCTGGCAGAAACGGTATCAGTTATATTGTATTTGCTATGACTTACTTTGGGACCTAAAATGTCACCTGTTTTGGAAAAGGTTCCATAAGAAGCAAATAAAAAAAGAGAATTTAGATGTTGTTAGGTGAAATATTGTACAAATACCTGTTAGGTCCTTTTGACTCATCTATATATGTATTTTAGATCTTAAGAGTCTTTACTATTTTACAGCTAGATGACCTATGCATTGGTATTAGAGGTATGGTATAATCACCCATTATTGTTGTATTTAGGTGTTACTGAGTCTTTATACTGACTAGCCTTTGTTTTATTTAATTAGGCTCACCAATGTTTGGGTCATAAATATTTACTATCATTATATCTTCTTCAAGAATTTCTCTTTTTACCAAGATAAAAGGATTTCCTTTATCTCTTCTAATTAATTTTGATTTTTATGTCTTCTATATTAAGATATGAGAATAGCTACTCCTCTTTGCTTTCAGGATCCATTGAATGAAATATCAGTTCTAACATTCTTCTTTCAGTTATGGATGTCTTTTCCTAAGAGATGAGTCTCTTGAAGATCACATATAATTCACATCTCATTTTTTAATCCACTCTGCCACTCCATGTCTTTTAATTGAGTTGAGACCATTACTTCCAGTGTTATATAGAGAGATGTTTATTATTTATTGCCATTCTTTTCTGTTTCTAATATTCAATGCAATCCTAACTCATATTTCATATCAGCTCTTCTAATGTGATTTGTCCATTCCTTGGCTTGAGTTTGTTTTTAACTTCTTTTGTAAGTAGTATTTTTTTAAGTATTTTCTGTAGTTCTTGACTCATAGTCATAAATTTTCTAAATTTATGCTCGTGTTTGAATGTTTTTATTTCTACTTTAATTCTGGAATATAGCTTTTCTGTATAAAGCAATCTTGGTTCACAATTATTTTCTTACAAACACCTCATTCTATGTTCTCTTATATTTTTGAGTTTCTGCTCAGAATTCAGAAATTGTTCATATTGGTTTCCTCTAAATACAACTTGATGGTTTTTCTCTTTAGGCTATTACAACTATATCCTTGTTCTATATATTTGATTATAATTATAATGTGTCATGGAGAGTTTTATTTTTAATATTATCGATTGGGGTTTCTGAATACCTCCTGTATGTGGATATTTATCTTATTCCCAAGTTTGGAAGTAGTTCTGTTATTATTTCTATGAAAAGTTTATTTATGCCAATAGCCTATATTTCACATCCCTCATTCATGCCAATGATTCTTTAAATTTGGTCTCTTAATATTCTGTATATTCTGGTCATGGTATCTTATTTTCTTTACTATTGATTAAGTATTCAATTTCATATACCTTGTCTTCAAAACATAAAATTATGTCTTCTACATGATCTAATATATTGTTAACTTTCAACTGAATTTTTAATTTGATTTAATAAATCTTTCTTTTCCAGGATTTCTGACTGGCTCTTTTTCAAAATACCTCTCTCTGTTTCTATTGAGGTCCTTTTTCACTTCCTTTATTTTATCTCTTTCTTCATTCCCTAGATATTCTTTCAGTTCAATGATCATTTTTATCAAAAACCTTTTGATTTATTTATCTGGCATAACATCCACATTAGTACCTGTGTATTTACATAGTGTGATAATTATAAATTTTTGGAGGTGATTTCTTGGACAGTTTCTTCATATATTTTGGGATACTATATTTAGACATATGTTGATATAGACTGCTCTTCTTCTTTTATGTGAGGTTTTTTAGTGAGTTAGTATCTTTATATTGTAAGCCCTACATTGTGGATATTTCTTAATTTCAGCATATCTGATTGTCATAATGAAAGTGTTACTTTGAAAGCACCACAGTACCACTTTGAAAGGAAAGAGTAACTGGCAATAACAGTTGTAAAATCATTCATTGTTCAACATATGCTATAAAATTTATTAACAATAATTTTTACAAGTTTAATGACCAAAGAGAACCAAGAGTAAAAAATAATTTAGAATAAAGTGTTAAGGATATTATAATAAGATGAATTAGAAAGAAAAAAGGGGTGAAAAATAAAGAAAATGGAGAGAAAAAAGAAGGAAAGTGGTGGGAAAGGGAAAGGAGGCAAATGTTTAAATGAGGAATATATAAAGTATGAAGGAGTGGGGAAGGCAATGGAGATGGAAAGGAAGAAAAGAGGTATAAAGAGAAAATACAATTAATTGATGAAATATGTAAAATTGGATGGAACTTTAACACAAAATATGGGAACACACTAGGAATCAATTAATACCAAACAGTTAATGTAATATCAGTCATATAGAGATTCTGACTTATTCTTGCTGAGGGTTTTGAAATAGCGGCCTTTCTTTCCAGGGTTTTGATTTCACAATTTTCTGTGAGCAAGACTGGGTGATACCAAAGTCATTTTATTTGTTCTAAGCTCTGACCCAAACTTGTTAGAGGAGTTTTAATGCTAAGATCCATTCTCTCCTTGTTAGCATTATCTGCTTAAAGCACATTTAGGGTGTTATAGCTCAGTTGGTTGCTAGAAATGGCTTTGGTATTGGGTGTAGGGTTGGGACAGCAAGTCTAGCAGGGACACTTGCAAATCCTCTCATCTGCTCTGCTTACAGACAGGCCCAGGTTGCATTCTACCCACTCATTTCAACAGTCTCAGACAGTGTGTGGGGGAGGTGGTACAATACTCACTGCTTTTTGTCTGACCCTAATTATTCTCAGTCTCCCCATCAGCTATAATCTTTTTCACAGAGTTCAAACCACCAAGTTCAAATGAAAACATCCTTCTCTTCTCCATATTACAGTCTGAATGAGTGGCCACCCTTCGTTTTTCTCTAGTTTGAGCTGCAGTCTCATTTCTATACTCAGCCTGATTCACAGTATGGACATTCATCAATCCAGCAAACAGCCGAGCTTAAGTGTCTGGTTGGTCTTGAGTATTCAAAAATAAAGCAAGTGTGAAAAAAAAATAAAGGAAGAAAGGAAGAAAGCATGGAAAGAAGGAAGGGAGGGAGGGAGGGAGGAAGGGAAAGGAAAGGAAATTCACAGAAAGAAAAAATTAAAAATAAAAAAAAATAGTAAAATAGGAAAAACAAAGGTAGCCTGTAGGAATTCCTAGTCTGCCACGTGGAAAGTTTAAACAAAGAGTCTTTTCAAGCCATTGCCTCTTCCCCCTTATCTCCACTGGGGAGTGTCAAGGTTTTCTCCTCTACTGGTGCAGCTCATTCTTTCTTAGTTTATCTTCTGCTTAGATTATGAATTTACCAGTATCTGATTTTCTTAAACTAGGTGTGAGAATTTCTTTCAACTCATTGGAAAGGGGATTTCCTTCCCCTACTCAGTCACCACTTTTCAGATGCTACTAGCATCTGTTGCTTTTATTAATTCTTTTTCTATTCTAAATAATGTTTTCAGTTTTCACATGGGTTGCTGGCCTTCTGGGCTTCCTATCAGGGTTCTTTCATGGTTTGCTACAGCAGATATGCTATTTTAATTCACTATCAAGGAGCTGCTATGACATTATGGGTTCCTCTATTCTTTCATTTTTTTCCTTCTAAACTTTTTATTTAAACATAGAAAATAGGTCTAATGACATTTGTGGCAGCATATTGGTGATTTTTTTTCAGAAAGAACATACTCAGAAGGAACTCTATATTTTTTCTTGCAGTAATGACAGTAGCACTTACTGGACTAATCGTCCTATCATAAGAATTACTATCTCTGGAAAAAGTTAACCAGCAAATGTTTGAAAGGAGGCAGAAACTGTAGATGAGCAACAATTGACAGAAAATAACACTAGGGGAAATTCACATTTAACTAGCTTTTTCCCCAAAGGTACCCTCATGTCTCACAGGGGTGGTAGTGAATGAACCTCAAGCCTGAGTGGCAGTCTTGCTATGCTAAAACCAGAATTTGAAGTTGGAGTAGCTAAAAACTGAGAAAAGTAAAAACTCGGAAAAGTAAAAGCCATAAAGAAAGAATTCTCAAAATTTACATACAGATACTCATTTAGTCTTTGAATGATTCTTTTATAGTAAAAAAATAATAGCAACAACAAAATAAGCAAGAAAAGAAGTCCAGCAGAAATTTTATTAAATTATGCGTATGCTGTAAACATAGTTTGAAGTACAAATTCTTCCATGTTCATGACTTCACTAAAATCTTTGGCTTTAATAAAGTCCTCAGAAGAACATGTCAGGGGATTAAGTATTATTTTCCTGACTAAGTATTAGTTCACTGGACTAAGAAGAAAGGCAGATTAGATCACCCTGACAGTCAAGAAGATGTTCAATAATTTAATTGATTACTAGGAAAAAAAAATCTCAATACTCTTCATGAAAAAAGTAAAACACATACTATCTACCATATATCATTGTCCATAATATAGGTATCTAGTTGAAAATTGTCAGTAATAAGCCAAGGTTGGATGTTCTTTCACATATACAGATGTTAACACACAACATTGGGGTAGGGGGTGTTGGAGTAGAACAGATGTTCAGTGGATTTGACAAAAGGAAATGACAGGAAGGGATTGGGAATGACAATAGAAAAAAAAATTAAAATAAAAAATTTAATTATAAAAATGCTAGTTATGAGAATAGCCAATAATATATAATCCATGTATTCAAGATTATTATTTAAGAATTAATCATGATTGCTGGGTGTGATGGCACATATCTATAATCCCAGAGACTTAGGAGGCTGAAGCAGGAGGATCACAAGTTCAAAGCCAGCCTCAGCAAAAGCAAGGCACTAAACAACAAATTGAGGCCCTATTTCTGAATAAAATACAAAATAGGGCTCAGGATGTGGCTTAGTGGTCAAGTGCCCCTGAGTTAAATGCCTGGTTCAATAACAATAATAATAATAATAATAATTATGATTATGATTATTATTATTCAAGCTGGGCATGGTGTCACACACCTGTAATCCCAGCATCCGCAGAGGCTGATGAAAAATAAATTTAAATCCAAGAGCATCCTTCTTACCTTTAAATGTAAAAATAGAAAATAAAAAGAACTATGGATGTAGCTCAGTGATAAAGCACCCCTGGGTTCAATCGCCAGAACAAATAATAATAATAATAATAATTAGTCAATATTATTCAAGTTTTAATCATCAACAATATTTATTTAAGAAGTTATCAAGAGATAATAAAACAGTTAATAGAATCAAACCTCAAAAATATCAAATACTGGAATTAGCAGACAAGAACTGAAAACAAAATTTATAAATATATTAATTATTTTTCACTAAGAATAAACATAATGAACCCTGGACAGTGGTGCAATTCTGCAGTTTCACTGATTGGAAGCCTAAGACAGGAGGATCACAAGTTTGAGGCCAGCCTGAGCAACTCAGTAAGACCCTGTTTTAAAATAAGAAATAAACAGAACCTAGAGTAAAGATCAATGGTAGACCACCACTGGGTTCAATTCTCAGTTCTACACACACACACACCACACACTCAAAAATGCATATAATGGGTAAGAAGAGATATGAAAACTATACAAAGAAGAATCAAGTGGAAACCCTAGCAATAGAAAATACAATATTTAAAATAAAAAATATTATTGGGGTTTAATGGAGACTTTTAAACATGAGAAGATTTGGTAAATTTGAAAACATGTTCATAAAAAAAAACATACACTATGACACACACTGAACAACAGTTAAACAAACTGAACACCAATAGAACAAGTACAAGTGGGAGAGCATAATTAGAATTCCAGAAGGAGAGACAAGATGGGATGAGGAAGGAATATTGGCCAGGTTTTTCCCAATATCAACAACAATTTCTAAGAGTTTCAAGGAATACTACCAGGATAAGCATGAAGAAAAATACACTTAAACACATCATATTCAAACTGTTGACAACTCAAAATAAAGAAAATATATCAAGAGCAGCCAAAAAGAAAAAGCACATTATATTCTGGGGAAAAAAAATTATTAGAATGAAGGTTGACTTCTCTTCAGAAATAACAGAGACCAGAGACAACAGAATAACATGATTAAAAATACTAAGAGAAAAAGATATCAACCCTTAAGTTTATAGCCAACAAAAATATTGAGTGAATTTATTGCAAGTAGACTTGCAATGTGAGAAATAATTAAAAAAAATGTTCTTCAGGTTGAAGGAGAATGGTACCAGATGGAAATTGGGAACTGCGTGAAGGAATGCATAGCTCTGAAAATTAAAAATATGTGAGTCAATACAAAAGATTATTTCTTTTAAAATTATGTTTCTTAAAACTCAATTAACTATTACTAGCAAGAACATTCATTACCAAACACTGTGGAGGTATTAATCTTTATGGAATTAAAATATATAATAACAACTTGAAAAGCTGGAGAAAACAAACCTATTCTTCTGTAAGTTTTGCACGATATATGTAGAAAAATAGGACATTAATTTTAAGTAGACTGGAATATATTGTTAGCATATATTCAATCATTAAGAGAACAATGTAATAAAAAGGAAATAGCTAAAATTTCCAAAGAAACGGTGAATTAAGCTACTAAAAAAGCAAAAGTCAGGAAAAGAAGGAATAATAAAACAAACAACAAGTAAAACAATTAGCATCAAGATGCCCAGCTCATGCACAACTCCATTATTGGTTACATTAAACATAAACAAATGAAATGCTCTAATTAAAACCAGAGAGTCTCAGACAGAATAAACAGTACATTGGAATTAAATACTATCTAAAAAGAGGCACATTTTTAAATATAAAAACAAATCTAGGCTAAATTCAGAAACTGGAAGTATACAAAATGCCAAAAATCATGTGAAAGTTAGACATATAATATTACAAGTCTCTATCATTTAATTTATGTGGATTTTAAAAATATGCAAAACAAATTATGTTGATAGATATCAGAGTAATCTTGCTTATGATGGTAGTGAGAAACTTACTGGGAAAAAAACATAGGAAACTTACTTTGGTGACACAAATCTTCTGTACCTCAACAGGAGCTGCAGCGACACATATTCACACATTTATCAAAACTCACAAAACTGCACATTTAGGTTCTGTGCATGTTATTGTAAATATACATACTTCAATTAATACACATATGAGAAGATGATAAAGCAATTGTATGAAACAAATGCAATAAAAAGAGCAGTAATAGTCAAAAAGCAATTCAGTATAAATTTACATGTTTCTGAGAGCTCATAAGAAAATAGATGAGGCAATCACCAAAGGACATCGATTAAAAGAACAAGGAATGTTTCAAAAAATCAGAAATTTCTGCTGTACCTTAACAATGTAAAGTAAATTTAAGTTAAAAAAATAAATAAAAACCAGTGAGAAATTCTTGCCAGAGGAAATCTGTTGGGAAAACAAACAAAAGTGAGAAGAAGCATAAGCAAATTTTAATGAAATGTTAGCTGAAAATAAGTCTCAATTGATTTAATGCATAAAGTACCTAAATTTTAACTACATCTAGATACTCCAAAATTTGGAAAGTAAGGCCTATAAGAAAAAAGCAAAAATTCATATGAAGTATCTCTCAATTTTAAAAACATAGTTATTGTTATTTGATTTAGTCATTAATTACATGTTTCTACAGTGATGAAAAATAAGATGAAATATTTCACTAAATACTAATTACTAATGATTTGTATCATTATTTTTGGTAAATAATTTCTTGTGAGTTGTTATTCATTTTTATATTCTCTTTCAATTATTTCTCCTTCAAGTTAAAAAATCTTCAAAGATCATTTTAAATAGAAGATATGCAAGTACAATGAAACAAAATTTCATTTTTGTTATATCTTTCCAAAAATCACAAATTGTTCATTTTTTCAAGTCTAAAAAATATACGTATCTTTCCAAATTGTTTTTTGATTTGTATTGTTTTGTTTTTCTAATTCTCCTATAAATGAATTAATGAAGTTAACCCCTACAATTTTTAGAGGAGAGTGATTAACCCCTTCTCACTCCACATGACTCTGGTGGATAAAATACCTTCTCCTTGGACTCAGGAATCAACACATGAGTAACCCAGCAAATTCAAATTTTCCCTATGATTCCTCAGGGAGTGCTTTTAAGATTTCCTGGTATGACTACAAGGAAGGAAATTCTTGTGTTCATGTTTGCTCAGCCAACAGATATAAATTGAAGTTTCTTTGGTCATATGTGGCTATGTGGAAAAATATGGTCAGCAAACATACAAAGCAAAAGAGTTGAGAAAAGGTGAAGGGAAAACATATTAATAATGTTTAGTGAATTCTGAGTCCATACCCATCTTTCCTTGTTCTGTAAGTTCTTAGATATCATGTTTTTGGTTTATTGGGCATTATGTTAGTCAGTGTTTCATGGCTGTATCAAATACCTGAAATAAAGAAAGTTAATAAGATAAAAAATTGTTTTTCTCATAGTATTGGAGGTTTCAGTTCCTTATCATTTGGCACCACTGCTTTGGGCCTGTGGCAAGGCAGCACACTATGGCTAAAACGTGGACCAGTTAGGAAACTGAGAAAGAAAGAGGGCAGGGTCTCACTAGCCTCTTGAAGGACACAAGCCCATAACCTAACTTACATCCACTAGTATCCCATCCACCACCTCTAAGAACAGTGAGCTGAGGACCAAACCTTTAACATATGGGCCTATAAGGAAATTCCAGGTCCAAATTATAGCAGGCCTGTTTGAAGTGCATTCTTATCATTTGCTCTAGGTAAGTCCTACCCACCATAACATTATTACTAAGAATCAGCTAACCTAGGTTTAATGTCAGTTCATAGCCCCCTCCTAACAGTAAAAACAAAACAAAACATGGGCAATTCAGTAAAACTTGATAGTTTTTTTCTTCTTCTTCTTATGAGGATTAATGTGAGCATTAATTTAATGCTCAGCACATTGCTACAGAAACAGCAATAAATGTTCATTTATATTACTAACCTCATCATACCATTATCTTACCATTACTTCAGGTCATAAAATAGTGTTTAAAAGTTAATTAGACCATAATTTAATCAAGGGTTGTGCTTTATGATAATAAGTACACAGGGTTTTAGGGTTTAGGAATCCTGAAATCTGACATCCCAGATGTGAAGAGACATGCTTCACCATCTTTCTGAGGTTTCTGTACATTTATGTGCCCACATATCTCCACATAACTTTCAGAATATCAGGACTGATATAAGTGGAATAACTATTAACATTTTAATAAAATTAAAGTCTTTTACTACAGTCTATAATTCAGAAATTTTATTTTGTAGGGTATTTTTAACTGATGTTTAAATACACAGAACAATATCTAAGATATTTCAGAAAATAAATATTGTATAAAGCAGGACCCCTACTAAAAATTAGTGTATCACTGTCAATTTACATTTTACTATGAAAACCCAAATTCAGGGTATATAAAAGTAATTAATGATGACCTAAAAACTCAGTATTTTAGAGTTAGCACTTTTGTTTCAATAACTACTAATATTATCTTAATTATTTAATGCATTAAAATTGATAGTGGGTTATTAAAAAATATCCAGACATACAAATAACCCAAAGTATAATATTTATTCAAAAATAAATATTATATTTATATATAAGTTCATTAATTCCAATTCTGATTTTTGCATTTTCATCTATCTAAATTTATAACATGACTTTTTTTTAAAAAAAAATGGCACAATTTAGTATATTCTCTTTAATATTAAATAACAACACTTTGGAATTTTAGAATAACTTTCAAATGCAAAATCACTTTATCAACTATGAGGCACTAACACTACCACATTATTAGTATGAGTATTCTTTTAAGCAAATTGTTAAATATAAGGCTATCCTTTGACAAGCTGAATGAAGGAAATGAGATTTACAAGTGAAAATACAAAGAAAGAGTATTTGTTATTATAGTAGTCTGAGGCTACACTAAGACTTCTTTTTTTTTAAATTTTAATATTTATTTTTTAAATTATCAGCGGATACAACATCTTTGTTTTGTATGTGGTGCTGAGGATCGAACCCGGGCCGCACGCATGCCAGGCGAGCGCGCTACTGCTTGAGCAACATCCCGAGCCCACACTAAGACTTCTTTACATTTAGATACAAAAAATTATACTTTACTAATGTCAAGATGAAATCCCATGTATCAAAAACATTACAGGGTAAGATATTTTGCAAAGCAACCCAGAATCAACATAAAGATAGAATGGAAGCAAAGAATGCATGATTACTATCTTCAATATGAGAACGAAAATAGAGCTATTTGCCTCATGTTTTGAGAATTTTTAGAGAAATATTTTATGAAAAAAGAAGTTGAAGGATACTGCCATTGTGAACAAAAGAAATGGTTGTGATACTAATTTGCAATGGTAGAATGCTACTTTCATGGCTAATTTCTAGAGTTTGTGTTTATTTTTTTTCTCATTCATATTTCAGAAGAAGAACATTTAATGAGTAGCCACTAGGTTTGAGCTTCCCCCTGAGCATACATGAACTAGGTATCAATGACATTCAATTCACACAAGTGTGAGAATATCATCATTAATTACCCTTATTTGTAGATGGAGAAACTTCAAGAAAACAAAAAGTGTGTCCAAATTCAGACAGTTTGCAAATAGCAGAATCATGGCAAGTATGTCTGATTTCAATGTAAGTTTTAACTATATCACTGTTTTTCTAGGAGCATGTATGTGTGTGTTTATCGGAAAAAAAATTCTCTTAAATAATAATGATAGTGCAAGTTGCTTTATAGGATTTTCCAATTAAACACCATTTCCAGTCAGATGTGGATAAAAATGTGAGCCTATGTCTATATCATTAATTTTCATCATTCCTTTCAACCTCATTTTCACACATGAACATACCATGATTTACAGTTTATATGGTCTTTTAAAAACAATTAGTAGTAAATGTGTCACTTCCTGTTTTAAAACAGTTCATGTACTGATATAGGTTCACTATGGTTTGATTATTAAACTCCTCAGTGCAAAATTTTAATTCTGGTAACTATGGAAACAGTTTCATAATTCTAATAAAGCATGTTATTGAACTATGCTAATAATACAAGCTTTAAAATGTTGTTTAGTACAACCAATTTTAATTGTGAAACTTTTCCTCCCTTGGAGTAAGATAAATAATAAAATTAATGTACTGAAAGTATGAATTCTATGAATCAGATTATGATACAGATATAAGAGTGATTTTCTATCTCATCTGTGAATGTACAAAAATATCTTTTGTGTAGTCTAATAAGGCAGCATATGTTAGCATAACCTACTCGTTTTTCAACAAATATAGTATTCCAGACTTTCTACCCAATAATAAAACTCCCAGATTTTACAAGACTCATGAGCACATAGCCAAAGAGTCTTTCATGGTAAAGTGTGACTGTGTCACTATGCTCATTGTAAAGCTTCAGGTCCCATCATGGTAGAAACCAGAGTCTCCTTTTATTCCTACAAGAAATTCAGATCTTGAACCATAAAGTGGAAGCTCTGTACTGAGAACAAAATAAAAAAGTTGGGCCAGTGGACCCCTCTATGGAGATAGTCTATCCACAAATATGAATCAAGTCAAGTCTCTCCAACTTTTATATGCATATAAGTCACCTGAGTATCCTATGGAAATTCAAATTTTCTTTGAGAAGAGCTTGGTGGGACCTATGATATTGCATGCCCATCAAGTTTCTAAAATTATTTACACTGTTAATCCAAGGAACAAATTCTGAATATGAAGAATGCAAGACATTTACTCATGGGCTGTTAGATGAGTGAGAGAGAAACACCTATCTTGCCCAAATCATTGTTCAGTTGGTTTCTGGAGTGGTGGGGACCTTGAATACCAATTAACATAATGTGTGAATGTCCTAGTGCAATGGCTTTCAGGACACTTTCAATAACTTATTAGCTTTACTGGTATCAGCACTATTGAATTAGTAGTTATTGAAAAATAATGATTTAATTTTAAAATCTTCAAGATTCTCTAACAACCTAAAAATTTTCTTCCATTTAGATAATATTTTTTTCTCTCTACAGGTATGCATTTACATATATTTATACAGGTGCATAAACATATTAAGTATTATAAATGTGTATATAATGTTCATATGTATGTGCATATGTATTATGTGCATGTTTATATTAAATAAGAGCATTAAAAGCTATTATTTACCAGATAGATTGTAATCACATTCATTTCTGTCATAAGTGATGTGTGTGAACCACAATCAAGATTTGAGAAATTCCTCAGAGATCAGGTCTGAAGCACAGCCATTATGAATTGCCCATGCATTGAAATTTAACCTCTTATCTCCATGGAATACTCAAGAAATTAGTATTTGGTATTATTGGATCAGAATTTAAATACATGATTTAGCCATGGCTTTAAAGCAATTTAGATTGTAAATTATAAGATATCATGTACCCCAATTATACTACATAAATAATGGATGGGAAGGATAAAAGCAGAGAAAATTATTGGACCAGTAGTTTAAAAAGATCTAATTTGATATAATAATAATAATAAAAAGTTCTATAAGGAAATCTTGCCTACATCACTAAATGAATTAAAATTTTAAAAAAATCTGCTAAGTAAAATAACTCTCTGATGGCTCATAAATGTTCCATAATTATTCAGAGAAATTCATATTTTCTAAAGAGATAATTAAGATGCAATTATATTTCAGTGATCAGGATTTCTGCATCTCCTAACATCTCCTTAATGATTACAACAGCATCTCTCCTCTTTTCATGACAGTCTTCTCCTCAGAGCCAGCAGATTGAATCAGTTTGACTCATTTAACAAGCTCTACTGATGCCCATGGTCTATGGGGGGAAAAGAAGAAAAGAAGGGAGTGAGGGATACAGAGAAAAAGTGAGGAAGGAAGAAATGGAAAGAGTGAAAGAAAGACAAGTTGAATGTCAGGCATCTATCTAATTCATGTACTAGGTACATCACGACATAATTTACACAGACAATTTTTCTTCTAAAAACTAGTACAGGAAATTTAAGTCAAATATCTCTGTTTAAAAGATTGTGTTATTTCTATTGGATCTTAAGCCTTAGCAAATTCCAATCTTACCACAGTATATGAGTCTTTGTTAGCAGAAACACCTAGACAGATAGATGTCTGAGTTCCCGGCAGTCATGTCTAACTTCTTTATATCTTGCTCATTTTTCCTATGCAAAAAACTTAGATATTCATTTTCTTCTTCTTAGATATAAAGGTGATCATATGATTTAGGTTTTTTTTTTTTTGGTGGGGGGTACTGGGAATTGAACTCAGGGGTACTCGACCACTGAGGCACATCCCTAGCCCTATTTTGTATTTTATTTAGAGACAGGGTCTCACTGAGTTGCTTAGTACCTCACTTTTGCTGAGGCTGGCTTTGAACTCCTGATCCTCCTACCTCAGCCTCTGGAGCCACTCGGATTACAGGCATGATTTAGTTTTGAACAAAGAAACCAAGGGTCTTCTGGACAAGAATTTCCTCCATGGTAATGAGTTAGAGGTATGTAACTATCCTCTTTTCTTTCTTACTTACTTTTCTGCTTTGGCCATTATATACTGCCTGGAACCACAGCAATTGCTATTTGACCACAAGGTGATAAGCCCAAAGGTGAAGATCAACACTTTTTTATGTTTGAGGGAAAAGTAAACACTCTTCAACATTGAAGCTTTTGAATTCTTGACAACATCCACAAATCTTCAATTTCCTTCTGGATTGCATTTTGAGCAAATAAAAATAAAAAAACTAAAAAAACTGTATTCTTAGTCTTTTAAACAATTGTTAATGGCTTCTTGACATGTAGCATAAACCATAATAAATGATATTCCTTTCTAATCTGTTGTAATTCTCACTGGTGTACTTATTGGCAGGTAGATTTAATATCATTTCCCAATCGTAATAGGTACATCTATATCTACATTGTTTTGTGGGACAATTTTCTGCTCATGTTCTCATCTTATATTTATGTTTCTGAATGTCTTTTATCTCCTTCTTTGGTAGGCAGTCAGATCTCACCTCTAATCTGTCCTGTTATTGGTCCCTTGTATGTTAATAACAGTCCATTGGAGGAGGTGGGGAACACAATACAATGGACAAAGGGATTTTTAAAGTTCTATTTGCATAATTATAAATCCTCTTAGATTCTGTTTCATCCAGGTTGAGGATTTTATTCATGTTTCCCCAGTTCTAACAAGTGCCCTTATTTGGAACACTAATGGTGCTAGAGGAAAACATCAACTCAAGAACTTGAGTCATTCTTTGGGTTTTATTTCAGATTTTCTTATAAGGTATTTGTTGTTATTTTTGTTTTTAAAGTGTAAAAATTATTTCAAAGAAATTTTTAATATATTTTCAAAGATAATTCATTTCAAGTATGTTTAATATGACACTATTATATTTTAAATGAAGTATATTTAATAGAAAATTCATTTTCTCTGAAATAACAGGGGAATCTCTGGTCTTTGGCTTTGCATCAAAAGCACCATCTGATGTATCTTTAATTTTGCTTCCCCTTACTCTACAAGACAGGACCAAGTAGGTAAGCTTCCTGTCTATTTCCATAGCAAGTACGCATATTCTCTTACAAGATACTTTTCACTACATTGGAACAGCCATTTAGTTTTTTTCTCCTTCACTGGATTTTAAACTCCTTGAAGGCAAGGATTTGGTTTCATTTATTCTTGTATCACCCATACATGGCACAAAACCCTGTTTCACATTTACTAAAATTAAAGTTAATTTGCTTTAATTTTACTTATAAATGATGATATAAAAATATTTTATATCTAATATATAAGTAGTCTTAAAAATTGAAGCTCAGACATGTTCATATAGCATTCCATAGTGTTGCTCATTGAACAGCTTTTGAAGATAAATTTCTCATTTTATTCATATCCCAGAATTTTATGACTATTCAACACTGATAACTTTTAAGATGGTTAGGGTAGGCATAGATCTGAGTGGGCAATATTATCATTCACCCAGGGAAGACTATTTAGATATGGCAGGACTTTACCTTCCCTGGAGACCACACTCTACCCCTGAAACACATCACCATCACCAATTCCTATTTTCTCTTCTCGAAAATTACAAACCTCACCTCCCGCAAGGTATACAATTCCTGACAGTCTGGAAATCAGTAGTTATAAATTCTACTTCTAACTTGTAATTATTTGGTCCACACCCTAAAAAGATAGACTAGGTATTATAAAATGGCCTTTATTTGGTCAGTAGAAATATTTCTCACTGAATACAAAATAATATAGTTAGATATGCAAGGTTGTGAAAGCCTTTAAGTTGCTTTGTAAGTCATTCAAAAAAATCTTTTTGATCACTGTTCAATGATTCACATGATTGAACTATATTCTACCTTAGCTTATTATCCCTAACATTAATAACACTTGATTTTATGCATATTTTTTTAAAAAAATTCATTTCTGTTAGAAAGAAATAAAAAGGATAGCAGGTTGTCGAGTGAAGACTGACTGTCGGATCTTGAATTCTTATCCCTTTTCTGTGAACGGTTCCTATTATTAATGTATATTATTACTTCAAGTATGTCAGAAAGGGAGACAAACAGTCAGAGGCAGGGATTTCTTCCTAATTCACTCTGCCTAGCCAGCAAAATGTAACGTAAAATTATTCAGGGGAAAAATACAATTTTCTGTCATCTCTGTCATACACTGATAACAAAGCAACAGGCTAATATGTTTTGATATTTTTGTCACTCATTTATCATGTGACCTTTCATGCTATCATTAATATAGCTGAGGGACAGAGCAGATACACTAAAATAAGGGTGTGGAGAAGTCAGATTGCTTCTCTAACAACCAACGGTCAATCACAGCAATTTATGCTTTTCTCCAGTATAGCCCTGACTGAAGAAGAGGAATTGTTATTAAAATTTGATATTACTGTCTAGGTTCTGCCACCTAGAATTTGCAACTTTTAGCAATGATGGGAATACTGGAGGGTTAATAAATTTCCCTTTGAATTATAATATTAATACAATACAACATGCCTTTTCAGATATTCAGAGCATATATATGAAAAAATGCATCCTAGACATTTGAACATTGACTATTAGTCATATTCTGATTTGGTAAATCTAGAGAGCACATTAAAATATTATTGCAGAAATTGCTCTGCATTTGTTCAGTGGAAAAAAGTGTTGATATTTTTAAAGTATAGATAATCCAAAATAATTTGTGGTACTGGAACACCCAGAAGTTTAATTCATCTTGTGTTTTCTTTGATGATAAATGATACCTGGTTTAAATTTGCATGCAGCCTAACACCATTTCTGACAATGGTCTGGTTTTTATGTTGCCCGTAGAGGCTGGACTGTTAAAATTCCAATATATAACTAATTTATACTTGACATTAATGAGTTAAGAAATGTTTTATATAGTACATCAGGGCAGGAAACAAACTTTACAGGGTTATACTAAAATCAAATTATGTCTGAATACTACCA
This sequence comes from Callospermophilus lateralis, assembly GCF_048772815.1. NCBI lineage: Eukaryota > Metazoa > Chordata > Mammalia > Rodentia > Sciuridae > Callospermophilus > Callospermophilus lateralis. The sequence continues at coordinate 2,347,508 of NW_027512709.1, forward strand.
TTATGTACAAAAATGAAAAATCTTTCCCCATTCATAGCTAAGTGCTAATACAAAACTCAATGTTTTTAATGTTTATATTAAGGCAACCAGTTTGATTTTTATGAAGAAACAATAATACGAAACAAAGTATTAAAAATTTTAAAATATTCATATCTTCTAAAGGTTATGAAATAACTATGGGTTTTTGTTATACAATTATTAAAATTAATCTGAACTATCTTTTATTAAACAACAACAAAAATAATGATTCTGTCATTATAACTTTGAAAAATATATTTTAAATACAAATAAATCAGAAAATGACCTTTGTATAAGGAAAAAAAAACAGGAAAAAGTAAGGGTGACAGTTTTATATAGAGAAATTGTTAAGTAGGTCCCAAAGAGACTGTGAACATGTATAGTGAATTCCTAAATCTTATTATAATATGTATTATGTAGGCTGCAGAGCAGTTTTTTAGAATTGAAATTAATCATTAATCAGATCAAACAACTAGCTTGATTTTTTAAAAAATCATTTTATTTTGTTTATTTTATATTTATTATGGCAAAATAATTTAAACTACATACTTCTAAGCAACTTTGTTTAAAATTAAACAATCATGTACGCCTATTTTATTGGAAAATATATTCTACCTGTACTTTGAATTCTATTAGGAATATTTTATTGTATTTTTATCACATTATATGATTTAAAATGTATGCATCTGTGAAAGTAAGTTTATATCATGGGCAAATGTAGAGCATTTTAATAAAATAATATATCAATGTATCCATATTAATTAATAAGGAATTTCAGAAAATTTTTAATTTTATAACTCATGAAATTTATTTCATTGGTAGCTTCTAAAAACTTCATTAGCAAATACAAACTCTTTAAAATAATTATGTAAAAAAATTATAGCATTTGATTTTTATCAGATGACACATAAAATAAATGCCCTTTAATATAATGTTGAAGCCTCACTTTGTATTCTTTCATTATACTGTACTCAAGCAAGGATTTGCCAAGATGAACTTTCATATAAGTTTTCTATCAAGAGAAAATAACTTTCACAAAAGAAGTGAGCTCCAATTATTGGAGGGTCACAGCAAATTCAGTATATGCCTCATTCATCCCTTGAATCCTGTGAACAGATTATTCACCAAAGTGAATTTTACAAACTTCCACTTTTTCATTTATATCACAGGAAGGAAAGAAGCTGGTTATGAGAAGAAAGTAGAATAGGTTAGGGAAAAGACAATGAATTGGAAGGGTTTTATTCTCAGAAGATAAATATCTTGCATGTAAAGCAAAGACATCCAAGGAAATTTGTAATGAGTCATTCCAGAAGGGAATTCTAAATGGCTTAGTGTCTCAGGGATGCAAACTTAATACATAAATGCTTGCCTAATTGCCATTTAAGACAAATTATGGAAATAGATCACCATTAGCATAATTTAAAGGAGTTTATTATTTTTCCACATACACAAATCTCATCAAATAAAATATCATACTGATTTTGTGACAATCTTCAAAAAGCTACATGTTGCTATATATACAAATATATTTTCCCCAACCCCTCTATTGGAGATAGAGCACTGGATGGAAAGGGAGGAAAAACTAAATAGAGAACAAGATGCTAAGTTAAGCTTCTACACATAGCTATGGAGGAAAAAAATATGTGTTCTGCTTTTATTGTAATAGTAAAATTATTATAAACCTATGAAATTATTATTTTTTAAATGGTATGATAGTATGCTTAACAGAAAACCATGATTTCAAGTCTGGTATTTCTGTTTGCATGTAAATATAGCTGGAGTCACAAACAAAGCCAGCAACCTCACATACTTGCCTTCAGTTGTAAAGGATGGAAAGCCTGCCTGCTACCAATCAGCAAGTGGTTGCTATGGTTACAAGGTCAGAAAATATGCCTTTTCCCCAGTTGTCCAAGGCTTGCACATGTCACTTTTGAAATTATGAATTTTATATACAGGTTAGGAGATGCATACCAAAGAAATAAACGGTGAACTGGACCATAATGACAACTAACATTCAAAAGTCCTTGGATTTTTAAATATCTAGGCATACATATTCTGGTATTTTGAATGGATTGGATTTTGATTGTTATATATTTTTTGAATTTTTTTTTCATCTAATGAAATTTCAGTCAGTAGCTTCAAATTATATAAAAGTATTACAAGCAAATATCAATAAGTTGTTTCAAAAAAGTGTTCTCCTTTTGGATTCCAAAAATTATCTTAAATGGGAGCACTGGAATATTATGAAAATATAATGTCATGGAAATTGTAAATAGAGTGTAAAAACTGCTCTATGGAAATATAATTGTTATGTTTCTCTGTAAACATGGTGTTCAAGCTATTGTTAAAGAGGAGTTTTTTTCTTTTTTTAAAAGATAAACGTTCCTGTGTCCATCATGTTAAGTTTGTGAGTTTTAAAAAATACATTATTTAAAGACAAATTGCATATTAGCAAATAATGAAAAAATAACCTTGTTTGTGAATCAATGAAAATGTGTTGGGTAAATTAGTCACAGACCTCACAAGGGAATTAATGCTTTGCATTATATAAAGCAAGTCAAGGGAATTTGATAATATATGTTGGCATTATTTTTAGGAAGAAATTTCCTTCTATAATAATTTGTTTCTAATATTCTATTAGTAATAATGTGATATTTTATTAAATAAATTAAGTATAGGTTTTGTGTTTTAATTTACAGAAATGATCTTTATTCCCATACAGAGAAATATGTGCCATTTCATAAAAGCTAGGCAATTTTTTTTAATGTAGAAGATTTGCTTAAAGTGAAATGGTTCAATATTATTTAGAAAGTACAAAGTAGTTTCAATACAAATGTGGTTTACCTGTGTAAATATACATATTTTTATTAAAAAAAATCTTTATTTCTATGAAATATGAGATAATACCTTTCCATTTGAAGTACGACCAATGTATGATTAGAATAATATAATTTCACAAATATCTCACATATTAAAAATGATTCTCAGGTGATTAAAAAATATTATAAGAATTGCAACTTTATAACAGATATTTTCACAAAACAAACCACTCATTTTGCAGATCTTTTTAATTTGAAGTAGATTCTACATTGTATTAATTAATACTAAAAGCTTTCAAATAGGCCTAAAATACAGAGAAAACAATGTTGCCTTTCTTTCTCTCTTCTATCTTTTCTTTTTCCTGGATTGCTGCTTTTGTTCAAATGAACATTTCTCTTTCTCTCTTTTTCTCTCTCCCTCTGCCCCCCCACCCCACCCTTTTTCTTTTAGGTAAGGAAAGATTAGTCCTTACCTGATAACAATCCTTCCCATTTTTTTTAACTGAAAGCAGCATTCAAATGAGAAACTAAGTACATTTCTTTTCAACAGGCAATTTACCCCATGATGAGATGTGCTTTCACTTAATTTTCTTTGACATTCTAGCATCTAGCAGCACAGCAGGTATCTGGAGGTTAGGCTTCAAATGAAGGATAACTACATTCTTACATTAATAGATGCCATTGTATGACTATGTGATATTATTGTAGCATTTAGTTCCTTTAATTGTGCTTTTAAAATTATACATGATAAGCTGATACAGACAAAGAGAGAAAAATATCAAAATCAATTCAGTTGTCATTATTTGTACACATCTGCCTACATATACATCTAGCTGTTCCCCAGGCATATGTTTCTGAGCAATTAAAAAATGTTTAATAGTTTGTTTGTATGTCACAGGGCTCCAAATATTTAAATTTCACTGAATTGACACATTATACATTGTATTTCTTTTGGGGACAGAAAATACTCAATTATAAAGCATCATCATATTGCATTTCTCAATATTAAGAATTTCAATTTTTGAAATTAAAATGTAAATAGATTTTCTCACCAAAATTATCATTTGAAGTGCATTTAGTTTACATAGCAATGTTAATGCTGTTTTTTTTCTTTCTTCTCTTTATAGAGTTTCTCTAAAAGACTGCTTTATGCTATCTTATGAGCCTTTTCCCCTTTTAATGGTGACCTTTCTGTATGGCCAAATGAGTCCAGGGTATATGTCTTGTGGCCTGTGTGCAACCTTGCCCATTAGCCAGTCCCCAAACCTTTGATGTGAACCATCAGCCCTACGATTTCTGTGGTTCATTCATTTTTGTGTTTCTCTAACGATCTCTGCCCTGGCTCTGAATCCTGCCTTTATTGTAGACAGAACTGACAACAGGCAGCCTTGTCTTTCATTTCCTTGATGTACTTTGTACTGTGGTATGGCTTTTGTTAGTATTGATGCAAACATTACCATAAACCACCACCTAGGGACTAGAAACAATTGACTAACTGTTTTCAAATCCAATACACTTAAGTTGATCAGACGCAAAGTTTAAGTACAGTTAGCTATAACAGCACCAATTCTGTGTGGTCTCAGTCTCTCTAGACTACAAAATAAAGGTCAGTGGAATGCGGATGCTTATGTCAAGACAGTCTGCAATGAAATTTATTCAAGATATGAATATTGGGCCAAGAACTCATTCCTTCACTTCCTCAATGTAGAACTGCCAATTCTATTTCCTGGTTTATTTTAAATGATTTTCTTTTTATCTACTTAAAAGCTCATTCTTAGTAAGAAAAATGGTCTGGCATTTAGAAGAAGCAACTTAGGAGTGAGTTCAGACTTTGATGAGATGTGCATTTCAAATTGACAAATGTTAAAATTTTTCACTTAGATTCTAAATTGCAAGCTTATCATCATTGAACTTATTGTAATAACTAAATGTGCCATTGCATGCAGAAGAATTACAAAGTTAACTATAATGTAAATGCAAAACCGTGCCTGACCCTTATTATATAAGGAGCAGAGGCAGGGTCATTTTCTTTTAGAGACTTGTGAGACTCTAGATTCAGGCTTTGTAAAAAGGACTATTCAGAGTCAGTTTCTCATATGATGCTTCAAAGATGTCAGCCCAATCTTTGAAGTTTCTTCCTAAAATAATCAACTGAGAAGTTTGGAATATAAAAACAAAAACATTAAGGAAATGAAGTCGATTTGAGGCATTTCACAATCTATCTGTTAATCAAATTCCTGAATATATTCTTAAATAGTCTAATGCTTTAAAATTTCCATAAATAAAAGGTGAATCAGGGTCTTTTGAAGAATATATATATATATATATATATATATATATATATATATATATATAGTAATATTTCTTTGAAAATTAATTTTTTTGGGTATAATATTATAGCACAAGAAGTTTTCATAAGGATATAGAGCAAGTGAGTTTCTATTTTGAATACAATTCCCTTATCTAAGTCATGCAGCTGTATGATGTACACGCTCTGTGTTTTTTCAATTGATATGTATAGTTTAATATCTTCTATTTTATTGTTTTCTAAACCACAATGTTTTCTAGAAATAGGAAGATAGTTATGCAACTAATATTAAAGGTAAGCTTTGAGTCATAAAATGAGATTTTATAGTGGATTATGATACCATGTCTGACATTAATATTGTAACAAAGGGTTTTATATGCTTTATATGCATCTACAATTTGTATTCTATATATTTCAGTAACAGTTTAATTGTTCTGTACATTTGATTTTAGCAAAATCCGAATTTGTTTCATTTTTTCCAGGGTAATGTTTTTTTACATTAGAGAATATGTGACATGGAACTACTAATTCATAGAATAGTATTTACATTATAACTAAATTTGTTGAGGCTTACTAAGTCATTCTTCAGTAGACAGATTCACCAAGTTCAATTCACATCATACAGATACAAGATGATTTAAACCATGAGTTCACTGTGTCATACACTTCTTGACATCATTTTATTTTTTAACCATCTTCCAATGGACCATGTAAGATGTATAGCAGTTGATGGTTTAGGTGACTGAATTTATGTAGAGAATCTCTTGGTGAATTGCTAAATAACTGTATTCTGAAATAGATTTGGTAGGTTAAATGTGACTGTTAACCAACCAAAAATGTTTACTTAAGAGTCACATAATATACGGAAATTCTTGAAATGATTATTACTTGTGGTTAATAATCTGAGAAGGCAAAGCAATAATTAAAGGCCTTAACAATAAACAGCTGTATTAAATGCTTTATAGTTAAATAAAGCATCATCATTCTAAGATCTATTGTTTTCCCTGGTGATATAGTGGCAGTGATAACGTTTTAGACTAATTTCACAAATGGATTAAAGTAAAAATATTTTAGTTCAATTATGCATTTATTCTGTTTAATATGTGTTTTTCAAGTGATTACTTGAGTATGATGATTCACTTACAAAATACACAGAAAATTAAGAGTGCTATATACTTGGTCTTTAGAATTCTTTTTTTAGTATTTGGGGCGCATGAAAGAAGCACAGTCTGCACTTTTGTTTTTCTTTTTTCAGAAACATAACTTATTAAATGTCCAGACAAGTTTATGCTACAGAAAACATGACATTTTTCTAGTTTTGCTAAATCATGTGAGCCTACAGAATAGCAATAGTATAATAACTCCTGCAGATATCTTCCAAGAAAATTATGCAGTACATTTAAAATCATTTCTTTATATGGAAGAGATATTTTCTCAACACTAGCTTGCTGTATATTCAATAATTTGTATGAGGTTTTAAACTTACCTTTAAAGTCCTAATGATTAAACTGGAGGAAGAATGAAAGCACCATTTTTTCCTGTTACTCATATCCTCTGTTTTCCACAGGATTCTTACTCATTTTTAATAATAAGTCTCTTTAAAAATGAGATGAAGTTGGTTATGGGATATTCAAAACATTTTCAGGGAGCTATGCTGATTTTTATTTCAGCAGATGCACCATAGATTGCCTCATCAGAATTCAGAGCCACAATCACTGAAGAAAATAGTGGAGAAGAGTTAAAAGAAGTAAATGGAAGGGAGAAGATGCATTTAGAGATGAAGTGGATGCATACACTTTTATTCAAACAACCTGGCATTGAGTGCCATGGGTCAATTTCACAACTGTGGAGAACTGGAGAACTGGGAGGAAGATGAGCAGAAACAGGGCTGTCTTTCCTATTGAACAAACAAGATAGAAGTAAACACATAGCATCATTTTTGTACAGTGAGGACGTGGTTGCTTATTCCAAAAATAAAAGGTAAAGTCTGTCTTTAGAAATATGAAACATGACTAATATTTCAAATAAGCTCATTCTTCTTCAAGCATGATTAAATTCTTGGGGAATTTTCAACTATTGTATTTCCTACTAAGAAACCAAACTTTACCTGTTGTAAGGACATATTTAAACAATAATTTTGACCTTAATAGCAATGAATCATTTATAAATAAAAAGTGAATGGCAAACTAGAAAGTTCCAGAAGACAATTTGTCACCCAGAGTTTCCAGTTGAGCCTGGTAGACTATTTTCCCTCTAATATTTCCTCTGTCATATCTATCATGTAGTTATAATAAAATTGAATTTCATCTCTTTTCTCTGATGTGTATGTAGCATCAATTCTGAGAGCAAATGATAATACTGGTGAAATTTTGTAGGTTTTCCATTATAATTCTCTTAAATTAAAGCAGAATTATCCTTTTGTTGAAATCAAAGCTCAGACTGGGATAGAAAAAAAAAATTAACCTACAAAAATTTTATTTTCCTAGTATAACAAAAAAAATAAAGAAAAATGTATATGTTTTCTATTTCAGTCTATAAATAAGTTATAATTTCTATTTTATGGATGGGACAATTCAGAATAGTTGCCCATGACACACAGTGGCACCAGGTACCCAACCTAGGACTTCTGTCCATGGCACAAATTTTTATGCATAAGCATATAAAATAAAGAGAATAGAGAAATAAGTTTTAGAGACACATATGGTAAATTGTTTTTAAATTATTACATTGTGCTCTTATGGAAGATTAAACACAATACTTTATATAAAGTTGGTAGTAATTTTAAAGGCAAGAACAATCATAGCTAATGTAAATGACTAAGTGATATTTCACACCATAATCAGAACATAATTCTAATCACATTTTTATGTATGAATTGTTTTTAATCTTATTTCCAAGGTAATAACCTCTACATTTTTTCATTTGTAATATTTATAGAGAAGAGGTTTTAAAATGTTTTAGATTACACTCAGTGATAACATTTCTCAGGGTAGCCTTGGAAAGACATCTGCATTAGAGTATTCCAGAAAATATTTATATTGAATATATGACAGTATTAAAGTTCATTACAGCACTTTGGCAGCTGCTCCAGATGCTACCTAATCTAGGGTTTTAAGATTTCAAATAAGAGCTTATGGGCAGTTGTCAAGGTAATTTCTCTTCCAAGAATTTATTTGGGCAATTTCATTGCTCCAGTCACTACAGCTAAGATCTCTTTCTTAGACTGAGCATAATTTCTTTCAAATTTAGTCAGTGTGTGACACAAACCAAGTAGTGCTTTCACTGACATCTTAAAATCTATGTGATATCAAAGATGTAGCTTGAGGAGAATTTCACAAGTCAGGATTAAAAGTAAATTGTCAGATATACTCACACTTTTACTTACACTAATTTTTTTTGTTGGGTTATATTTATTTTGTTAAACTTATTACTAGAGATGTAGTCTATCTTTTTATTTTTTTCCTGGTGTGTTTTGTCCTACCAGTTTGCATAATGGCCTTCATAAAGTCTCTGTAGAAAACCCTTAAATGATGATATGTATTTGTATGCATAATTATTCTTGTGCATACATGGCTGAATATTTCAGTGCTTTAAAAAATGTTCACTATTTCTTTTCCAATTAAACATTGTATATACGTGTCTTAATGCTTCTTGATATTTTTCCATTAGATTGCTCTATTGCATTAAAGCATTTTAGGATTTTATTTTATTTAAATTATTTATCCTCCTGTATTTATGGAGGGGGGCAGAAAGCTATTGATATCAATAGCTTTTCATTGAAGTTTAAAGCCATGCTTAGACATACTAATCATAACTTTTATCAACATTATCATCTTAGAAAATGAAGGATAGGCACCAGCGGGCTTCAGCTTAGAGACAGTACCTATAAAACTGAGAAACCACAATTTGACAAAGCCATCTCAATTACTGGGTCACTGTGTCTAAAGGGCCAAACTGAAGTGGAAAGCTGTGCAATTGTTCCAGTAATTAAGTCCCCAAGAGCTGAAAACACATTTTGCCTAGATAATCCAAGTAATTCTGACTCAAGTGTCCAAGTGCCTCACTTTAAGATTACCCAGTGTACTAGAAATCCAGACTTATGGAAGAGCTAAATCAGAGAAAGAGTCTCCTGTCACAAAAGGATTTAGCCAAGTGACTCTTTCATTGTCAAGGAGGAAAGAACTCCCCAGGAATGAGAAAAATTCTTTGCTTATTAACAACCTGAATTACATGTCCAAGTTGACCAACCTTGTAGAAACAAAGAGTTAATGGAACAACAGACCTAATTTCTGATGCTCTTGTTCATCAGTCCAGGGCAATGCCTGGGAACCCAAATGGACATGGCTCAGTTTATAGGTTCTTAATAGCTGTCTAATCTTGGGAAATTTGTGTATTCTCTGTAAGCTTTTGTTTACTCATCTGTTAAAGAAGTTATTATAGTATTATATTTTTGTATGATTTTTGAGAGGATAATGTAAAACAATTGAAGTGAAACAATTAGTCTAGAACCAGAAAAACAGCTCTCAGCACCAACTGCTGATTGCTGGACTTTGGCTAATGTGTGCCTCCCAGATGAGGCCAGCTTAAATTAGAAGTCACTTTCCAATAGATCAGTGTTCAGTGAAGACACTATGCAAGTACTAGTTTTTGTCCATTTTCACTCATTAATTTGAAAATTATTTAGTAAGTATTTGCTCTGTGCTAGAGACTAAAAAATGGGACAAACGCTTGAGTATAAAGTCTTTCAGGGAAGACAGATATTTTATTTTTAAAATATAAATGAACATTAATTTTTGAAAAAATATTTCTACTATCAGATAATTTCTTTCTGGAAAGTTCTTAGTAATTCTGAATGTGTATGTGTATAGAAATTGTGGTATTTCTACCTGAATTTTTTGACAATAAAAATATACAAAAATGGCATAGTAAAAATTATTTAGGAGCAAAGACTGTTGTCTGTAACAGAAATTACCTAATCCAATGTGAAGTCTGGGTAACTACTGACTGAAATACCACAATTGGTCATATTATTGGGGAGAATGACTCTCCTCTTACTCTGTAACAGAAATTACCTAATCCAATGTGAAGTCTGGGTAACTACTGACTGAAATACCACAATTGGTCATATTATTGGGGAGAATGACTCTCCTCTTACTTACTTCACTCCTGGTGTGTTTACCCACTTCTGAACATAAAAATGGAAAAGGAACTGAGATTAAATCATAAGAAAACAAACCATGTATCTCATCAGAGATGCTACTGACAAATAAATCAAAACCACAAAAGAAAAAAAATGGGTTTGGCTTTTCCTTTCTGTTGCTGTGACAAAAGGGGGCAAAAAAGAAAGAAAAGAAAAAGAATCATAATAATTCTGGCCTAGATTGTTCATGTTTCACACCAGGTGGTGAGAAACCAGTCTTCTGGTGACTGTATTTCAGAAAACTACAAGGAATAAAGCAAACAGCTACCTCTCTAGAGGAATTAGGGGATATCTATATCTATATGTTGATAGATAAATAGATACATGTAGACATATAATAGATGTACACAAACATACAAAAATAACATTTTTGTATTCTAGAGTTCTTATTTGTGACAGTTGTCACCTTTGACATGAATAAACACTAATTCTATAATAGATTCATTCTTGGGGCTGGGGTTGTGGCTCAGTGGTAGAGTGCTTGCCTGGCAAGTGTAAAGCACTGGGTTTGATCCTCAGTACCACATATAAAGTAAATAAATAAAATAAAGGTATGTGTCCATCTACAAAAAAATAATAATAATAAAAAGATTCATTCTTTTTTCTTTAAAACCAGAAATTGGGAGACATAATTAGTCCAATCTGTCATCTAATAACTGAAATACTTATATAACAGGCATATGTCCAAATACATTGCATGTGTTAATTTATTCAATGTTGTTATTGATCCTTTGACAACATATTAGTAAGGAGAAAAGCATATTAGTAAGGAGAAAATATCCCAAAACCCCAAATGACTCTGACTTGACTTACTATTTATTTCTAACTCATGTCGTCATCTATTATAGTCCATATGGATCGTCTCCATATAGCAACACAGGGACTCAGGCTTCTTCCACCTTAGAATATTGCTACCTTTAATATGAGGCTTTAAGTCACCGGAGAATGGAAAAGAATATCAAAGGGAGATGAGCTAGAGATGGAAATGATATCTACCACTTTCACCCATAGTTTGTTGCCCAGAGCTGAGTCAAGTGGCTAAAAAAAATGAATTTGCATAGTAAACATCATAAAAATGCAAATATGATAAGTATAGTTTCAAACTTTACATCTGACTTTCTGAGCAAGCACATATGGAGTTTCTCTGTTTTCCACTGAGGTAGACAAGGTCTCATCCAGCAACTGCTTCCAACTCAGTGTCTATTATCTTTAAGTAATAGTCAACCCCTCTCTATATGTGGCTCTCAGTCCAGCAACTCTGACTAAAGAAGTACAACATTCTATCCATCACCTTGGTACCATCCCCAACACATACCTACCCAGTATGTGATGTAGCTGCAATGGCTACAACAATAAATGCCATCATGAAAAGAGAATGGAATGCACTCAGAAGATGCTAATCTAAGGTAATTTTGAAATTTTGCTGGGGAAGACATTGTGAAGGCTTCCAAACATATTGGTGAGTAAAGTTCCTTGATTTGAAACTAGTCGTTCTCTTGGGACTGTTCTCTCTTGTTTTGTACATGGCTTCAGATTTTGCCCTCTAAGAGGCACTTTAAGCCCGTTGGCTTGAGTGAAAAGACCATGCTTATTTTGCTCTTGCTGCAAACTTGAGAATTAAAGAATTTTATTACTCATATTTCTCATAACTTCCAGGTCCTATACTTCAAGATTTTCTTTCATTTTTCCAATTAAACCAGAACGTTTTTATCCAACACCATTTTGGTTTTGGAAAAAGTGTTTCACATAGCCAAATGCAGAAAATTACAAAAGAAAATTTTGACTCATTTCAATCACTTCTTATAACGCTGTCTTCTAATTATGACAGGTAGCATTTTCTCAAAATTTTTATCACTGCAAATCATACAATATCATATTTCTAGCCTCCAATATTAATTTATCCTCTAAGTACTATACCACTGCTCCTATTTTCAGTGCTTGAAAAGGAAGCTCCTGTAACAAAGCATTTAGCACTAATTAAAAAGTGTCAATTTCTGTTTTAGGCTGATAAATAAAGCTAGTAATTGGAATTAAAAAGTGCCCAAATTTCCAATATAGAATAAACCATAAAATAGATTTCATGTTCTTATCACAGATAATCATACCGTGCTCCAAGTAGTGATTTCTTGAACTGAATCTCATTCTCTCTTAGAGTAGTTAGATCTTCAACATGTGGCCTTTAAAGAATTTGTGGAATGGTATGAGACAACAAATATTTAGATGTGCAAGATTTCTGTGGGCCAGATTTGGGGAAAGCCCATATTGTTTATTATTTCTCCTAACATTCTACTTGAGAAATCAGTCAAGGGCAATTAGCAAGTCTCTATTTTCAGAACTCATGTCTCTAACATCTTGTCAATCTCTGATACATCTGCTTGAAAATAGAAGCTTTAATCTAAATAAAAAAAATGTAATTTGGGATATGTATTTTTTTCTAGCACAATTCATTTATTTTTATTTAAAAAAATTAACTGATAAATAATGCAATGGTTTCCATAAATGTCCATTCTGCTGGTGGCTCAGGAGACCAAAGTGCAAATAGAAATGTGGACAGTAAAGGCCATGATTACAAGGTTTCAATGAAAATAATTTCTCTTGGGCTGAGAAACATTGGAAAAATGTTGTGAAATAGTATTATTTTCATTCCATTTTACAGATGAAAGCATGAAGAAGTCAGGAATTTGACCAAAGTAGTTTGTAACTGACTGAACCAGGATTCAAACTCAGCCTGTCTTGTAAATGTAGGCCACCAATGTTCATTCTATTCTCCTTGTATAGTGATGTACCTAAATAGGTCATTGAAGTTCTTCTCTAAAAAATATCTAAGGCTAGTACCCTTCCCTTAAAGGTCTTAACATGAGAATGGCCTCTGTGAACAGATGATTGTTGCAATTTCCACCCCAAGATTTCTAATTCCAATTTATCCCTGCACAGGGATCAGTGACTCTTGTGGGCTAGTGTCACTTGAATGTTCAAGTTTACTCATCACTACAAAACACACAGACAGACATTTTGCAGCCCTCTAGTCATGAGAAGCAAAGATCTCATAATCAAAAAGAATCATATCTAGGGCTAGCTCATTTTAGGGGACTTTATAAAGAGAACCATTAGATAAAGGGGTAGATGACAACTTCAAAATGTCTATCTACTTGTCTGTGTTCTTCACTTTTCGTATCATGAGATTAGAGACATAGAAAGTACCTAGGTTGGTAGGTACAGACATGGAAACACACAGAGACATGATAGAGATGACAAATAGACACAAAGGATAGAAGAAGAAAAAAGAAAAAGTAAGGAAGGAGGAAAAGAGAGGAAGAAAGGAAAAATAAAGGAAAAGGGAGAAATGAAGGCAAGAAGGGGGAAGAGATGTGGAAGAGAGAAAGAAAAAGAGAGAGAGAATAGGTAGATATGATGAGTAGATACATATGACAGAAAAAGAGATGGATGAATAGATGGAGAGAAAGATGTATAGACAGATATATTGTTTTGCTTTTTTAGTTACATCATCTCTCCTTTTTTTCATGGAATGATGTATTTAGTAGTTTTTTCTTTCCTTTGATTTTTTTTCCCCAAATTTTTTTGAAAAAGTGTATGAAATTGTGTATAAATTTTTACATCAGAAGAAAGTTGTGATTTTAAGTAATTTTCTTATGTTTTAGTTCTATAAATCCTTCCTTAAGTACCAAAATATGTTTTCAGATCATTGCTTTAAAAATTAATTGAAACAATTTTTTCGGCATATGCCTCCTAGAATAACCTCTTCTCTACCAAATAAAACTGAGTCTTCTTTTCCTTCCACTCATATTGCTCATATCCTACTCTGCCTCCATCATATTTTTTTAAATTTATTTTTTTCTTTTTATGGCTTGGTCTTCATCTTCTCCCTTCATTCCACACCCCCTACCCACAAAGACTTCAGTGCATTTGATCCAACTTTGCTCAACAATTCCTTCCTGTTTGACAAATCAAATGCCCTGGATATTTTTACATATTTTTCTTCGTTCTCTGATTTTAATTGTTTAAGCATCCTTGCCATGTGGAACACCAATCCCTTTAGGAGATTCCTCTTTTCATTTCCTCAGTGGGAAAACACATCTTCCTATTATGAACTTTTAATGATATTTGCTTGCAAAACTAATGATGCTTTAGTTTTTTTCTTTCCATTCTTTTGATGGATATATGTAAACCACTTCCTTTAAAATGTAAGTTTCAAGAGTTGAAGGAACTTTGGATTGTGCAGAGGAGACTGAGAGTAGGAGTGGGGATCTGGGGATGGGAAAGACAGTAGAATGAGACAGACATTATTATCCTATATACATGTGTGATTACAGTACCAATGTGACTCTGCACTATGTACAACCAGAGGGATGAGAGGTTGTGATCCATTTTTGTACAATGTGTCATAATGTATTCTACTGTCATGTATAACTAATCAGAACAAATTAAAAATGAAAAAAAATCTCTGAAGCTAAATAAATAAATAAATGTAAGTTTCATGAGGAGACATGAAGATTTTGTGTTGATCAACTCTGTGGACCCCTTCCCCCCCAAATAAAAAGCCTGAACATGAATCAGATTCTTAATTTAATGTATTTTCTGCATGGGAATTCTATCTCAAAGGGGATCCATATATATTCTGCTATGTAAAGATAAATGTTACCGACTGGGTCCATTCATTAACACTTTAAAAATTAGCCACATAAAAACTCAAAAAAAAAGAATATTATCATGTTAAACATACTTGTTTTAAAAATATTTCAAACCTCATGTCATACTTTTCCTTAAAAAAACAAATGCCAGATTCCACATAAAGTTTAGACTTGTTGTTCTTTTTAGAAGGGATGTAGAATGATACCTTTTTTACCTACTTGAATATGAAACCCATTAAAAGACAGAATGAGCAGTCAAGTCTTCTATGCCTTCCTGAATAGCACAGGGAAGATATTTCTAACATAAAACAAAAGCACATGTAGTTACTGCTGGACCAACAAGGGCCTTACAGATCCCTCTGTAAAACTTATAGTAGGGATTAGTAGAGCAGGGCCTCTGGGTTTTGCCCAGAACCCAGCAGAAACTGTAGGAAGGAGTGTGGCAGGGAGCTAGGAAGATTTTCTTTCCCTAACTCATGGGTAACCTAACTTACTTTACCTTCACTGGGAGAGGCATAACTGGTGGAATAAAAGGGCAATGAGGTTGCAGAATGAGATGGGCGGCCATAAGAAATTGGACCCCCCCACACCCAAAGTCAGCTTCATGCATAACAGCAGAAAAACCACAGATGCAGATATGGGCTTAAGAAACTGGGCCATATTGACACATCTGTGCCCCAGAGCAGAGGCCCTCTCAAAACAAAGGACAAAGAGCAGCATCATAATCTGGTTGGACCAAAGGCCCAACCCAGTAGTGCAAAGAGGGTGCTTCCTTAAAGCTAACCGACCCATACAAACCCCAGAACAAACTCAATTTGGTAGCAACACACTTGGGTCCCTGGGAATTTTGTTTTGCCTTATTTTGCTTTGTTTCAATAAATGCTTTCCTCACTCTTCTGCTATTTGTGTCATGATTTCATTCTTGGAGATTGTGAGACCACAAACTCATTGGATCTCAGTCATGGTGATGCAGCAGTAATGAAAAGGATTCTCATTAGAACATCATCATCCAACAACCCATTCCCAACAATGTTTTCTAACATATAGAGTTCAGCAAAAGTGAAGCAAGAGAGAGAGAAAGAGAAAAAGAGAGATAGAGACCCTGCTATTAATTATATGTCTCTTGAATGTTATAGTTGCTTTGACATTGAGAAGGAAAAGGAAATAAAACTATAAAAATGTCAAACAAGATAACAAAAAAGGAGACAAAATTGATAAACCCCATAAGTACCCAAGGAAACTTATTCTTCCTATAAAGAAAAGGAAGTGATTATTTCCTTCCAGCTTTGTTATAACAGGGCACATATCTATGATCATCCCTCAGTGAATACAAAAGTAATGTTAGTGTTTTTCATGGTACATGCACATAGTAGGAAACAGAGGAATTCTTATGAGGTTTATGAGAGCATCATGAGATTCTGGGTATGCTACTCCAAGGCTTTGCCTCTGCAAAAATCACAACGAATGTTAAATTAACTTAAATGCAATTATGTGTGCTTAGTGGAAGAAATGGACCTCAACTTCTATTTCTATTGTTTTATTTACAAACCATGTAAAAAGTCCTTAGGTTCTAGGTTATGTATTGAAAGAGATCTCATTAGGTACAAGATATACTGCTCTATTCCCCACAAAAAAGAACTTATTGGATTATAGGAATATTAAAAACTAAGGCAAGAAGGATGTACTAGTTTCACAAGAGGTCAATGGTAAAAAAGTGTACAAATGAAGGTGTGGTTTCAAAATCTCCAAAGGGAAAGGGCATTTATTATAGTTTCTTTCATTAGTCTTTTTACATAAAAACATTCTAAAATATATATTAAATACACACACACACACACACACACACACACACACACACACATATATATATATATATATATATATATATATATATATATATATATATATATTATTTCTGCTTATTTGTAAAGATGTCCATAAAAATGAACTAAATAAAGTAGGGCTAAAAGTTGTGATTCAGGAACAATCTACCACAGAGTTATGGCTAATAGAAAAGAACTTCATATGAAGTCTAAAAATATCTGAATAAATTATGCATCTCAAATGCATATCTACTGTATTTTGAAATGCATGTTGCTAAACAGAGATTCCTTTCAAAACATGATTTAGGCAAGAGTATATTATCTGTTTTATCAGTTTTCTAATACTAATGAACAATTACCACTATATCAGCTTCCTTGTAGTCATTTGACTTAAAATAAAAAAGTCCTCAAATTCACATAAATGTTGGAAAGCTCCACATTGATGCTTCTCTTATAGTCTTGAATGTCCTCTATTATACTACAGACAAAGGATGTTTTTCAGTTCCCATGTCCTATCATGTGTCAGCTGTATTTAATATTGTTAGCTATCTCACTGAAAAACTCTCTTTCCTTGGCATTTTGACCTCCAATTCTCCAGTATCTCTTCCTACCAGGCTGGTTTTGTGCCTCCATTGTAATCTCATCTCCTTCTGCTTTGCCTTTCTCTTAAGTGTTCTTCATTTTTGGTTCTACAACAAGTTCTTTTATCAAAATTGGCTCTTCCCTTAGAAAAGGTTACCTGTACTTAGGACTTCAATTATCCTCTCTGCCCTTGATCTCTCTTCAGAGTTCTCAGAGGTATAATCACCTATATAATAATAACATCATTTGTAAATTCCAAAACAGTCTCAAACCTGTCATGTCCAAAATTAAACACATCACATTTCACACTAACATTGTTTTTTGCTCCAGTGGTTTTTATCTCAGTAAAAGGTTCTCCCATCTATGTGGCTGCATAAGTCAAAAACCTGGGAATCATTCTTGGTAACTCTGCCCTGTGATAAGAGATTTATTAGTAATGCCTTATAAGATCCCTCCCTCAAAGCATTAAATTAAAAATAATTACAGTAAAAGTAAACAAATATGTGAGTAAAAACTTCAAGTATTGCTGGAGAAATGGTTACATACTAAAAGTCATTGAGAACCTTATCCAAGATCTTCCTTGATTATCACTCCATTGTATCATAACCTTTGTAAGAAAAATGTTGGACTCAAATATGTGTCACTCTGAAAGTGAAACATTTCCCCAACTACACAGGGTTTCTATGGAGCAGTGGCTCAGTATGTACTGGGAGGAGCCTTTAAAAAGAGACATTGTTTCTCTCAATGCCAATGGATAGGTCTGCTTTGAATCATCACTTATTATCAAAAATGCATTTGGACATTAGTGTTCAGAATGCCCTTCCAACTTCAGCCCTGTCCCCAAACAGGGTGGGTGTACCAGCTCTAGGAACAAATTAAAAGGTTTTAGCTTGTTTGTGTTCTTTTCCAGAGAATAGGCTTCTGAAAAAGATACATTTGCCATTCTTTGCAAACTACAAGATAATGCATCTAGAGTAACTGTCCTGGTACTTTTGGAGTAAGCTGGGCAAGCCTTGTTGCTGCATTAAGAGATTTTTAATTTTATAGTTTATTTCAGTAATTGCTTTATTTTATAGTGCACTTACTTCCTGTAAGTGCACTTTGTGTATGTGGCAACTGTTGTTCCTTTAATTATAAGGTTAATAATTACATAATCACATAATTACAGGGTAAATACACAGTTATTTTTGTCTTGTGTCGAGGTAACTTAGTATTTGTACAAAGGAATCAAATGGTGCTTAGGAGTGTGTCTTTTGATTTCCATATAAATAGGTTTCAACACAAAATAAGATTATATATTGTATTATTTTTTTCTTTTAAATCATTTGCAAGTGCCAGACCAAAGTACACCTTTATGAAATAAGTTATATTAACAATGAGGCTTTCATTTTTTCATACTGTTGGGAAAACTTTCATAATTTTTAAGAAAAACATTTGTTTTGGTTTGCTACTAAGTAATTTCAAGCTTTATCTTTTACTCTTGTTCTCAATTCTTAGCTTAGATCTAATACATTTATTTGAAAACATAAAAAAACCTTCACAATTTAGAGTATACTTAAGTACCAATTAGTTCACAAACTAAAGGAACAAAAATGGAAAACATTAATATTCATTTCAGTTTCTTTAACTGTTAAATTACTATTAAAGATTTGTTTTGTTAAGTTTTGTACATGGAAATTCAACATTGCATCTACTTTTACAATGATTCTAAAATTTAAAAGATTTTTAAGCAAAGTGTTTTATATGTCTTATCTACTCATTAATCATGCATAATAACCAAATAGATGTCATTCATTAATTATTCTGTTCTACAGATATATTATGTCTGTGGAATAATTCTTACTTTTTTCTAAAAATGAAATACCCTTTGTCCAATATGCTCATTATCTAATATGACAGATAAACAGATAAACCAAAAATTCCAATTTATGCTGAAAATTCCCCAATATTACTACATTGAAGACCCTAATACAGCAAAAAGTGATTCATCTGTTAAAATGAGGGCAGATGAAGATGGGACCAAGGAAGGAAATGAATTATATGTTAAAGTTGAAAAAGTACCAGATGTTCAGGCAAGATGGATCTTCAAACATAATGGATATTTGCCTATGGTTTCAAAAATTGCAGCAATGACTACTGGCTATTTAAGCTAGATAAAAATATACATATTAACAGTTTGATTTTTAACAGGTCAAATATCTGCAGGATTTTATTAAAGACTCTTGAGAGTTTAGAATCTACCAATAATAAGATTGCTGAAAGGCAAAAAGAACTATAGGTTTTTCCCACTGATCAAAGTTTACAACCCTGGTAGAAGTACAATAATTCATTTATACCTGGAAACTAGAGGACATGAACAAGTGGAAATACTGATGCCACAAGGTGGGGACCCGGAAGACTGACTCTAACACATTAGACTCCTTAGAATGTATGTGAATCTATGACTGTGAAATGAAGGGGAAGGAGCCATCTCAGTGGAGTTGAGAGATTCCACAGTGTGGCATACTAGCTTTCCTCATGTTGATGTCAGATGAAGAGTTGAATGATGTTATAAAAGAGTTAAAGCAAGTGTTCTATGGTTTAATGCATGCCTGATATCTAATGTGAATTGGGATAGAAAAATATCCTCCACCTATTATGTGTCAGCAGTTAAGTTTCCAAGATGATCATAAAAGACAGCAATTAAAAGCAAAATAGAATGTGCACAGTTCCCCTTGCAATGTTTCCTCCTTTTCCTTGGACTGACTCCTGACTTTACAAATGAACAGTGAATTTGAGCCCCAAATGCCAAATGATGATTATAAAATTTGGTTTCTTATCAACTCCTTTGTATTTCCTATGGGCCTTTCCTTTAAGTCAGAATAGCAGGATCCTCAAATACAAATGAGAACTGGACTAAGCTCTTGAAGCAGGATGGTTAAGTATTTGCTAAACTCTTATTAGACCTAGGATGTTGAGAGCCACAGCCAAAGGGGCCCCAGCAAACTTCCAGCTTCCAGCTGATTGGCTCCTCTTCGGTGATGCTCATTGGGCTGTTTCCCCTTCAGCTGTGGCTCTCAACACTAGTTGGTGTAGCAAGTTGTTAAAGGTAAGATGAATAAAATAAAAGCTAATACCTCAGTCTAGTGGCTGAAAGTGAAACTAGCCAGCATCTATGACAATGACTGCCTCATTATCTCCTTTTATTATATACTGGAATGATTCAGTCACCAGTTTGACAAGATTAAGTACAAATAAATAAAGGATGAAGGTACAGAGATATGAAAGAGAAAACCCATTTTATTGATAAAGTAACTGAGATGTAGAGACACTTAATAACTTGTGCAGGCTATATTTAACCACCAAACGCCAGAATGAGTAATAATGTCTATCTCTATGACTTACTCTTTTTGCAACTTTATTATAGTATGGTGGTCTAGACAAGGGTGATGACAACTTATTTGCAGGACTTATTTCAGCTGGCACCTAGATCAATGTCACTGTGTCCACCAGGAGGCTTGTGATAATTATTTGTTTATTCCTCCAGCAGGCATGGTCCAGACTTGTGCCACCATGTCTTCTTGTGGCATCTGGAGTGTAGTGCTGATAACACACTTGCTTGTACTCGTGAGTGCTGTGGTTTGAATGATTTTGTTCACTCCCAAACTCAAGTATTAATAAATTAATCTCCATTGCAACAGTATTGGAAAGTGGTGCCCTTGAAGAAGTTTAGCTCATGAGGGCAGGGCCCTCACAAATAAATCAATGCCGTTGTAAAGAGGGCTGTGCTGGAGTAGACTTAGCCCTCATGAACAAATTAATATCTTTATGAGCCTGAAGGAGTGGATTTGCTTCCTTTCCATACTTCTGCCACTTAAGAGCATGGTGTTTGTCCTTCCTTGAGTTACCATATTCTGCCTTGTGAGAACAGCACA
Source organism: Callospermophilus lateralis (assembly GCF_048772815.1). Lineage (NCBI taxonomy): Eukaryota > Metazoa > Chordata > Mammalia > Rodentia > Sciuridae > Callospermophilus > Callospermophilus lateralis. The sequence continues at coordinate 2,368,821 of NW_027512709.1, forward strand.
GAAGAAAAGACCCACATCAGATTCTAACCCCTGAATCTTGGACTCCCTGTCTTCTGGAACTCTGAGAAAATAAATTCTGTTCTTTAAATTACCAAATCCACATAATTCTGTTATAACAATGTAAAAGGACTGAGATAGTTTAGATAGGAGTCCTCCTACATTTCTTATGTCTTGGACATCCATACCCCTGCATAAGTTCCTTAGGGAAGGAGTAGGTCCAATAGGAAAGAAAGTAAGAATTCAAAGAAACATCGTTCACTCAGGAATCCTCTGCTTCCTACTTATGGTATCTGTTTCTGGAAACAGTAATCATGTGACAGTTTAGGTGGGTAGATCATTATTTTCCATCATCATAAAAATTCAACTGTGGCTCAGTGAATTGTTTTAGAAACATTCATTAAATGTATATAAGCAGATGTAACTGCAAAACAATAGTACACTTTGTATTTTGGAATAATTTTATATTTATATGAAAGTTGTAAATATAGTACAGAGTTTCCATATATCCTTCATCCAGATTCTTATACTTCAACATCTTCTATAACCACGGTACATTTATCCAAACTAAGAAACTAACTTGTGTTCAAGAAGTCAAATGCTTCACTTAGAGCCACAAAAAAAGCTTGAGTAGGGCTGGGACTGTAGCTCAGTGGCAGAGCTCTTGCTTATCATGTGTGAGACACTGGGTTTGATTCTCAGCACTGCAAAACAGTGGGACAAAGGGAGTTAGAGGCCTGTCTAAGAGGATGAGTCTAACCAGGGCCCTCTCAGTGCCTCCTTGGGGCCTGGTAAGAAGCACTACTTAAACCAAGCTCTGGCTTGCTTGCAACACCACTTCTTACTGTGCATGTAACACCCTTAGAACAAGAATAATCAACATTTTCAAGGGTATTTTTCAAGTCTCAAACATATTTTTCCATTACATTAGGCAAGAAGTAATTGTCTTATCATTGCCCAAACTGCTTCTCTTGCTTTTATTTCTTCAAAGGCATATGCAATGCCAAACCTATAAACTCTTAATTAAGGGCTAAAATCCAAAAAAATTAATTGACAAAGTCCCTGAAGGGAGTGATGTTTGTAATATGAAACTGCAACAAAAGTCCCTCTTCTTCAGCTAAACATTCGGCTTTCACCAGGAGACCTAAGCCCAGTCAAGGAGGATGAGGATGCCGACAGCTCTGAGCATGGCCGAGAACCATGTCATCTAGAATGGCTCCAGATCTTTAAAAACATGTGCTCAGTTCCTCGACCAGGGATTCTGATCTAAGAATTTCCAGTAGAGTGTTGGGATGATTCTTCTGTATGTTTCTGAAGAGCTAGGGGTTGCCGGGTCCTGGCACTTCCACATTTTTGGAGAACACATTTGGTGTGAAGTTTTGGCTTTATGAAGCTCCTTCACCCTAATTTTCCCATTCAAACCTGAATAAGTTTGCAAAATGGACAGGAAGAGGTACTGTTTTCTTCAGAAAGTTGTCTTAAATTTCAGAATTCTTGAGCTATTGGCCAGGGCAGAGCCAGATATCAGCTCTGGGTCATGGCCAAGCCTGATCCACAGTGGCGTGTCTTGTTCACTCCTTTGAGCATTATTGACATTGGAACTGATCTCTGATTTCTCAAAACGAGGCCCATGTGAATAGGTACCTGGTGAATTAAAGCTTATGCGCATGTATGAGTCTGAGAAGGCCGAGGGCTCCCTCCAGTGAAGAACAGAAAGTATGTGGTAGAGTTAGAGTTTCTCTGTCTAACATCGACCACCACTCCCCATCCTCTGAGTTAGACATCTGTGCCTTTTTTACACAGGGAATCATCAATGAAGATCTAAACATTGCTCTAAGTCCAAGTGAGACCTACAGCTCCTGAAATTCTGAAAACGCTTGTTGACTTCTGAGCCAAATGACACATAGAGGGAAGTTGGCAATATCACAATGATGTCAAATGCAAGAGAAGCAAGAATGCAACGTATACAGATATAATGATATTTCTTGGGACTGCAAAGCCTGGGAAAAGATCCTGGCAGGAAATGAGGCAGTAAAGCACGCCAGGCTCCAACTCACTGTGGCCCTATTCAATGGAGGAGCCACAGGAGCACCGTTCCTCTTGGAACAGGGAGAGCAGGCTCAGTCTGATTCAGAATTCTTTTCTTACCTGCTGGGCCAAAGCCAAGCACCTGGCTTGATCTATGTTAGTTGGGATGACATGTGGATATAGGTTTCCAGGCAATGGGTGTCAGGCTTTAGTGGTGTTAAATTAAGGAGGAAATGGCATACATAAACCTGTTGTGGTGCTGTCTTTACACTCCTTCAGCGTGGTCTTAAAAGCAGTTACTGTTGAATATGTTCCACCACATGAGGTATGATACTTCAGTTACTTGTGTACAATGTCTCCCTCCAGAAAGAAATACTGCTCTTTCAAATTCCTACAGCTCAAAACTGACTTTAAGGGGGACAAGGAGAAACTAAATAAAATATTTCCTCTATTTATCCAAGTAATGATTGGCATTTTCAATTTAGGGTGAGATTGTGGAAAGCCGTAAGGGGAAATGCTGAACTTCCCAGGATTTCAGCACTTGGGGCAGCTGACCACAATCCCCTTTTCCAGAGATACCACAGATCTCTCTGAGCATGCAGTAAAAGCTATTTTCTTGTGCACTATGACGTGTAAAACATTGGTGTGTGTTTCCACACTTACCTGTGTGTTCTCTTCATCCTAGCTGTACCAAAGGCAATGCTGTCATTTACCAAATCTCAGCTAAAAGCTCTGCGGGGATGATCTGCTGCTCTGCTACCATTGAGGTCGAGTGTCCATCAGAGAACCCACAACCCCCTTCTGACCTGGGAGATGACAGGGACACAGGGTGGAAATGTGACATACAAGAGACAAATGAGGAGAAAAGCACAAACCAAACTGATGAGAGCAAACACCCTTGTAAGGAAGAAGGAAACATCTCTGCAGGGGCTCCCACACCAGCCGATTCTTCCTCCTTCAAATTCGACCACTTATGCTCACCCCAGTTATTGGTCAATAATGATATTAGTGCATCCAGCTATGAAAATGCTCCGGATATTAAAGGAACAAGTCAAACTGCAGAGGCTTATGATCCAAAGAGCACAGGAGAAATTTTCCTCAATTCAAATAATACTCCTCAAAAACAAGATGTATGTTGCCACAGAACAGAGTGTTCCTTGGTCTCCCAGCCAACACATGGAGGTCCAAACAGTGATGGCCCTAATGATGAGATCTTAACCTCTACTCAAAAACACCCCAAAGCACAGAAATTCATCAGCTTTAGCCTTCCACTCTCAGAGGCGACTGCATACATTTACCCAGGGGACAGTACCCCTGTCAACAAGCAACCCAGTCCCCAGGTTTCCAGCGAAGACTCTGACAGTGACTATGAACTTTGCCCAGAGATAACCCTAACCTGCACAGAGGAGTTTTCAGATGATAACCTGGAGTATCTGGAATGTTCCGATGTTATGTCAGATTACACTAATGCAGTTTGGCAAAGGAGCCTGCAGGGGACTGAGCACGTTTTTTTATTAGAAAGCGATGACGAAGAGATGGAATTCAGTGAGTGTGGCCTGGGTGGGCGTGAGCATTTCAGCAGTGAAATGGGTTGTGGGCCTCAGGTGTCGGGTAACACAGGGCCTATGGATGCCACCACTGGCTTCTGTGGTTATCACTCACAACTCCAAGAAGTGGAGATCAAGAGCAGCGGAGCCTCCAGGCACAGTCCCTCATCCCTGCAAACAGGGAGAACTCTTGCTTTGGGACCTCACCAGGATAGGACAGCTTTAGTGAGTGAACAGGGGAGATGTCCACTCCCCACACTGCCTGAGGCTGCTGAAAATGATTATCCAGGAATTCAAGGAGAAACCAGAGATAGCCACCAAGCAGGAGAGGAATCTGCCAGTGACAATCTGCTAACCATGGATGAAGCGGTGACAGAGACAGAGGTGAAGCCCTTGTCTTGGGAAAAGTCAGGGATGAAACAGGGTTTGGAGATTGCGGTGGAAGAAAGAGGAGAGGAGAGGGACTTAGGCAGCAGGAAGGGTATCCGGACACCTGCTAGGGTGCAGCTACCGGGGGCGAAGGGTAAAGCCAAGAAGCTGAGCCCCAAAGAAAGTGCAGCAGGAGGCACCCTCGCTTTCCCTCCCAAGGAACCCACCAGGCACCCACCAGTGTGGAGCCATCACAGAGAGACTCCCCGGGCCAAAGCAGCAGCTCCTGGTGGGGATTCCCACCTCCACACAGGAGAATGTGCAATTTCACCAGAGGCAGCGCAAGACGCGAGAGCCCTTCCACCTTCAGCAGACTCTCTCCCCGAGGAAGGTTCTACAAACTTGGAAGTAGAAGGGGATGCCTCAGGTAAGACTCCTCTTTTTAAAAACTACAAGGTGTGTGTGTGTGTGTGTGTGTGTGTGTGTGCGCGCGCGCGTGTGCGCGCACTTTCTTTCACTTTACAGTCTCGATTGCTGTACCATAATGTAAATCAAAAGAAGTCTCCCAGGACCATCAGGGTACTTGTGAATGACAGCTGCTGCTGCTAGGAAGGAAATCTGGTTTTGAAAAAGGCCCAGATAAACTCTGAGCCATCCTAATTATAGCAAAAGACTGATAGAAGTGAGAGGCACTAATGGGATTCTGGACAGCTGGAAAAAAGAAATCTGATATTTTGTCTACTGCATGTGTTTTACTAGGCAATGTTCACTATTCAGAAAGTTTCTCAAGCAATGATTTGGGGCATGGGCTTAATAGGGGGAAAACCACTTCTTTGGGGGGATCTACTTTGAAATTGGTAGGTTTTGATTTTAATCAGAATTCATAGTACAAATGTAAGATTTCAGTGTGTCTGATAGACTTGCAGGGTTTATTTGGTGATGCTGGAGAAAGGAGACAAAGTTGATTTTGCCTTCCTGGTGGGATGGTTTTGATTGGATGTTTGTATTATTCTAATTTTATTAGTACACAAGGGATAAAAGATGCCAAGAAAACATACTGCCAGGAAGAAAATTCATTCTCTCCCTAATTTTGATTTAGGATGATTTTAATCCTGATTTTTAAAGAGACAAAATTACATTCATAAGAATAATTAATGTACAAATAATGCTGTGTTGGATAGCCAATCATATTTTACATATTAAAGACTTCCAAGTGGACTTTGGACTGGTGCTGCACTGTGGTCAAAATTTGACTTTTGTAAATAAATACCTTTAAAAAGTCATTTATCAATTATTTTGGCTATTCTTCATGTTTCCTCTCCCCCTACTTGTAGTAGGAATCTGGTCTTATATTTGTAGAAGACAAAATATTACCTAATGGAAATTACTGAACTCTCTGTGAAACAACAAGAATTTATACACAGCTTTCTAAAGATTCTGTATTAAAACAGCCAGTCTACAAATCTCCAGTTCCAAGGTAGTTTTGACTGAGCCAATCGTTCTGTCTGCTGGTCAAATTAGCCAGATAAAAGCCATGTTTCTTTTTTTTTCTTTTCATGCAAGCCAGCTTGATCTTATTTAGTTCTTTAAGCATGCCACTTAGCAGCACACACCAGTGACCCCAGATTCATGCCCCAGATAAGTCTACGGAGGTGACTGGTCAAATACTAATACAAAATAAAGCAGCAGCATTAACTTTTCAATGTCACACAGCATTTCCATTTCTGTTCATAAATTTTCTTCCTTGCTCAGCTAAGTTGCCTTTTTGCGATTGCTTGTCCATTTACAGTGTGCTTCATTGGACAAATCAGTTTTATTACTATAGGTTGGGGCAAAGATAAAGTGGCTCAAAAGGGATAAACAGAAGAGAAAGGGCTATTGACAAAGGCAGTTTTAGACTCATCGCTAAGGGAGGCAATATCTCCCTCCTCCAACTGTGGAAGATTTTAAGGAGCATCAGGAAAGAACCTCTGTTATTATTCTCAGGTTGTGGCTTAAACTGAATTCTGGGTTGAAGAGCACCTTTGACTAGCAGGCTTCTTTACTGGAAATACAGCTAACTAAAATAGGCCATGTATCTGTGGAAGTTCTTATGGAACTCTTGCTCACACACACACACACACATTTATGACTTCACATCCACCCTACCTTGACCTGTGCTTTGTGGTATGACTAAAGGCAATTATCTCCAAACTGAGAACATTGCTAGTCAGAAAGCCAACCAAAGAGTTTTGCATTTTTCTGCAGGCAATGAGATTGACTCTCACCTTGTAGTGGTCAGTAGCAGGCTGACCTCTCACTCAAGGGACAGCCAGAAACTTGAATGGGAGCTGGACATTCAAGAGCAGGCCTGCACAGCCTTAAGCTAAAAAGGGATCTTTGTGCCTGTGGCATTATTTTCCCTGGACTGAAGCAGGAAAATTTTGCCAGAGGACTGGCATATTTGAAAATGCAGATTCCTTTACCCATGCAAAAATGTTGAGTATTTAATTATAGGAGATGTTTGTATTTCTTTCACACTACAAAATGTGGCTAAAGTGATAGAACATGGCTAATTATCATTTCAAATGTGACACAGAAATGTGGGGTTCACTGGGAACTAAATGAAACTTTTTAGAATACTGTTTAAGAAAAAAAATATATTGGTGAGTCTTCTGTAATTAAATCCAAAAACATTTTATATACTTATTCTCAAGACATTTGAGACTTGTGAGCACCTAAAAACTTTAAATGATTAAAAATCCTGGGTTAGGGATAATATTAATAAATCTTCCCACTCTTTAGTCTTGCCTGATTCACTTACCTTGAATTGTCTTTTTGTAGAAAGTGACCAGCAATTTAGGTTCTTGTATCTTCATCTGCATATTGCTTTTAGCTTTCTGAGGAAAATTCCATGTCTCTAGTTTTCTGTTTTATGAACAAGGCTATATTGCAGAATTTCTCCTGCCTAAACATTTGTCTCTAGGTATCTCTTTATGTCCCCCTCTCTTTCTTTCTCTGTTTTACAACACAAGGCCATCTTGTTATGATTAGTCTTGAAATAGTACTTACCCAAGCTAGGATTGGAAAGCCCCTAGTTTTTCTACATTTATGGAAGATTCCAAAGTTAATCCTAGTTTGGGAGTGAAAAACAGAGAGGGTACCCCAGGCTAACTTGAATTCTCTTCAAGGGTCACACCGCCAACTTTTCACCTTGGTCTTGAGCTCACTTTCCTGATTCAACTCAGAGGCAAGGCCTGCCAATCTGCCCATCTTAAGTTTCCTTCTCCAGTCACCCTGGGGTAAGATCATTCTCACTCTTAAATCAGAAGTGCTGTGTCTGTCCTTCTTCCCAGCTTCACTCCAGAGAGCTTTGCTTTTCTGTTTGTGGTCATGAGATGGCAAACGTACAGTGTGGAAATGCATTCTCAGGTTCTGGTAGTTAAGAATCTCTCTGACCAGGAATCAGCCCTAAGTATAGAAGGTGAACCCCATCTGGGAGGTAATTTGCTCAGTGTAGTTTGCCATCAATAAATCCTAACCCCCTGGAATCATGACTGCCACATAATGGGTTCTCAATCATTGAAGCCATGTAATACAAGGTTAAATGCCTAGTTATTGCAATTCTAATCATCACTGATCTGAACCACCAGACAGCCTTTATTTTCCTGAACACATTCTTTGATGGCCCTCACATACAAATGCTGCTGCCAACCTCTTACTAGTAGGATGTACTTCCCTTGGCTCTTGGAAAGGATTGGTTTGTTCTAAACCATGCACACTTTGAATTTCCCTTCTGGTGATTCACTTGACGTTAGTCCTGCTTTATTATCTCACAAATTGCTAATTGGACCCAGAAAGGTCTTATCACATTCATCCAGCTCGTAAAACCTTCTACCATTTCATTTTGTCTATTTCTGGGAAGCAAAGTGAGCATACAAGCTGCTCACATTCTGAGCATTGAAGAATTTAAACAGAAATCCATGTAGTACATTTTCTGGTCTGGAATACCTGCCACCTATTTTTAGCTCAGCCCTCCTGGTGCATCAAGGCCCAAGCCCTTGAAGTTGCTTTCCTTATCCCTAACTGTGATTTCTTCCTTCAGAGAAACTCAAGGCATTCTTGTTTTCATTCTTCCACCTCTTCTTTATAGTTTTGCTTCCTGGGGTTTTGGAAATAAGCAATTCATAAATTTTAAATTTTGCACCATTGTGAGCAATGTCACGAAATATTGTACCATCCAGTTTTGTTGTACGTGACTCATGAATCATCCCTTTATCCAGAGTATCCACATTGTATGTGCTACCCACCCAATAGTCACTTGTAGGTATCTTGGTTGTCAGATTGACTGTCACAGTATTGCAATGCTTATGTTCAAGTAACCATTATTTTACTTGAAGTACAATGGTGATACTGGAAATTGAGAAAGGCCAAAGAAAAGCTGTAAATTCTTCCTTTAACTGAAAATGTGAAAGTTCTTAATAATGAAAGAAAAAAAAACCCACATGCTGAGGTTGCTTAAATCTATGGTAAGAATGAATATTCATCTGTTAAATTGTGAAGGAGAAAGAAATTCTGTACTAGTTTTGTTATTGCACATCACGTTGCAAAAGTTATAGCTACAGTGTATTATAAATATTTAGTTATGATAGAAAAGGCACTAAATGATAAGGTTTTGTACTGTCTATGGCTTTAGGCATCCACTAAAAGTCCTGGAATGTGTCCCCCATGGATAAGGTGGGAGCACTGTATAGGATAGTGGCTTGAGACCTGAGTTTGTTTATTACTTACCTTCTTAACACCTATCCTTTTTCCTCATTTTAAAGATTTCTGGAGGGCTGGCTGCAAATGGTTTTAAACCTGTTTTTTTTTTGAGAGAGAGGAGAGAGAGAGAGAGAGAGAGAGAGAGAGAGAGAGAGAGAGAGAGAATTTTTAATATTTATATTTTTAGTTATCAGCGGATACAACATCTTTGTTTGTATGTGGTGCTGAGGATCGAACCCGGGCCGCACGCATGCCAGGCGAGCATGCTACCACTTGAGCCACATCCCCAGCCCCTTAAACCTGTTTTTAATTGAAAATTTTATTGAGATAACTGTACATTCATGTGCAGTTGTAAGAAATAATTCTGAGATGGCCCAGTTTCCTCCAAGTTTGCTCAGTTTCCTCCAATGATAAAAATTTCCAAAACTATAGTATAATATCATAACCTGGAAATGGATATGGATACAACCTACTGATCTTATTCAGATTTCTCCAGTTTTACTTGTATTTGTGTGTGTGTGTGTGTGTGTGTGTGTGTGTGTGTGTGTGTATTAAAATCTATAGATATAGGGGCTAAGGGTGTAGCTCAGAGGACATGTGTGTGCTTAGCATGTACAAGTCTTAGGTTCAATCCTCAGCACGCACACACAAAATTGGTAGTATTTATCACATGTAGGTTCCCATGTCTCCCACCATAGGTGAGATAAAGCCCCAACACCATAAAGATTTCTTGTATTACCCTTAATAATCACATACACTTCCCTCCTGCCCACCCTCTTCCCTGGCAGCCACTAATCTGTCCTTCAATTCTAAAACTTTATTATTTCAAAAATATTATGCAAATAGAATCAGAAAGTATATAAGTTTGGAGAAGCTTTTTTCCCCCCACTCAGCACAATTCCCAGAGATTCGTTTGTGTGTGTGTGTGTGTGTGTGTGTGTGTGTGTCACAAGTTCATTCCTTTTATTGCTGATGTGTGTCCTATGGCTCGTCTAATTATTCACCACCTGAAGAATATTTGGGCTGATTCCAGTGTTCACTGTTATGAATAAAACATGTGTGTACAGATTTTGTATGAACATAGGTCTTCATTTCTCTGAGACCATTACCCAGGACTGCACCCTCTGTGTTAGATGGTGGCAGCATGTTTACTTTTTAGAGGAATTGCTCACTCTTTTACAAGGGTAATTGTGGCCCTTTACACTCAAAGCAGCAAGGGTCAATGGTCCAATCTCTTCCCGTACTTGCTGAGCACTTGGTATTATCATTATTTTTTTCCTGTAGCCATTCTGATATGTGTGTTATAATATCTTAATGTGGTTTAATTTGCATTTCCCCAATTGCTAGTGATGTTCAACATTTTTTTATGTGCTTCTTTGTTAACTACACCTATTCTTTTTTGGTTGCATTCATTTTGTAATTGGACTATTTGTTCTTCGCGGTTGAGTTTTGAGAGTTCTCTATATATTCTAGATACTAGTCCTTTTGTTGGTTTACAAATATTTCCTCCTAGTCTGAGACTTGTCTTTTTATCCTCTTTCTGTGAGCTTTCACAGAGCTCAGGATTGGACCTTTTGATAAGGTCCAATTTATCAGTTTTCTGGCTTGTGCTTTAGTGTTTCTTGGCTGGCCCTTGATCCTAATAATATTCTGTTTTTCCTATAAGTTTCTAAGCTTTATGTTCTAACAATGAGTTCTATAATTCATTTCGAGCTGGGTTTTGTAGAAGGCATGAGGTTTAGATTGAGGTTCTCCTTAGGCCTATAGATATTCAAACTTCCAATACAATTTATTGGTAAAATTTTCACCTTTTTTTTTAAAGAACACTTAGCACATCTCCACTCACCTAGTAAGTGCTCAATAAATATGTTAACCTCTCATCCCCTCTTTTGGTTCAGATAAAAGCTATTGACCGCTTTTCTGCCAGAGATTTTTCCCAGTGGCTAGGACAACATCAGCCTCAGAATCAAGCACTGGGATTCTAATTAGGAAAGAGGGGCCCAGATGGACCTATCAGACCAAATAGATACTCAAGCCAAATTGAACTAGGGGTCAAAGAAACCAAGGAAATTTTTATTTTTAAAGAACCATGGGTGTGATTAGGAATGAAGGGAGAAATCTAGGTGAGCTGTTGTTCCTAGATTGCTCACATTCTGAGCATTGAAGAATTTAAACAGAAATCCAGAGGTAAAAGAAACAGAGATTCTTTGAAGTCCAAGTCTAGCAGTTATTAAGGATACGTTCATGCCTTGAGGGTAAACATGGTTGCTAAGGTAGCCAACTGCCACCCTCCACTAGTTCCACTAGTGACTAATTTGCAGCTGTTAGGAAACAACAGAGGATTTACCTCTTTGGGGCTAAACAGATTTGATCTGATGGGGGTACACTTTCTGTTAATCTAATTTCAACCTAGATGCTCTGTAGGCAAGAAAGAATAACGACACAGCAATTTAAAAACTGTGTGGCCATCCAGCAACAGGCAGGGGGCATAGCAGGTCTCTAGCGAATATATTTTGGGGGTGTAGAAAAATAAAAGCAGATAATTAAAACCTTCTTGCAATGCAGTTTTCATATCTGGGACAGAATAACTTGAGATTACAAATTTGTTTACATAACAAAACATGTGGTAACCTCCTCCAAACAGCTACTATTAATCCAATGAATGTTCCAGAGAGGCCCGGAAGCCAGACCTCACTGATGATGGGAAGGGCAGAGGTCACACTGGCTCATCTCTCAGCACACGGCAGTGGAGCCTCTTGTCAGCACCACTCCAGAGCTGACAGAGGGAGTAACACAAACATTTGTTTTGTTTTTAATCACAAAGCCTGCTGCACCACTTCTGCCAAATACCAGTAACCATCCTGGGTGGACAAGATGCTTTAGTGTCCAGGCTGTCTGCAGCCACTTTACTCAGTCCATGTAAGTAATCAAAAATGAAAGTCGTTATTAAATATTTGTAGATCTGCAACTCACTATGTGTCTGGATTATTTGGTTAGAAATGCAGACTCTAGAATCTCGGTCCAGTTCTACTGAATCTGCATCTTAACCAAATTCCTAGGAGATTTCTATGTACACTGAAGTTTCGGAAAGCATGGTCTACTGAGTATAAAATCTTTCTCAGATTGGAAAAGTGCAATACAGTAGTCTTATCCTTCACTGTACATGGGATCACCTGGGAGCTGCCTGAACATGCCACTCCCTCACCCCCTGCCACCACAATGCAGGGATTCCGATGTGATTAGGTCTGCACTGTGGCTTGCACATCAAGAATGTTAAAAGCTGCTAGGTGACTCTTTATCCCTTTAAGGTGGAGGACCTTTTTGAACCAAGCTTGGTAACTTCTAAACACACAAATGCCCAAGCCCTGTCCGGGAGGTCCTGATTCTGATACAGAAGCTCTAGGGTAGGGCTAAGGCATGCACTTTTGCAAATCTCTGCATAACTCCATGTAAATTGACCCACAACGTGGACAGAGTTCAGGAGCCTAGGAGTGGAATGCAAAGGGTTTTCCTGGGGGCTCTGGGTTCTACCCCTGCTGAGTAGGACTTCAGAGATGTAAAGGCCATGCATATTTTGAAAAGCTTTCTCAGGGATTCTGGAGCCCTTCCCCTGACTTCCCACAATTTTAGCCAAGGAACAAAGCATCCAATCAGTCAACACTAAACTTTTCTAACAGTGGCAAATGGTATTCTTTCCATTTAAGATGTTTCTGCCCTGTATATATTCCTGAAAGATCTCACATTCTACAAAATCTCACACTTTACATACTAGGGCTTCTGGGGAAAATCCAAGTCTCTGCAGGTCATTTAGGAAACAGACCATTTTAAAACCATTTAAAACAAAACGTACTGAGGAGCTCATGTGGGCTGCCCAGAGAGATAGCTCAGAGGGGCTAGTGGCTGCCAAGGCAGATATTAAAAATATACAACAGAGAAAAAATGCTGCCCACCCATTAGTCAGAACAAGCTGGAGGTTCTGAGACCTTGAAAGCAGAAGTGTTTCTCTGGGCTGTCCTCACTGCTGCTGTTGAGGTGGGCCTGGGAGGCAGTGCAGCCTGCCCTTTGACACCCAGGCCAAGAGTGAGCTGCTTAGGCAAAGCATCCCTGGGGCAGCTCTATTGTAAATTTTGCTAAAGTTTACATCTTGAAAGGGGCCTTGCTGCAGAGACAAAAGCTAAGTTGAAAGCTTTGTCCTTTCCTTCTCAGGATTCTAGAATGCATTCCAGTTATTTAGTCTCTCTGCTCAGGAGATGCTGCACACAGACCAGGGCAGCAACATGACCACAGTAGCACATTACAGGGACCCTGTGGCAGCAAGGGGGACTGCTTTGAGGAACCACAGTTGCCTTCTGCTCAGGTGGCCCAGGTTTTCTTTGAGTCCTCAGGGCATTTTCTCAAAGTCAAGGCCTAGATTATTGGCATGGAATCACCTAAGGAGACGAAGACCTCTAAATTCACCCCAAATTTTCTGAACTGGCATTTTTCATAAGCTATCTGGGTAACAAAGCTTGGAAACCATAGGTTTAATCATGCGGACATGGAATGACTACCATAATTGGAGGCATTTATCTACAGAATCACAGGAGTATAGAATCAAGGAAGGTTAGGGCCTGACCAGCATAACTCCTTATCCTAAGAGGAAAAAACAAAAACAGGAAACAAACAAACAAACAGAAACCCCTCATGATTTGTATTCTTTGCTTTCTACTTGGCCCACTATAAACTCAGCTTGTTCTTCACCTGTCCGCACGACTGAAGTAAACACAGGCCCTGATTTATTGTAACTAATCCAAAACAGGTGTGCCATTTGCAGCTGAGTTTTATTTTGAGGAGTAGTGTTGTGACAGGAATTTGGGTGACAGCAGGGGAAGCTGGTGGAAGGAGGGTCACTTGGCTGCAAGGGTGGGTTTTTGTGCCTGTAGTAAATCTCTTACCATGGTCTTTGGTTGAAGCAGGGTGCCAGAGACATGCTTTTGGGGTCACTTTTTTTTTCCATTAGTGATAATGATCTTGCATCTTTGAAATAAGTTGGAAATATATTAAACTAACCAACTAAATGATAAAGCTGGGGTAATCCAAACAGTGTGATGGGACCCCCCAGTATATGAATAAATAAACTGAGAGTACAGAATCAACTCCAATATTGGAATGTGGTTTATGACAAAGGTAACCTTTCAATTTTTAGGGAAAAAATAACATCTCCAATGCTGCCCCAATTAGCTATCATGAAGAGAAAATACCAGTATATCCCAGTAGACCCCAAATAACTTTAGATGAATTTCTGGGTTAAACATAAAAAACAAAATTATAAACTCCTGGCCAAACTACTAATATTTTTATGATCTTTAATTCTAGAGAGAATGCCTTCTTGGAAATTTTTAAAAATGAAGAAGAAGGGCTGGGGATGTGGCTCAAGGGGTAGCATGCTTGCCTGGCATGCGAGGGGCACTGGGTTCGATGCTCAGCACCACATAAAAATAAAAATGTTGTGTCCACTGAAAACTAAAAAATAAATATTAAAAAATTCTCTCTCTCTCTCTCTCTTTAAAAAAAAGAAGAAAAAAATTGCATGATTTTGATATCTAATTAAATTTTTTTAATATAAAAAGGAATATCAAATCAAGAGAAAGTCACATAATGGGAGTAATATGTGACAGTAACAAATGTAACAAAAATTAATTTCCAAAGTATTTTGTAAGCAGATAAGAAAATACCCTGGAAAAAAATATTTAAAGGTAAATAAATATGAAGTTCACAGAAGAAACAAATGGTCAATAAACACAGAAGATACTCAAGTTCATGAGTAATTAGGAAAATGCAAATTTAGAAAATATAGTAGAAAAAAATATTAAGAAATATAACAGAAAAAAGAAGGGTGATAATATCAAGCTGAGCTTTTGGGGAAATGGGGATGATGCCAGCAGGAGTGTAATTTAGCAATATCTTTTAAAAATAAGACCAGTATCACCCATGACAAAATAGTTTAATTTCTCAATATCTATTTCATTTTTTGTACTAGGTATTGAACCCAAGGGTGCTTAACCACTGAGCATATCCCCAGCCCCAGAGTTTCATTAAGTTGCTTAGGGCCTCGCTAAATTGCTGAGATTGGCTTTTAAGCTCCTGCCTCAACCTCTTGAGCCACTGAGATTACAGATGTGTGCCACTGTGCCCTGCTGTTCTCAGCATCTATTTTTAAGAGATATTTCTTTCCTCAAAGGAAGATTGTTTTAGTCAGCTTTTTCACTGCTGTGACTGAAAGATCTGACCAGAACAATTGTAGAGGAGAAGAGTTTATTTGAGGGCTCACAGTTTCAGAGGTCTTAGTTCATAGAAGACCAGCTGCATTTTTTCAGGCTCAAGGCAAGGCTGAACATCATGGCGGGAGAGTGTGGCAGAGGGAAGCAGCTCACAACATGAACAGGAAGCAGGAAGGGAGACTCCCATGGCCAGATATAAAATATGTACCCCATAGCCACATCCCCAAAGAACCACTTCCTCCAGTCACACCTCACCTGCCTTCAGTTACCACTCAGTTAATCCCATCAGGGAAAAATTAATGGTTTAGGTTAAGGCTATAGCCCAATCATTTCTCCTCCAAACCATCTTGCATTGTGTCACACGTGAGCTTTTGGGGGACACTTTATACGCAAACCATAACAAAGAGGTCAAACACAAAGATCTCCAAGGCCTGTGAATCCTGAATTTTGTATCAGCTCTCAAAGTGAATATCAATATTAAATGGAATAAAATATGGCTCTCAAGACAAGGAAAGACTTTCTAAGCATAAAAGGGGGAAATGGACAAATTTGATGATGTAAGAATTTGCATAACCCCCACCAGAAGCAGAATTGAAAAACTGAAAACTAGGAAAGTGTTTGTGGTGTACAGGCAAAGAAAATGATGTAAGAAAAGGTGGTTCCCTTAACCAAAAGTGTGCAAAGGGATCAAAAGGCAATTCACAAAAGGATGTATAGATACACTTATCAATTCCTATCATCCTCCTTTCATCCTTTTCTCTGCTTCTCAATTCTCTGAGATTATTTTGAAAGTATCAATACAACTGAAAAGACTGTGAGGAAACAGGTTTTCTCCTACACTGCTGATGGAAGTGTAAATTGCTACAACCTTTCTGGATGGCAGATTGACACTGTTAACTAATATCTTCATAATGTAAATTTCAGCTCAGTTATTAACCTAGTGAGATTATCAGAGGTATAAACAGATTCATCCGAATAATGATATTCTTTTGGGGGGTGGTCCTTGGGATTGAACTCAGGAGCACTTGACCACTAAGCCACATCTCCAATCCTATTTTGTATTTTACTTAGATACTGAGTCTCACTGAAGCAAATCACATGTATATAAATTGTCTCTTCCTTTAAGAAAGTTCCATGGTTTTATGGCAGAAAAATTAAGATATTTGCCTGTGGTCACACCATTTTGTCATTGGCAGACCCTGGGTCAAATTCCTGTTTGTATTTATCAATTTAACGCCTTTACAACTAATTGTGAGTCTAGAATAAGTCAATCAGTCTTGAGGTCATTTCTTTTGTTCTTATTTAGAAAAACTGGCAATATATTTATAATATTAAGCAAAAATATTTTTTACTTTCCTCTAGTAGCTACTTTGCAATCTTCACTCCATTTTACTGAAAAAGATAGTTTATATATTACAACACTATAGCTTTTCTAAATCCTTTAAGGGACTACCCAAAAGCTAGCAAGGGGATGTTTTTCTTTGCCATCTGAGAGGATGGCATGAACATGAACACAGAGTGTAAAGTTAGATGATGGTTAGAGGCTCCCTGAGATCCCAAGGACTCTGAATTTGTGTTAATATTACACAGAACAAAACCAATCAATATGGGTAAAATCTCCTTTATTATCATTTTTCTATATTCATATTCCATGAGACTATAGTGTATGAGGTACTCAATCCCCACAGGTGGAAAGCAACTCAATTATGGCAAGTAAGGTGGAATGTTTGTGTCCCCTAAAAACTCATGTTGAAGCCCTAACATTCAAGGTGATGGTAGTAGGAGGAAATACATTTGGGAGGTGATTATGAATAGATGAGATTATGAGCACAGGGTCCCTGTAATGCAATTAGTGCACTTATAAGAAGAGGCACTGAGAACTTACTTCCTCTTTCTTGCTTTGCCATTTGAGGACATGGTGAGAAGGTGGACGTCTGATAGCCAGGAAGAGGATCCTCACTAAGAACTGATTAATCAAGCAACTTGATCTTAAATTGCTCAGTCTCCAGAACTATGAGAAATCCGTGTCTTTTGCTTAATTAAGCCTCTTTGTCTATGGCATTTTGTGATAGTAGCCTGAACGAAGATTTAAGGTCACACTCAGAATCCTAAGTAATTATATTCAGAATCCCAAGTCATTTGGGATTTGGTACACAAATGTAATAAACTATGAAAAGGTCTCCTTGTAGTCTCAAATATCTTTCCTGTGTGCTTCTATGAACCAGAGGTTAGTGTGTTCACTGCCCTTGGATGACATTTTAGTGAGGCATTTTTCTGAAATAGAATTGTTGTTTACCAAAACCAAGCAATAAGACACAAATCTATTCATTCCATTGTATGTATAGTCAGAAATCCCAAAGATGGAACCATTCTGGGAGGGTCATTTTCATATCACCATTTCAACTTCTATACCTGGTCAGAAGTTTGCACTGATGGTTGGGGAAACAAGAGTTGTTATCATCTACCAAGAAATAATAATTCATTGAGTGTTTGTTCCCAGTGCTATATTAAAGTATGACATTGGCTATTTCCTGAAATTCATAGAACACAATTGTGAGCTGGTAATAGGGCTCTAAGAGGCAAAATAACTTGCCCAGGGCACATCTATTTTAAGTTGCAAAACTGGTATTCAAATTCCATAAGGAATTCAGACCATCACAGAACAAATGAAAGTTGGTAGAGATTATGACACCACTGAATTTTGACTTAGAGTCAGAATCATTCAGGCAAAAAAAAATCCCATTGGCTAGCTCCAACATCTGAACTATTTTTGAATTTACCTTATTGTTTCTGAGGCAGATGCTAAGAATTCCCTATCCCATAGCAACTTGGTCCACCTGAGAGATTCCAGCACCTGACAGCTCCCCAATGCCTGAGAACCTTCTTCATGTCCTGGGAGGTTGCTTGGCCACACTGGACAGTGCATCTGGAGGTCAGGGAAATTCTTAACCTGTGTGTGTGTATTGGGGATGGGCAGTTGATATATAATATCTCAGAATGTCCTGCTCATGGGATGATTCCCATGCAAGGGCCACACAACATAAAGGGTCCCCATGTGATCAGACCCCTGTTGTCCTCATAAGCAACACATTCATTCATGCAGAAAACTTGCTATTTTCTCTATCTCACATTCCCCCTCTTTCTCCATGCTTCCCAGGATCATCTCCCAAACAAACTAACTGTGTTCAAGTTCTTGTCTTGGGTTGTTTTTTGGTGGAAACTCAAATCAAGACAACTTCCTAAGGCTTCCCATGAAGGTTGAATCTCCAAGGCTCCAGAACACTGAGGATAATTCCTACATAAGCTTGACCTTAAAGGTTTGTGGCCCAATCCTGAAAGATTTCACTGCACTTTCAAGACTTAATCTCCTGCATGACCACCCTGTCCTGATTCATGCTCTCCTCTGTAGTCCTGATAAGTAGTAGTCCTCACTAAGAACTGATTAATCTAGCAACTCTTTATTTAACTGAATTTAGAAGCTTTGCTGTAAGTTACTCTGGATTAGATTGAAAGTATACTGGTTTGTCCCCCTGCTAGACTATAAATTCTTTGTGGATCAACTTTTAGCTTTATTGAGCATACCTAGTACCTGACAGTGAGAAAAACTCAATAAATGTTGAGTTGAAAATCATGGGATCCAGTTGGTTCACATTGTAAAAGGGATTTAAACTCAGCAGTTGGGACATCAATTTTGTTAACACCATAAACAACAAACCACCAAAATAACTATCTAACTTTATTAATTTATTTTAAACTATATAAAGATATAAATATGGAACAGTAGTTTATTAAAGTCTTAGTGACCATTCTAGGGTGTAGGTCCACAAGAATTAGGATCTGGAAAGTTAGCATATAACTAGCTCAAAACTCAGATTGATTAAAACCCCCAACTCTAGAAAAGCAAAAATGCTAAATTCCTTTTCCTTGTGGAATGTAGGCTGCAAAGTTTGGATAAGAGAGACATCTCAACAGATTTTCCATGCCCACTTAACTGTATCCTAAACAGAATAATGCCCCCCAAAGACATTCTCATCCTGATCTTCAGAATCTGTGAATATGTTACCATACTGAGCAAAAGAAATGGCATTAAGTTATTTATCTTGAGACGGGGAAGAGTTTGGATTATGCAGATGGGTCTGTGTAATCACAAGGGTGAGATAGGTGAAAAAGGAAGATAGAAAGATTTGAAGGACTACTCTGTTGACTTTAAAGATGAAGTATGAGACCATGAGCCAAGGAATGCTGTCCCTCTCTAGATGAGCTGGAAAAAGTAAAGGATTCTTTTCCAAAAAGTCTCCAGAAGGGACACAGCCCTGCTCATACCTTTATTTTAGCCCAGGGAGATCAAGTTGGACTTCTGACCTCCAGAATTGTAAGGTAATAAATTCACGCACTTTTAAGCCACTAAGTTAGTGGTAATTGTTATAGCAACCATCAAGAAACTAATACAGACAGAATGGGTGGTTTGAAAACAAAGTAAACCAATGTAGGATATCCTTCTTCAGCATCATTTCTTCAGCTGTCAGACAAAAGAGCCTGTTTGTGACACAGACTTTGCAAATTTCAGTGGTCTTTGGCTTGGAAAATCTGAGGTGGAAGAGAAAACACAAGAAAAATGGGAATCTACCTGAAACAGGCCAGCTTAAATTAAGTTCAACATTTTGGAACCCAGGAAGACTCAGAGAGTAAGGCCAGAATCAAGGTCTCTAGTCAGTCCCTGTTGTCTAGGCCACTATTTAAACTGTTCTGTGTCTATAGAGTTACTGTTGTCTCGAGGACCTCAGGGCCTGAAGATGCCTACTTGTGGGTTCCAGGAGAAAGCCACACCTGGATTCTGACCCTGGGGGAAATGGGAGGAGAAGGAGATGGTGCAAAGGAAGCAGTGATTCGAGAAGGGGACATCTGAGCAGCCGTCCACACGGGTTCCCAACCTCCACACCACCGACCTCCTGGGAGGGAATTCTTGGTTATGGACAGCTGTCCTGTGCATTGTGGGATGCTTGGCACCACTCCCAACCAGTAGAGATCTTTTCCCTCACCCCACCCCAGTGGTGACTATCAAAAATATCTCCAAATATTGCCAAATGTCCCCTGGAGTGGAAAGAAAGTGAAAATCAACCTTTATTGATTAGCTCTGGCTAATTGGGAAAGAAAAATAGCTTTTTCATTAAAAAAAACTTTGTCCAACAGAAATTAATACAAGTTACATATGCAAGTACATCTACAAATTGTGCAACCATCACCATAATTTCATTCCAGAACATTTTCATCATTTCCCAAAGGAGCCCATAACTGTTAGGAGGTACTCCCTGCTAATTAGAAGTCACCTCCAGCCCTTGGCAAACCCTGATGTACTTTCTCTGTGGATCTGCTTATTCTGGACATTTCCTATAAATGGAAACATACAGAATGTGACTTTTGTGTGTCTTATTTCTTTTATTCTGCATTATGTCACCAAGGGTCATCATGGAGGAACATCTAACAATACTTGATTACTTTTTATGGATGAATAATACTATGATGATGGATAGACCACACATGTTTTTAGCTGTGCATAAGCTGATGGACATTTGGATTGGTTTCACTTTGTGGCTCTTAGGTATGGACTTACATTTTCAGTTTTCTTGGGTAAATACCCAGGAAAAGAAATTCTGGGTAATTCTTGTGTCATGTTTGGAGGAACCATCATGTTGGTTTTCAAAGTAGTTGTACCACTTTGCATTCCCATCAACAGTGTATGAGGCTACATATACAATTTTACATTTTTGGAAGCTATATTTTTGAAAAGTACAAAAATACAGGTGAAGTAAGTTTTACTAATATATTGGATTAACCCAACTTAACCAAAGTATTATTTCAACATGTAAACAATATATGATCATTAATAAGATACTTACATTGTTATGTCTTCAAGTCTGGTGCTTGTTTTACTCTTGTGATATATCTCAGTTTGGCTGCTAACTACTCAGTGGGAACATCTGATCTGTATTTAGAATTCACATAATTAACAGTTGAAAGGGTAGATTCATATGCCCAGGTTGTTCCAAACTGATTTTAAATTTTTTCTAGCAGAATTACACATTTTAAAGTTTACTGTGAATTGATTAAAATTAAATAAAATTTAAAGTTTAGTACCTTTGTAGGCACATTTCAGATGCTTGCTAACCACACCTAACTAGGGGCTCCTAGGTTGGCTAGGCCAGCTCTTAGTCATTTTGGTTTTCATTTTGGGTTTTTTTATTGAAGGGGGAGGGTACTGGATTGAATTCAGGGGCACTCAACCACTGAGTCATATCCCCAGCCCTATTTTGTATTTTTTGTTTATAGACAGGGTCTCACTGAGTTGCTTAGTGCCTTGCTTTTGATGAGGCTGGCTTTGAACTTGCGATCCTCCTGCCTCAGCCTCCTGGGCCACTGGGATTACAGGTGTGCGCCATCACACTTGGCCTCATTCTGATTTTTTAAAAGTCCGATGCTTTTCTCTCGTGCAGCTTATTCAGTGATGAGCTGAAATTCTCTCTCTCTTTAAAAGTAGACCTTATTTTTCAGAACATATTTTTGTTCACAGCAAAACTGAACAGGAAGTACAGAAAGTTCCTCTGCACCTTCTGCCCCCACATAGGTACAGGTACCCCCGTTGTCACACTCAATCACCTTATATGACATCACCATCACACAAAGTCTAGTGTTTACATCAGGGCTTACTCTTGGTGTTGTGCATGCTACGGGTCCCCACAAATGTGTTATGACTGTATCCACCACTAGAGTCTGTAATTCTGTTCTAAACGGCTCTGTCCTATGTGCTACAGATTCCCAGCCAAGGTCTGCTGGTTTGGAACAAGTGGCAAACAGCAGAAATGATCACCTGGGAGCCCCTCTGTCCTCTCAACCCCTGCAGACCTTATTTCTAATGACCAGCTCTGGCTGAGGCAGCCCCTGCTGCCAGGGCTTAGGTGTCCCAGTTGGCATCCTGGCAGCCCCACTGCTTGTTGGGCAGGCTCCACTGTGTCTCTTGAATCACTTTAAAAACAACATGCCACTCTGCCCCAGGGTCATCTATCAGGTTACCCACGAGCTACAGGACAAAAGAGGACACATTCCAGTCATCTCTGAGGTCACAGGTTATTGGGCTTGGGAAATCAGATACGGAATAGCCATGGATGAATGTGGTTGGGAGGGATGTGCGTGTTCTCATGGGTTTTCATCACAAGTCCAAGGGCTCATGCCTGCAGGTGAAGAAAGAGCAGAGGTCTACAGCCCCGGCCCCTCAGGCTTTGGGGGATCAGATGCCTGTCCTCCTGGGAGCTTGCCACAGTGAAGATTTTGACTCAATAGGACTCGGTGGTGGGAAGCCTGAGATCCTGAGTTTCTAACAAACTCCAGGGATTTCCAGAGACTACACTTTGGGTAACAAGGGCTTAGGGCTTCCCCCAGTGTTCAGTGTGCCCCCTCCTCCCCGACCTTCCTCTGCCAGACTCCGTTGCCCAGTGGCTGATCAGAGCTGACACATTCTGAGTGGAAATGTGTGCCAGGGACTGTGCTAAACCCTCTGCTTGGGTTAACTCAGTTCATTATCTCAGCCACCCTGTGAGATAAACCCTGCTCTTATCCAGGCTCTTCAGCGGGAAGCAGTGATGTCTCGCTTTGAGCAGAGTTCAACCCACTGGAGGCCCTTGTCTCTGTCCACAATGTGGAACAGCTTTCCTAATGCCATTTTAGGCCAGAGTTCTGTAACTTCTTTTGGAATTAAAATAAACTCATGGATAAGTGGGCTTGCCTCTGGTGAAGGGGATGGAATAACTGGGTGGCTGGGGTGGGAGGGACATATATTTGTCACTATATACTATTATGCTGGATACCTTGTGGATTTTGTACTGTGTGTATAAATTAATGAATAGTTTTGAAAGACAGTTTGTCAAAAAGAAAAAAAATTAGCCTGTAGCCTTCATAGTTAAAACTTAACACCAATAGCTGGGCCTTTTTCAGGCCTCCATGTTGGGCATTCAGAATGAATCACTGTGGAGATGCAAGGGGGGGGGGCTCTTTTGGACCCTGGTAGTGCACTTTGCATCCTCTGGGAATATGCAAAACAAGGCTGGCCTGCAACCTCCCACCAGATGATAAATGGTGCAGTTGCTACCTGGTTGACTAGGACTTTTCTGCAGTAGGTAGACTATAGGAGCAGTTTGCTAAGTGGATGACAATAGTAAAAATGATGGTATTCAAAAGCATATATGAGAATTCCTTCTTTCAGACAGCTTGGCAGGAGTCTGATTGCCCAGTGTTTCTCTTCTGTGATATTCCACATTAAAAAAGAGGAGAAAATTGTATTAACCAAAAAATGGTTGGCCAAAGCCATTGTGGACACCCAGATGTGATTCAAACTTTAATGCCATCTTACTAATTGAAGCTAATTGCTGTGATCATAAAAATGTGAATTTTAACATGAATTCTAAAGCAATGAGGGTTAATTAATTCCAAATCCATCTAGCAAACAGTGAAGGTAATTGTGAAGAAAAGTTTACAAAAAGAGGTTCTGGCCTAACTGGTTTTTACTGTGTAGATAAGCTTCCAATTTAATGAGTCATAGTGAAGAATGCCCTTATTGGAGTATAAATTGGCTTAGGGGAAGGCCGGGGCCAGTGTGACTGGAACTTACATAGATGATACTAGGAAGCTGGTAGGGCCTATGGAGTGGGGAGAAAAGCCACCAAATGCCAAACAAGTAACGTGTTTCTGCTATATTTGAAATACCTTTGGATATCTCTACCCAGCCTCCAAAGGAACCACTAGTCCAAATGTCTTAATTTGCTTTACACATATGATGAAACACATATAACCACATAGTCCTGTTCCTCTGATCACTCTTGTCACTCACAGAAGTAGTATAGGCACATGTGCACAGTACATCACACAGAAGTCACTGGAATAAAACCCAGCCCTGCTCTCAGGTGTGAGGACTGCTGCAGCTCTGCCTGAGGGCCATTTTGAGTCCCATACTGCAGACTGCAGGAATAACACAGGGTATGGCAACACTGTCCTTGTGCTACTCATCTACTGAGGTCACTGCTAGGAGATGGCCATCACCCTCACCCAGGTGACCTCAGGTCTTCTGGCTCCCTGCCTTTTGAACCAGGGGCCTGGTGTCCCATCTCGCAGGACACCATGCAGCCAGGCCCTCCCTTGGCTCTTGCTGCCTCCCCAGCAACAATCCTCCAAGAATCTGGAAGGTTAGGCCACTTAGAGTTTCCCTTCTCCTCCACCCCAGACCAGTGATCTCGCTCTTATTGGGAGGAGTCAGACTCCCTTTTTCTCTGATCATCCAACAAGCACTCATTGAACACACACTGAGTATTATGCTCCTTTCTATGCCAGGGATGCAACAATGAGCAGCGCCGAATCCCATCCCTGAGGGTGCTGTCCATGGGCACACAGGCATGTGCTGTGGCCTCAGCTAGTGATGAGCGACAGAAAGACAAAGCAGGAGGGGAAGCAGAGAGGGATGCTACTTCAGGAAGAACACCGAGCCTCTCTGAATCTTCTAACTGCTCTGAAAAGCCTCTAAGTTCCCCTCAGTTTGACCAGGAACCTGACAGCTTGGAGAGCAGCTGATTCTCCTCCAAACCCTTCCCAGGCAGAGAGGGATAACCTTCTAATTAATAGTGACAGAGCAAGGAGAGGCAATGGGAAACACAACCAAAGTGTAACATCCTTCAACTACAAGGGGATGGGAAGATGGGTGGGCACGGTCATGTCTGCAGCGGGGCTGACTCCACCAGTTCAAATTTCTGCGTGGTGGGCCCACAGGAGCCATCTTGCCCTCAAGAGGACTCACAGGAATGGCAATGGGCAGCACAAAGATTTATGGAAAGCAAGAACGTTTAGAGCTGCTGGACATAGTAATCCCACATCAGAACCTGGCCTTTTTTAAAAAATTATTGTTAGTTGTTCAAAACATTGCAAAGCTCTTGACATATCATATTTCATACATTTGATTCAAGTGGATTATGAACTCCCATTTTTACCCCGTATACAGATTGCAGAATCACATCGGTTACACATCCACATTTTTACATACTGCCATACTAGTGTGTCTGTTGTATTCTGCTGCCTTTCCTATCCTCTACTATCCCCCATCCCCTCCCCTCCCCTCTCATCTTCTCTCTCTACCCCATCTACTGTAATTCATTTCTCTCTCTTGTTTTTTTTTTTTAATTTTCCCTTTCCCCTCACTTCCTCTTATATGTAATTTTGTATAACAATGGGGGTTTCCTTCCATTTCCATGCAATTTCCGTTCTCTCTCCCTTTCCCTCCCACCTCTTGTCCCTATTTAATGGTAATCTTCTTCTCTTGCTCTTCCTCCCTGCTCTGTTCTTAGTTGCCCTCCTTATATCAAAGAAGACATTTGGCATTTGTTTTTTAGGATTGGCTAGCTTCACTTAGCATTATCTGCTCTAATGCCATCCATTTCCCTGCAAATTCCATGATTTTGTCATTTTTTAGTGCTGAGTAATACGCCATTGTGTATGAATGCCACATTTTTTTTATCCATTCATCTATTGAAGGGCATCTAGGTTGGTTTCACAGTCTAGCTCTTGTGAATTGTGCTGCTATGAACATCGATGTAGCTGTATCCCTATAGTACACTCTTTTAAGGTCTTTGGGGAATAGTCCAAGAAGGGGAATAGCTGGGTCAAATGTTGGTTCCATACCCAGCTTTCCAAGGAATCTCCATACTGCTTTCCAAATTGGCAGTACCAATTTGCAGTCCCACCAGCAATGTATGAGTGTACCCTTTTCCCCACATCCTCACCAGCACTTGTTGTTGTTTGACTTCATAATGGCTGCCATTCTTACTGGACTGAGATGGTATCTTAGGGTGGTTTTGATTTGCATTTCTCTGACTGCTAGAGATGGTGAGCATTTTTTCATGTACTTGTTGATTGATTGTATGTCCTCCTCTGAGAAGTGATTGTTCAGGTCCTGGCCCATTTGTTGATTGGGTTATTTGTTATCTTATTGTCTAATTTTTTGAGTTCTTTGTATATTCTGGATATTAGGGCTCTGTCTGAAGTGTGAGGAGTAAAGATTAGTTCCCAGGATGTAGGCTCCCTATTTACCTCTCTTATTGTTTCTTTTGCTGAGAAAAAACTTTTTAGTTTGAGTAAGTCCCATTTGTTGATTCTAGTTATTAACTGTTGTGCTATGGGTGTCCCATAAAAGTGTATTTTAATGTTAGTTACCATTGTATTTCTTTGCAGCTAACAAATGTCCTTTACCTGGTTCTCAAAAGTATTTGTAAGCTTAATTTCAGTTGTTTGTTCATATAGCCTCTTAAGTCCCTTCATGTGTTGATTTCCTACATAAAGCAATAGTACTGAAATGAAATTAGATTATGATTAAATCTTATTTGAAATGAAATGATACAATCTTAAAGCAAAAGTACATTAAAATGATATCATTTCCATAGGTTTTAATTTGTGTATCCTCCTTTAAACCTACGATGCCCCCCCCTTTTTTTACAGCAAAGGACAAAGTTGCTCTTTTGATAGGAAATATGAATTACTGGGAGCATCCCAAACTTAAAGTTCCTTTGGTGGATGTGTATGAATTGACCAACTAAGACAGCTAGATTTCAAAGTTGTTTCATTATTGGATCTTACTGAATATGAGATGCGTAATGCCGTGGATGAATTTTTACTGTTTCTAGACAAAGGAGTATATGGTAAGATATTTATAATCTCTTTATAATTATCTACTATTCTCATTGTACAAGTTAAGAATTGAAAATTAGGGTAAAGGTAAGATAAATACATTATTGAAGAGTTTTATTTTTCTTATAAAAAAAGAGAAAATTGATCTTCATTCCATGTATAACTGATAACTTTTTAGCTCAATGTCTTTACTTTTATGTTTCTTATTTCATCAAAACAATATTGTTTTTATTAGACTTATTAGCAGTCTTTTGTGATTTTATTTTTTATTGATTATGAGAGCTACCATAGAGTAAAGCTTGGTGATCAAATAGGAAAAGATACTTTCGTATATGTAAAATAATAAATATGAAAGGTTGTACCAGAATATACATTGTGGGAGTTTTTTCCTTCCTTTTCCTAATCTTTGTGTGGTATTTTGTAGTTTTTTTAGTGAGAACCAGATTTTAATATGGAAATGTTGGTGAACAAGGTATATATATTTTTTTCTTTTTTTCTTTTTTGATGCTGGGGATTGAACCCATAGCCTCACATATGCTAGGCAAGTGCTCTGCCATTGTGCTATACCCCTGGCCTAGTCAGTTTAGAAATTAAAAATCCAGATAGCCAGGCATGATGGTGCCCACCTCTAAACTCAGCAACTTGGGATGAGGCAGGAGGATCACAAGTTTAAGACTAGCCTGGGCAACATAGCAAGACCCTGTGTCAGATTTGAAAAAATAAAAAATAATAAGGGCTAGGGATGGAGCTCAGTGGTAAAGTGCCCTTGGTCAATCCCCAGTACTGAGAGAGAGAGCCTATACAGATTGGAAGAAGAGAGCTTATACAGATATGATTCAAATGTTAATGGTTTTTCCCATTCTTTTACTTAAATATATTAAGACACTGCATGTCTGATAAAGAATTTTTAAAGCAACAGAATATGTTTTCAGTGGTAATTTGTCAATTTATTTCTTTTAATATGCACAACCTGAAACATTAGTAGGCCAGCCGTTGAGCTCATCTGAACTGTATTTCTGAAAATTGTGCTTACTATGACATTGTGCAATAACATTTGACTGCCAGGAAAATAACACTTCCAGGGCTATCCTTAGGCATACAATCAATTAAAAAAAAGGTTTCAATTTTACTTTTATATGTTTCAAGTAATTTTACTTTAATAATTTATGGATTTTGATTTTTTATTTATAATTAGATTGATTAATCAGGCAAGTTGGCAGAATTGCTCATAATTCTCAAAGTAGAATTTTTAATAGAACAAAAAGCATTTCTTTCAAGATTTAGCACACTGAGTATAAGAGATGAGGAAAAATCTTAAAATCTTATTTAGGCCGGCATGGTGGCATACACCTGTAATCCCAGTGGCTCAGGAGGCTGAGGTAGGAGGATTGCAAGTTCAAAACCAGTCTCAGCAACTTAGTGAGGCCCTAAGCATCTTAGTGACACGCTATCTCTAAACAAAATATTAAAAAGGGCTGGGGATGTGGCTCAGTGGTTAAGTACCAAAGGAAAAAAATCTTATTTAAATAACTTTCATTTTCTGAATAATGAGAATTACCACTGTGGCACAGCTGAAGTTAACAAGGTAACTACTATTTGCAACTTCAGCTATTATGTTCATGTTGTAATAGTATTACTTTGCTAATGAGCATTATGGGATGATAACTGATGGGTGCAACCATCCATTTTTCTTATGAAAATAGGAAAGAATATACTGTACTAAGATGCCCTATTACTGACTTATACTTTCATCTTAGACTAAGGTGGATTGCTTAAGTGTATCCATCCCAGTTTTTAAGGTACCTAAATGGCTTAAACAGGAAAAGTCTTCAAAACTTCTTTAGAAGCAATGAGATATAAGAAAAAATATTGATAAATTTAGATTTCTGGATTGGTAAACTATTGAGAGTGAAGGAATTCTCTGAAAAAGTATGTATTTGAGTATCTATTCTTATTTTTATTGACAGTGTCACCTTGCTTTTTAAGCCTTTTTATTTGGCTAATCAAATCAAAACCTTTACTTGTCCATGCTAAATAGAGAACCAGAAATATAAAAAGCTGGGGAAAGATTTCAGTTGAGGCCCCACTATAAAAACATCATCTTGGGGTACAGAGTAAAGAGACATGTTAGGGCAAAATGGTAGCTTAAGGAAGCTAGAACATTTTTAAATCCCACTGATTCATGTCTTAACAGGGTGGCTGCATTTTATTTTGAAGTATTATGACTATCCAAAACATCAGACACATCTACATTAAATGTGTGTTAAAGGCCTGAGGGTTTAGGGCATTTCATAAATAAACCTTTCATTTTTGTTTGGACTGTGCCTTTGACTCTGATTGATATCCCCAGATGACTGGTAGTGCCTGAGGGGTGGAGAGGAGGTGAAGGTAGAGTCATGGGGATTTCAGCTTGAACAACTTTAGGTTAGAAAAACATAGGGACTCAAGTATATGCCATTATTATTTTTATGTTATTTATGGGCTTGTAAAATATAAGTTACAGTAGAACAGAAAATAAGTAATTCAAAACATATGAAACTTATGTTTACAAATGCCTTAAAAATAGGAATAATTGAATGATATTAGGTGTCCTTGAAGATAAGTAAGATAAAGATTTTTAGTTATACAGATAGCTAAGGTTAAAAGTAGCTGTTTGGCTTATTATCCATCCACCAAATGCTTTAGTATGTTCATCACTGGCTGCAGCTTATTTGTGCTTTTGTGGGGAAGAAATAAAAGTGTCTGGTCAAAAGATGGCAGAAGCCTTGTTCACTGAGGAAGAGTTTGTCATTCAGTTCATGGCAGCTCAGTGGTTAAGAAGGAGGCCTCAGAGTAAGCTAGCCCAGGCTCTGGCTTTTCTGCTTACAAGCAGTGTAACTAAGGTGGTTTACCTTTTCTAAGCCAACAGTGATCTCAAAAAATGATTAGTAATAAATTAATGGTATTGGTAAAGGAAAAGTAAGAGCAAATAATTACTTCCATGCCTGGCACCTTGAAGTGCTCAAAATATTGCAGCAATGACGACTTCCTGAAAATTTATTAAAGAAATTAATTCAACCTTTATTTTTAGGTTGAGGATTTAGACTAGGCAGCATTCTGCTTTGGGCCTCCATTAGGTTTCTAAGGAGGTGGGGGGAGAGGAGTTCATAAAGTAGTAAAATGGTGAGAAACTGGTATACTAACATTTTATACTTTATATTTTCTGAGAATAATGTTAAGTAAAAAGTCAGCAGTAAATAATAGAGACAGTATAATACAGCACAGTGATAAACTGGCCTACATTCAAATTCTGATTCTATCACTTAGTGGTTTGAATTCAGGTAAGCTTATAAACTTATTATTGTCTGTTTTCACATCTGTAAAGGGGTAATGATAATATAATATTATATACCTTGTCCTGAGGATTATATGTGGTCACATAACTGAAGTGCTGTCCTGGAGCCAGACCTGGCACAGCAAGTTCTCTTGAGTCTCCCAGAGGTGGGGTTGACCTCATCAGAGCACTGTGCTAGGTGGAGCGCAGATCCTCTCGGGAGGGAGAGTTTTCTAGAGAAGTGAATATCACCTCTGTGGTCAGAAATAAATAGCTTTGGCAAATTTTATTCTTGAAAATCATATTCCAGAGAAATAAATACCCTAAAGATCTATTGTGCAGAATTATATCTCTGACTATGTTAGGTTCTTTGACATTTTATAGACATCTATATTGTCTTCTGTCCTTGAGTAATGGGTTAGTTTATTATTACTGGAGATGGAATTTTTAAAATAAATCTCAACTACTTTACATAAAAACACTTAATATAATTTGGTTGCAGGCTGTAATAGAACATGTTTATACTTTTCATGAATCTTCTTGGGAAGAAGACGTATTTTGGTTTAAGTACCTTGATTTCAGCAGTTACAAGGCTGAGCATATGACTAACATAGTAGAACCATACCTAGCTTTCCCCTAGATGAGTGGAAACAAACCTTCCCTCTCTTCCCTCCCTGATTTGCTTCTTCTCCCAGACCAAATCTTATTAAAGCTATGCATGTTCAATGATATGATGTGGGTAGCACCCAGGCTTTCTGCTTGATGCTCTCTAATATCCATAGTTAGAATAGCACCACTTTTACTTAAATCAGACCTTTTATAAAAGGGCTCTATATCTGATTCTGTCTTGATCAGTTTGATATAATGCAGTTTAGTAAGTACTTACTGGATTCCTAGCATATCCACAGTCCAGATAAGAAATGTGCTACTGCTGAGAGCAATATAGAGAATAAAAAACAAGATCTATTCTCCCAAGAAAATTATAGTTCCTTAATATAATGGGACAAAGCACTGTCTGTGGAGTCTATTCACCTATCAGTTGTGTGATTTTAAGCAAATCATTTAATCTTTTTAATTTTCTCATCTATGTAGGTAGGAGTAATTTATAGATTGTGTTATATGTATTAAAATTAGATTGTATGAAAGTACATGTCACTATGATCATTTTCTATCAGAAAAAATGAAGTGTGTGTACAACTGTACAATGTTAGTCAAAGTCAGTGATTATTAAAATGTACTGCCACCACTTTTCAAAGCAGGGAGAGATTGCAGTATGTTAGAAAGATATAAGCAAATGATAACTTGCCCAGGAGTCTGAACTTGAGATGCTCTTTGAGGAGGGGTTAAAATATAGGGCAATCAATGAATAAAAGTCATGAAGATTTAAAATAAGCAGCGAAGTCACTGATGGGGAAATAGAGTCATATTTTGAATACTTAGTATCAATTTTACTTTTAAAATCTATAATTTAGTGGGTCAGACTGTCCCCAAAGTTGTGCACTGGTGATCACCAACTCTCTACTTTCTTTAACCCAAAAGGAAACCCATTAGTAGTCAGTACTTTTCCTCCATACCCTACCTTTTTCTATCTTTATGGAGTTGCCTATTCTGAACATTTCATATAAATGCAAATTTAATATATAGTCTTTTATGTCTGCCTTCTTTTACTTAGTGTAAAATTTTTAAGTTTCATCCATATTGTAGCCTGTATCAGACTCTATTATTTTAGGGCTGAATAATATTTCATTATATGAATATACCACATTATTCCTGTCTGTTCATCAGCAGGTAGGTATTTGGATTGATTTCACTTTCTGGATATTATAAATAATGCTGCTGTAAGTATTTGGGTACACATTTTTAAGTGGACTTAAGTTTTCAGTTCTCTTGGGTATGTACCTAAGAGTGGAATTGCTGGGTCATATGGTAATTTTTTGTTTACCTTTTTGAAGAATTGTTAAACTTTCTAAACTTCTTACATCATGTTATATTCCCTCCAGAAGTAATTGGATCTCGACTTCCCTACATCTTTACTTGCACTTTTTATTGTCTTTTTACTATAGATAACCTAGTAAGTGTGAAGTGATATTGTGGTTTTGATTTGCATTTTCGTAGTGGCTCATGATGTTGAACATTGCTTGCCTGTTCATCTTTTATATATTTCCTAAGCTCCTTCCTTGTGCCAGGAATAAACAGATGAATTTAAGACTTCTGTGCACTGAAGGAAATCTTCACCTTTTGTGATAAATGAGCCAGGAAAACAGTCCTACACCCTTTTCTTTATACAACCTGAGATAAAACTGCAATTCATATTATAAATATATTCTTGTATGAATTAGAATACACTTCATACTGCATCTTGATGTCTTAAATGCAGAATTTAAGTAAAGACTGTTGCCTCAATAATTTAAAATGGAAGTTAACATTGACTGAATTTATATTGGGTGTTTCTTAGAGTTAACATCTATCTCTTTTCTCCCTGCCCCTCTCTCAAGGGTTATTATATTATGCAGGACATGGTTATGAAAACTTTGAAAACAGCTTTATGGTCCCTGTAGATGCTCCAAATCCATATAGGTCTGAAAATTGCCTGAGTGTACAAAATATACTGAAATTGAAGCAAGAAAAAGAAACTGGACTGAATGTATTCTTGTTGGATATGTGTAGGAAAAGGTAAAATTTTAATGTTTATTAAATTACTTTTGTTGTTAAATATCCACCTTGATAAACCTAAGGCAAACTTGTAAGAAGTCAAGAACAATTTGAATTTTTGAATTTCTGATTATAAATTGAAACTGAAAGAAGAAAACTAGAAAAAAATTCCTTGTTTCTCTATGTATATCAAATTATTTTTATTCTATTCCTGTTTGTCAGAGAATAAAAGTGAAGAACTAAAAGGCATGGTTATCACACTACAAAGAGTTAACTCTCCAGAATGCCTGAACATGTTTCTGACAGTCACTACAGTTATTCCTTCAGGAATTAAAACAAAACCATTCCTCTAGAGTTGGGACACGTCAGTTAGCCCTGGATCTGCAAATATTGAAAGGATAGCTGAAGCAAATGTTTAAAGGTTTGGATCCCATTTGCCTGCCACTGCATTGCTAAGGAACAGAACCAATGATTATTGGATTTACTGCTTTTCACTTTCTCAGCATTTACCAATCAAACCCAATGCCCAAGTTTAAATGTACCTCCAGTTTTAAAGCTAACAGAAGATGTGACTGTTTGCCTTTTTGTGTGTTTAGGAGCCTGAGATTATTTTTGGTAAATAAATTGCTGACTAGATGAAGCAATTTGGAACCTGTAATTTTAAATAATTTATACTAAAAATATATTGTATTTTTCATTATATTATTTATATTCTTTAAAGAATTCTGTTCAACTTTTCATATCTGTCCTTCTCTCCTTTCTTCCTTTTAAATAGAAATGATTATGATGACACCATTCCAATCTTGGATGCACTAAAAGTCACTGCCAATATTGTGTTTGGATATGCCACGTAAGAAAATTTTATGCTTATGTTGAGATTCCTTTATTTATTCTTTGATGTTTTCTTTTGATTGGAGATTAGAGGCCTAGATGCATAGATATCTAGACATAAATTTGCCTCCTTGATGTTCTTGGTGCAAAGTTTTAAATACTTGACATCAGTACCTAATGTCTTGGTATCTTATTACTAAGCACCAATGCATTTAGTTCCTGCTTAAAGATAACTCTTTAATTAGTGATGTCATTGTAGGGGAGGAGGAGAGAGAATGAAGCTCATCACTGTATATGGATACTCCAGGTAGCAAGTATTTGCTTCTTTAAAAACTTCTTTCTTTAATTTCTTATTCAGTGGACATTGACAAAGTATAGTTTTATGTATTTATGGAGTACAAAGTGGAGTGATGGATCAAACAAATTAACGTATTCATCACCTCAAGATATTTACTGTCTAATAGCATTTTGTCCTTTGACCAGCAACTCCCACTCCTCCTACTTGCCAGTCTCCAGGAATCACCATTCTGCCTTCTGCTTCTCTGTGTTTGATTTGATTAGCCTCCACATGTAAATAAGAATGTGGCTTTTGGCTTTCTGTGCCTGGTTTATTTCACTTCTTTCTCTTGGTGTTTTTAAGGTGTCAAGAAGCAGAAGCTTTTGAAATCCAGCATTCTGGATTGGCAAATGGAATCTTCATGAAATTTTTAAAAGATAGATTATTAGAAGATAAAAAATTACTGTGTTACTGGATGAAGTTGCAGAAGGTAAAATTTAAAGAAAGAAATCAACTCAGAAAAAGGAGTGGGAGACAAACCTACTCAGGTTTCCCTGTTTGGTGATTATTTTATTCTTACTAGTACCCTGTGGATTTGGAATTGACATTTATTTTATAAAACAATTTTTAAATGTAATGTTCATCAGAGCTCCTGCTATTTAATTCCTTTCTTCTCTCCGTGCAGTCTTAGCTTCATGGCATTTGTGCAGTATCACTTAGCTGACAGGGCTGACATCAGACACAGTGATAAAGTAATCCTCAGAACTATACCTTGTTTTTGTGCCTGGTGCCTTGATGCTGCCCACTGTACTTGCCTGGAAGAAAGGGGG
The DNA here is from genome assembly GCF_048772815.1 of Callospermophilus lateralis. Taxonomy (NCBI): domain Eukaryota; kingdom Metazoa; phylum Chordata; class Mammalia; order Rodentia; family Sciuridae; genus Callospermophilus; species Callospermophilus lateralis. The sequence continues at coordinate 2,403,383 of NW_027512709.1, forward strand.
GAAAAAGGCCAGTGAACAGTCTCTTCTGGGATTAGAGAGAGAATCTTACAGAAATTTTGACACTCTGATAGAAAAAGCCAAGTTCATTCTTTAATTGGTGAGCTTAGTATTTTTGAAGCCTGCTGTAAAGGCTTGATCCTAGAGGTCTAATGTTGTGTCTTCTATATCCTCTTGTCCCCTGCCCTGCCTTCTAGTACAGTGCTTGCTGTCTGTGCTCATGTCAGGTCTGAATAAGTATATGTTACATCAGTAGATTACAGTGTTGTGGAAATGTCCTTTTATGGTCCAGACCAAAAATAAGGTAATGCTAGTGCAAACTAGCACTCCCTAAAATGAGTTTCATGAATGTTCCTGAGACAACAGTTTGAGTGTAAGTTATTTCACAAGCAACTGTCAGTCACATTTATTTTCATGTTTTTGTCAATGTAGATATTTTAGTTATACCCCATGACTTAACCACTCTCTTACTTAATGTAGCCTGTCAGGGCTTTGGGTTTTCTCCCCACCCTCCTGCTTTTTTCCAGAGAAGTTCTGCTTTTAATTCAATTCATTTACACATTGGGCTTCCCTATAAGTGTCAATTGAAGAAAAGGTTCTTCTGCTTAAAACAAACAAACAAACAAAAAAGTAAAATATTTGGATTATATTAGTTATTTTTATACTGAGATCCATTAAGGTGCTTCAGAGCCTCTAAAGTGTTTTTAGTCTAATTTCATTTTTAAAGTATATTTTAAGCTCGGTGTACTATTTGGAAGGCTGAAGCAGGGAGGATCACAAACCAGCTTGGACAAAAGGGGCTAGAGATGTAGCTCAGAGGCAGAATATTCTTGGGTTCAATCCCTAGTATCATGAATGAGTGAATATTTCAACTATTTTAAAACAGCAGAAAGCACCAGACTGGAGTTGTGGCTTAGTGGTAGAGTGTTCGCCTAGCACAAATAAGACACTGGGTTTGTTTCTTAGCACACATAAAAACAAATGAATAAAGTTATTTTTAGGCAATAAATAAAAGTTTATTTTTTTTAGGTATTAACTTTAATTTTTTAAAATTTTATATATGACAGCAGAATGCATTACAATTCTTATTATATAGAGCACAATTTTTTATGTCTCTAGTTGTATACATAGTATATTCACATCAATTCATGTCTTCATACCTGTTCTTTGGATAATAATGATCATCACATTTCACCATCATTAATTACCCCATGCCCCCTCCCTTCCCCTCCCACCTCTCTGTCCTATCTAGAGTTCATCTATTCCTCCCATGCTCCCTCTCCCTGTCCCACTATGAATCATCCTCCTTATATCAAAGAAAACATTTGGCATTTGTTTTTTTGGGTTTGACTAACTTCACTTAGCATTATCTTCTCTAACTCCATCCATTTACCTGCAAATGTCATGATTTTATTCTCTTTTATTGCTGAGTAATATTCCATTGTATATATATGCCACATTTTTTTATCCATTCATCTACTGAAGGCCATCTAGGTTGGTTCCACAGTTTAGCTATTGTGAATTGAATTACTATTGTGTTACTATAAACATTGATATATTGATATGGCTGTGTTCCTATAGTATGCTGTTTTTAAGTCCTTTGAGTATGAGAGGGATAGCTGGGTGGGTCAAATGGTGGTTCCATTCCTAAATTTCCAAGAAATCTCCATACTGCTTTCCATATTGACTGAACCGATTTGCAGTTCCACCAGCATTGTATGAGTGTACCTTTTACCCCACATCCTCACCAACACTCATTGTTGCTTGTATGCATAATAGCTGCCATTCTGACTGGAGTGAGATGAAATCTTAGAGTGTTTTTGATTTGCATTTCTCTATTGCTAGTTTTGATGAACATTTTTTCATGTGTCTGTTGATTGTACATCATCTTCTGAGAAGTGTCTCTTCAGGTTCTTCGCCCACTTATTGATTGGGTCATTTGTTTTTTTGGTGTTTAGCTTTTTGAGTTCTTTATATATCCTAGTGATTAGTGCTCTATCTTCTGTGTGAGGGGTAAAGATTTGCTCCCAAGATGTAGGCTCTCTATTCACCTCACAGACTGTTTCTTTTGCTGATAAGAAGCTTTTTAGTTTGAGTGCATCCCATTTATTGATTCTTGATTTTAATTTGTGTGCCACGGGAGTCTTATTAAGGAAGTTGGGGCCTAATCCCACATGATGGAGATTAGAGACTCCTTTTTCTTCTATTAGACACAGGGTCTCTGGTTGTATTCCTAAGTCCTTGATCCATTTTGAGTTGAGTTTTGTGCATGGTGAGAGATAGGAGTTTAATTTCATTTTGTTGCATATGGATTTCCAACTTCCCAGCACCATTTGTTGAAGAGGCTCTTTTCTCCAATGCATGTTCTTGGCACCTTTGTCTAATATAAAATAATATTGTAGTTTTGTGGGTTAGTCTCTGTGTCCTCTATTCTGTACCATTGGTCTACCAGTCTATTTTGGTGCCAATACCATGTGTTTTTGTTACTATTGCTCTGTAGCATAGTTTAAGGTGTGGTATAGGTGAAGCCACCTACTTCACTCTTCTTGCTAAGGTTTGCTTTACTATTCTGGGTCTCTATTTTTCCAGATAAATTTCATGATTGCTTTTTCTATTTCTATGAGGAATGCCATTGGAATTTTGATAATATTAATTCTGCCTATCCAAGATTCCCAAGTCTTTTTTTTGTTTTTGTTTTTGTTTTGTTGTTGTTGTTGTTGTTTGAACCTATTGAGAATGGGGTAGTTTTCCTCATTTCCTTTTCTGAGGATTTGTCACTGATATACTGAAACACCTTTGATTTATGGGTGTGATTTTATATCCTGCTACTTTGCTGAATTCATTTACTAGTTCTAGGAGTTTTCTGGTGGAACTTTAGGGCCTTCCAGGTATAGAATCATATCATCAGCCAATAGTGCCATTTTGAGATCTTATTTTCCTATGTGTGTCCCTTTAATTTCTTTCATCTAATTGCTCTGGCCAGTGTTTCAAGAACTATGTTAAATCGAAGTGGTGAAATAGGGTATCCCTGTCTTGTTCCAGTTTAAATAAAGTTATTTTTTAAAGTATTAAAAAAAAAAGTTCCACACTTACCCGTATAGGATTACTTACCAAGTTGCCATGACAACAAATGACATCTTGGTATGTTATGTGATTATTTTTTAATTTCTTATAAATGTCTCAGGAAAGTTTTTTGCTTTTTGCTGATCTTTTTTAGATCTACCATGTCTCCTTAATTAAAATTGCCAATTTCAGCTGTGTACAAGTAAAACAAAATGTGAAATAAATTGCTCGCTGTAATAGTTGTAGCTCCAGAACATAATTTTTTGTACTATTCAGTACAGCCTATTCAATTGATTGAAATGGCAAAATGAATGCTCACTAGTCTAGTTCATCAGTTTGGCTTTCAGATATCTGAAAATGATCTTCATATTTAAACTCCAAGACCTGCTAGAAATAAACACTTATTTAGACAGGCACAATGGCACAAGCCTATAATCCCAGTGACTTAGGAGACTGAGTCAGGACAATCCCAAATTCGGGGACAGCCTGGGCAACTTTGCAAGATCCTGACTAAAAATAGAATAAAACAGGCTGGGGATGTAGCTTAGTAGTAGAGGACTTGCCTAGTATGTAGATTTGATCCCAGCACTACAGAAACAAAACAAAAAAGCTTATTTAATTAGTAGTACTGACAAACTTACTTCTGAGGTATGTATTGTGAACCGATGCACAACCAGAATCTAGGACATTTACAGAAATCTACATCTAATTATGTTTCCTCTATCTGTTCCCTGCCACCTTCCATGATAATAATCATTTCTAAATACCACCATTTATCATTTCTTAATTTGTTTCTTTTTTCTTTTTTTGGGGGGGGTGGGGGGCGCGGTGTGTGAATTTCTCTTGTAGTGCTAGGGATGGAACCCAGGATCTCATGCATGCCAGGCAAACATCTCTACTACTGAGCCACATCCCAGCCCTCAGTTTCTTTCTTACATAGTTTTATTGAGTTTCTATATGTTCTGCGAGGGATAGTGGTTCATGCCAGTAATCCCAGCAGCTCAGGAGGCTGAGGCAGGAGGATCGAAAGTTTAAGGCCAGCCTCAGCAACTTAGTGAGACCCTGACTCAAAATAAAAAATAAAAAGGACAAGGAATGTGGCTCAGTGGTTAAGTGCCCCTGGGTTCAGTCCTCAGTACCAAGAAAGGGGGCAAAAAAGAATTTCCATATGTCCCCCAAAATTAAGTATATTTTTGTTTTAGGTTGTGTTTAACTTTATAGAGAGATATCACACAATATGTAGTCTCTCAGGACTTGACTAAAAGTTTTTTCAATTAATATTATATTGCCAAGATTGGTATTATTACATAACTATAGTTCATTCATTGTGACTTCTGTGTAAAAATTCCACTATTAAAACATATTAAGTTTTCTTTCCACCTACTCTCCTGTTGATGGGCATTTGAGTTACTTCTGCATTTTCCTACTGGAAAGAGTGTTGCTGTAACATTCTTGTATATGTCTCCTAGGGTGTGCCTACAAGAGTTTCTTTGGGATATAAATTTAAGATTTAGAATTGCTGGGTCATAGTGTAAGCCAATATAGACATAAAATTATCATGACTGCTTTTTTAGAAAAATACTTTCAGCTCTTAGAAACTGGTCCAGTATTTTTGTTTTTGCTTACTGCTACATCACTGGCACCTTAATCTATGTCTGAGTAAGTGCTCAGTAAACACTTTTTGAGTCAGTGGATCATTTTGAGAATATAATCTGATTTATAAGAGAGTTCTTGGCTAAATGTTATAAACATAACAAAAGAATTGCTGGCTTTAAAAATACTACTTACTTTCTTATTTTTTTAGATATGGGTAAATGTCACCTTACCAAAGGCAAACAAGCTCTAGAGATTCAAAGCAGTTTGTCTGAGAAGAGAGCACTCACCGATCCAATTCAGGAATTCAGGGCACAGATCATTCTGCAGAATCTCTAGTGTGCAATCTACAGTGGGCCAAGGCTCATGGTATGGTAGATTTCTTGTGAAATCTTTCTACCATAAACTTACTTTAAATTGTTAAGGTTTTTTTATTCTGATTAAATAGATTTCCTCCCAATTTTATAGTGAAAATTTTTGGCTTAGTGGGCAAATTCAAATGTTTAAATTATAGATATTATGCCAATTTATATAATGTTAAAGATTTCAAAAATTTTAGCCCATTGTTTTTACCATTGCTAAAATTTAACATAGTATGTTTTATTTTTGTGTTTTTTAAATGAGTTATTTTTTTTATTTGTGTAGTATGTAGTCTTTAGCTTGTCTTATACTGTGACTACTGAAATGTGTAGCTGTGTAGTCAGGTCTGGGTTCTGACCTGGTTTCTACCACCTGGTAAACATGTTATCTATAACATGAGAGTGAAATCCTACTAGATAGGATTGCTGTGATTGAAAGACATGCGTGGCCCATGAATATTACTGCCATTCTCTCTGTGACACTTTATTGGTTTGGGGTTATAAAAGGGAAAAGGTGAGATAAAAATCCTATCTGTAGCCTAAATTACATTTTGGCAATTATTTTGCAGTTTACCTTTTATGATTTAGTGAAATAAGTTTGAATTATTGACTTTAATAAAGATTTTAGATTTTTCCCTTGAGTTCCAAATATCTATTCTGTGAATCTCTTGCTAGAAATAATTGAAAAATAATTACATTTATTGAATGCCTATAAAGCATATTTCTTTTCATAATAGTTTTAGCAAATTAACATATTAGAGCACATTAAAGGGTAAAGTGCTGTAAACATATTATCTTGGCATTCCAGATAATTGCATAGTAATTAAAATTGAATATCTTTTCTGTAAATAAGTCTGAACAACACAAAGTTACAGTGGTAAAGATCAATAGGAAACAAAACCTTCTATAAAATAAGACTAAAAAGTCAGGTAGAAGGTATTTGTAACAAATTTAATAAGTAGATAGCTTTTTTGTTTTTTTTTTGGGTTTCTTAATAGCATAAAATGGTAAGAGAAGGTAGTGCAGTGGCCCACATCTGTAATTCCAGCAGCCGAGGGAAGAGAATCCCAAGTTCAAGGCCAGCCTAGGCAACTTAGCAAGACCCTGTCTTCAAATAAAAGTGAAAAATGCTTACTGGTAGAGCATTGCCTAACATTCATGAGACCCTGGATTTCATTCCAGCACCAGAAAAAATTATTGTCATGAAGATTGAGACATCAGTGAAAATATATCTATCATTGTGCATATACTCTTGATTACCACTAAGTAAAGTATATATGCAGATGGGCAAGAATTATAATAAAAGATTTGATATGTTTAGCCAGAAAAAATATGTGTTTAAATAATATTGGTTATATAACATTTTTTAAGCAAAAGAAAAGTCTATAATTGTATTTTATCCTATACAGAATACTAGCTATTTTATCAGAAAATTTACCAAGCACTCTTTGTAAGTTGTCCTTATTGTTCTTTTTCAGAACTTCCAGAAAGTATGTGTCTTAAATTTCAATGTGGTGTTCAGATTCAATTAGGATTTGCAGCTGAGTTTTCCAACGTCATGATAATCTATACAAGTATAGTCCACAAACCACCTGAGATAATAATGTGTGATGCAAATGTTACTGATTTCCCACTTTAAGTCTCTTCTTTTTTATTTTTATTTTTTATTTAAAATCAGTGATATTAGCTGGGCTTGGTGATACTTACCTATAATCCCAGCAATTCAAAAGGCTGAGGCAGGAGGCTAGTATGATCACAAGTTCAAGAACATCCTTGGCAGCTTAGCAAGATGAGACAATGTTTCAAAAAATAAAAAAAGGGCTTGGGATGTGTGTCTGTGGTGGAGTACCCCTGATTTCAAATTCTAGTTCTGGGAAGAAAAATAAAAGGGGTATTGTGATGTTAAAGAACTGAACTTTTGAGCTGGAGATGTAGCTCAGTTGGTAGAGCACTTGCCTAGCACATGTGAGGAGGACTTAGGTTCAGTACTCAGCACGCACACACACACACACACACACACAAAAAAAAAAAACTTCTAAACTTTTAAAAACTTAAAAGTTGATGGTAAATATAAGGGAGATATATTTATATAAGTGTTACTTCTTTGTAGTTTAGAAACATTGATCATGATATTTATTAATTTTGCCAAAATACCTTAAGTTTGTCTAATTTTAAAATGTCTAAAGTTCACTCAGGAAGGATGCCTTTCTCAGACCTTAAATAGGATGTCAAATGTAGAAGAACAAAATATTTTATTTATACATACACGTACATATATAGAGTGGGGGGATTTTCTTTTAAAAAAATCTATTGTTTCCATTTTGTTATTATAACACATAAAACTTTCTTGTAAAGTTATGGTCATATATTGGAAGAATAGAAATCTAATTCTATTCTTTCCAAACATTTATTTCTAGTATTTATTTTTTATTGATCAAAAGAATCTAATAAATTGTACCCCTCTTTCTACATAGGTATGACAAACTGAGAAGTAAGCTCAAAAATATGTGCTTTATTTTTTTTTTTATTATTTATAGAGACTTCATGGAACCCATTGCTTCATGTGACAGCAAATGATTTAGTACGGAATCGCTCAGTTAGTTTCAGCCGGCCTCCAGTGATAGCAGCACTGCTCAGATTAGGCCACCCAGTGTTGCTGGGGTGTCCCTCCAGAAAAGCAGAAGGGCAGTATCCTTCACCAGTGGTTGACTCTAAAAAAATAAAAAGGGAAAGGCTGACTTTAGCTTATTCGTTTATTCTTTTTAAATATTCTAAACATATGATCATAATGAGAAAGAATTCAGGAGCTAATTACTAATGGGGTTCTCTCTACTGAAAAAGAAACTTGAGTAGGATAATAAGTTTTTCAAAGAGAAGTAAAGTTAGCACTACCCTTTCAGAGCTAACTTTACTTTTTAAATATATTAGTACAGAATTTACAATTCTATTGTAATCATAGAATGTGGTTTTCATTGCTTCTTTAATCCTGGGTAAGGAATCACTACTTATGTCAAATTCATGAAAGCAATACCTGTCAAGATGTTCTACCATAGACAGTGTGTGACTGATTGATTTCATCAATAACATTCATTGATTCACCACCCCCCCCACAGGACCTGGATATTGATCCAAAAGATGCAAATAAAGGAACTCCTGAAGAAACTGGCAGCTATTTAGTATCAAAGGATCTTCCCAAGCATTGCCTGTATCCAAGACTCAGTTCACTGCAAAAATTAAAGGTTATTGCTTTTCCTAATTATAGCTACTAATGAAAAAATATTTGAAACTGAAAAGTCTGTTGGCAAAATCCATACATATGCTGCTTTATTGGTTATTAAATTGAAGTTGAGATAACCGATCTACAGTGGGTCCTCTCAGTGTCCTTATATTCTTTCTCCGGTAGTGGCTTGAGGACTTTTGTGTGAGAGTATATGTGTTTATCATCCATACTCTTGAGAAGTTAGGAAAATACAGCATATTCTACTTTTAAATATCTTAGCATTTTTGAATCATCATTTCCTTGTTCTATGACTTTCCACAGAATATACAGCAAATTAGTATGGAATTTCTCTTTAATCTTTTTTTAAATTTCTAGTTGATTTGATAATGAGAAGCTAGCTCTACATGGTTAAACTTTCTAATAAAGTCATATCCTTAGAAAAGTTGAGTTTTTAACTTTTTCATAGCCGTATAACTATGTATTAGCTAAAGTCATCTTTTAAAGGTTTAGCCCATTATCTTGTTCAGTTCAGTATTGAAGGAAGGAAAAGGAGATGGCTAATGGCCAGCCTTTTTTGATTTAGGGGAGAGGGAGAGGATGCCTTGAGAATTGGAACCTGGGATAGAGGGCTGAATGGCTTTTTGTTCTATGTATGGGAATTACATATTAAGATTCATATTTTTAACATTGATAAAATGGTAAACCTCGTTTCTTTTCCTTTTCAGGAACATCTAATCTTCACAGTATGTTTGTCTTATCAGTACTCAGGACTGGAAGACACTGTGGAGGAGAAGCAGGAAGTGAATGTCGGGAAGCCTCTCATTGCTAAATTAGACATGCACCGAAGTCTGGGAAGAAAGACTTGCCTTCCTACATGTCTTATGTCTGATGGGCCTTACCATAGCTCCACATCCACCTTGGGGGGAGCAGGGCACTATCATTCATCTCAGGACTCATTCCATGGTGTCTACCATTCATATCTTAGTAATTCAAACAGTGTTATGCCATCAGACAGGTGTCATTGCAGCCGGACTCCTAATGCATTTATTTCAAATTATCATACCCATCATTACTCCTGCCACTTCAGTAGCAGTAATGTGCCAGTCGAGACAACTGATGAAATACCATTCAGTTTCTCTGATAGGCTCATGATTTCTGAAAAGTGACCTTCTTATTAGATGCCTCACATGAAATAGTGCTTTTTAAAAAGTGAGCATTGTGAAATGGAAAATATTATATATATATATATATATATATATATATATATATATATATATATATATATATATATATATACACACACACACACACACACACACACAAAGAAAATAAGCAACAACTGTTTCATAGCAGGCTTAGGACTTTATGAGTTGTTGGAATTATATTATTTAACCACAGACTTCCTCTTGCTCTTTTTTCTCTTTTAAGATTTTGTGAAAGTGGTTGGTTGGTTCTGTAAGAATGACGTATGGGTGTGAGTGTGGGTGTGTGTGTGTTAGTACATGTACATAACAAAAATCTTTTCATTTTGATCACTCTGAGTTAGTAGCAATGGGAATGGCATTGTTGTAGAATAAGTCGTTGTATATTTTACACCAGAAGGAATCCTGTTGATCATCATGCTTAACCTAGTTTTATCAGTGGGAGAAAAAGATTAAAGTCTCTTGTGTAAGTTGGAGCTGACATCAGAACTGAGACTCTAGAATTCTGTTCCCATGTTTTCTCTACTCCTGCCTTCCTGACAGATTCTGAGACAACTGTTACTTTTGTAGATAGGTTGAAAGACAGGTAGGTAGGTACACATATCTGTATATTATCTTGAGCAATGTATAAACTTCAGTTAATAATCATAGGACCTTGATGCAAGTGTCAGTTAAGATTGTTTGTAAATAAATCTTATGTAGAAAGGACTGAAATTTCTTGTTCATAATTTCACAAAACCACGAGAGGTGATGAAATGTTTATCTGTGTTGAAGCTAGACAGCAGAATTAAGAATAGAGATATAATTTTGGTAGATGTTTATCTGAATCTTCCAAACGTTGATGACATATATTTTCCTCTTGAATTTATTTTTGTTGGGGGGGGTGGTGCTGAGGATTGAATCCAGGTATGCTTAACCACTGAGCCACTTCTCAGCCCTTTTTATATTTTGAGACAGGATAAGGATCTCACTAAGTTGCGTAGGGCCTCAATAAGTTGCCGAGGCTGTCTTTGAACTCATGATCTTCCTGCCTTAGCCTTCCAAGCTGCTGGGATTACAGGCATACACCACTGTGCCTAGTTTCCTTCTTGAACTTAGCTGGACTTAAGAGATGATATTCTTATCACTTGTGATTCTGCCTAAAAGTTGCATTGAAATGCAGCTAGAAATAACAAGGGAAAATAGAGAATTAGTAATTTAAAATGGGCTTAAGAGATAATATCCTTATCATTTTGTGTCCTACGTAAAAGCAGGTTTAAAAGAAAATTGGCAATAACAAGGAAAAAGATTTAGTAATTTTAAAAGTCACACAGAGACAATTCCAGGCCCAGATAGCTTCACCACTGAATTGTACCAAACATTAAAATCAGCACCCAGTCTTTGCAGACTCTTCCCAAAGAAAGGAGAGAACGTTTCCCAAACTCATCCTGTGAGGCCAAAACAAGACATGGTAGAGAATCAATGACAAAGAAATGACCTAAGCAGGTGTCCTCTCTCTTGCACATGCCTCCTGGATAGGCTCTTTCAACCCTTTGTGGACTCACAGGTAACCTCTTACTAAGCAGTCACCTAGGCTTGGCATCCAGGAAGGAGCTCACTGTGAAGGGTCTTTTAGTTTGAGGCACAAGCCAGTGTCTTGCGGTTGCATTACAGCTGTTTTCTCCTGTTTCAAATCTACTCAGTCTGCATAAGCAAACATCCTTCCCATACACCAGTCAATAAATGAATGCCCTGTGAACTTCAAGATGGGAAAATTCCACCGAGGCATCTAACCCATGCAGAGCGGTGTTCATGCTTGCATCTATTTTTCTAGACTTTTTAGTAATCTTTTAACTATATCAAGCAAAGAGCCTTTCAGTGCCTAAGAGCTCTCACTGCTCAAGAGGTTTCCTTTCTTACACTTTAAATGTCCATTGGACCAAGTTCATCTCATTATGTCTTTGAGATGCTCCCCACCAGCTTCCCATTTCGTCCCCAACAACAGTATGCATGGATAGAAAAGAAAAAAAGGAAAAACACTCAGAGAGAGAATTCATTGTCAGAAAGCTCCCCAAAGAAAACAAATACAGAGTGGAAGAAATAGCTGCTAATTCTGTTACGGGATACAGAATGCACAAAGTGCTTTAAAACATCATCTAGTTGATTCCCTAAAGCGGCAGATATTTCCCACCCAGTGCCCCTAATTCTGTCAAGCCTTTTTATGTTTTCTTCACGCCCTCCTGTCACTATCTCGCCCCGCTACACCCTTCCGTTGTTGATTCCCACCACTGATTTCACCCAAGACAAAGATTCACGGGGATTCTGAGAGCATCCGATCTATTACACTGATTTGACAGGTAGTAATCATTTTTTTTTCCTCCTGCCGAAAAAACTCCTAAAGGAGTTATTCATTCTGTTACTCATTTTAATGATTTTCAATGAATTCCCCATTATTTTGCTTTATTGCATAATTAAATCCTTTACACAGTGCATCTATTAAAATGAGATCAGTGTCGGCAAAACAATGCTTACCTTCTGATATGCGTTGTGTTCTTGCCATGTTTCATTAATGACATTTCAATAGTACATTAATTGGTCTTAAGTGATACAGTCACCAGAGTCAAATGGCATGATGGTTTTTCTAAGCTCCAGAAAGATCACTCAAAAAAAAAAACCTAACATAATTTAAAAATTTCCTGCAACACTTTTAAACTCAAAAGTAAAAAAGATAGGAAGGAAGAATTTACAGCGGCTATGAGCAATTGGACCTTTAGACATAGTCAGGATTTTTTACATTTCTCTTTTCCTTTCATACTATTCCATAAGCGTTTCATTGAGTCCTGTTTCCATACGTTATTCCTTTTAATAAAATGTGGATGTATCTATGGGAGAATAAAAAAACATTAAGAATGGTAATAAATGGCATTGAGTGGGTATTTGCTCCAACCCAACGACCTGTCTAAGCTCTTCTGTGTGAGTATGTGTTCCACCCTGAATGGACTCTCACTGCAATTTTATTATTATGCCTATTTTAAAAAGAAGAACATGAAGTAAAAGAGATTAAGTAACTTCTCCAACTTTACCCAATCAAAAAGGGTGGCTCTGTGGACTGGGGATGTGGCTCAGAGGTAGAGTGTCTGCCTGGCATGCATGAGGCCCTGGGTTCGATCCCCAGCACCACACATAATAATAATAATTTTTAAAAAAGAAGAGTGGATCCACTATCTGACTCCAGAACTTAGATTTCAAACAGCACTTTTCACTGTGTGCCCTGAAAGAGCATAAAAACGCAATGCCATCCATCCCTCCATTGATTCTCCCCTCAGCCTCGACTAACTACGAAGAAGCAAACACTTAGTATCAATTATTTGAGTTGTATGCCTCCAAATGTTACTTAGAACAAATGCTTCTGAGGCCCTAAGACAATTGTTGTATTACCCTGTCTTTGTGTTATACATCCTTACATGTTAAATGCCATTTCTTTCCAACTAAAATTGTACACTGCCTCAAAATGGTGTTCTTTTCTGAGATGGAAACAGAGGTTAGTTCTTCTAAAGAAGGTCAAGGCAGTATTCCAGAGAGTGGTGGGCAGGTCGATATGTCACATTGGCATTACCTTGGCGGGGATTAAAGCATTGACAAAGTAAAATAAGAATTGAAAGAAAACAAAACAAAACTCTTTATACCTTACATCAATCCTTTGCCATCTCTACTTTATTATTATTATTATCATCATCATCATTATCATCATCATCATCCTTCTTCCTCCTCCTCCTCCTTCTCCTCCTCCTCTTCTTCTTTTGGCAGAATTTACCTTAGTCCCTTTTGTGCTACAATAACAGAATATCACAGAAAAGATCATTTATAATGAACAGAAATTTATTGCTTCACGGTTCTGGAGGCTGAGAAATCTAAGAACAGTTGCCAACATCTGGTGAGAGTTTGAGTCAACTTTTTCATCGCTGTGAGCAAAAGACCTGAAAAGAACAATGTAGGAGAGGGAAAGTTTATCTGGGCTTATGGTTTCCAAGGTTCCGTCCATGGTCAGCCAACTCCATTGCTCTGGGCCCAAGATGAGGCAGAGCATCATGGTAGAAGTGGATGGCAGAGGTAAGCAGCTCAGGAGAGGGCAACCAGGGAGCAGAGGAGTCTCCAGTCTTCTCTAAGGGTGTCCTGCACATGCTCAATAGGTTGCTTCTGGTCATGAACAAGAAGGTTCTAGAATAAGCAGATATGCATGGAAAGCTTCTGGTACAACCTAATAATTTTACAGAGAAATAAACTGGTGCTGAGAGGTCAGAAAGCACATCTCAGAATGCATAGCCAGTTGAGGAGCAGATTAAGCACCAGAATCTCAAGATTTTCATTCACAATCCTGAGCGCTTAGCCCCAAATCAAGTTTTTTTCAGCTAAAGAGAAACCTTACAGGAGAAAGAGGTTCAGAAACACCTGGCTCATCCCACACATTGACATCCACTTGCTCAAGACAATCATATGCTAGGGCGTTGAAAATAAAAAAGACTTTTCAGAGCTATTTAAGAATTTAAATAAATAGGAGATTGGAAGAATTGGAGTCAGATAAGTAGGATGACAAATTTCAGTCAATGGCGGACTTCAGGAACCACAGAAGTATACCAAACATTAAACACATATGAACCATAGCAACCTAGGGTCAAAAAAGAGACACGGGCATTTAGAAACCATTTCTTCTCCACTAGATGCCAATGTGAACTTATTAAGAAGCCATTCTTAACTGATCTCATTCTTTCTTGATGATTTCAAGAAATCATCATGATGACTGGTGATAAAGCTCCCATTTAGAGGGGAGTGACTATATGGAAGATCATGCATTGAATCCTCACCACCACGTGGAGGAGAGGACAAGCAGTCTCCTGGGTGAATTGGCAGACACAGAGTTTAACCTAGGTCTGCCTGATTCCAGAAACTCTCTTTTATTCTTGCCAACCTCAGCCTGATGGGAACCCCTAAGCTACTAGAGCAGGTAGGTGAAGGGCTTCCATGTGGTTTGTTGTGATTTTAGCAAAGCACCTGATGGCCTTCTATAATTGTGTGTTGTTAAAGGGATCAGCAATTATTTGAATGAACTACAGCCAGTGAGTGCCACTTAATAGATCAATATTGAATTTCAGAGAAGTCTTTAGGAAGGTGCCACATAGCTCTATTTGGGATTGAACGCTCTTGAATGTAGAATATACCTCTGCAAAAAAAAAAAAAATCTTTGGAACACCTAACTGAGCAAGAAGGCAGAACAATGGCCAACAAGGTGAAGTTTCAGAACCAGCTCTGCAGGCACCAACCCTGGGCGAAAACCAACATGGAAACATTTAACATCTAAGAAAGGAGATTCTTAACGTCTAAGCTTTTAAAAATTCAATTAAACAAAGGCAAGAAGAGGAAAAAAAATCAGGTTGAGAGCCCTTCCTATTTTTGGACAAGTATTAATGACTCTTATTTCAATACTATCCAAGCTTCCCTTTGAGATTCGGAGCACTTGGGATGCCAACCCGGAGATGAGGTTGGAAGTGGGTATGTCAGGAGAGAGATCGTGGACTTTAGTTCTGCCTCTAACAGAACAGATTGGGATCAAGCCATCCAGTCCTGTATTAGAGAGTCACACAAAAGGTGCTGAGTAGCAAGCAAAGAAAAATAGGTACAAAGCAATGGTGCATGACAGGAATAAGAGACCTCTGGGCAAGGATGGTGGATTTGGAGCCGTGAGAAGAAGGCAGAACTCTTGAGAATTTAGATTGGCCATTGGGCTTCTATGGGCCATGAGCAGCCATTGACAATAGGTAAGCAGATAAATGTGGCCTCCTTACAATGAAAGGTTACTTATGGACACTGAAATTTGAATTTCATACAATTTTTACCTACCATAAAACACCATTCTTCTTTTGACTTTTTTTTTTCAATATGGTCAGTGAACTTTTATTAAAACTTCTTTTGACTTTTTTAAAAAATCTTTTTTAAATGTACAAAGCACTGTTAGCTCACAAGTAGTATAAATAAGGCAGCAGACCCTAGTGTACCGATTCCAGTGGCAGGAAATAGTTGCATGAATGAACACATGAAAGAAAGTGATTTATTGGGTGTTTTAGGGAGCAGGGATGGATAAAACCAGAAGCAATAGGAGACGAACTTCAAGAGAAGAAGAGAAAATAATTCTATGATAACCCAGCGGTTTTAGAATACATCTAGGAAAAAAATCAAACTATAAAAATTACTAAAGAGTCAGGCACGGTGGGTGGCCCACACCTGTAATCCCAGCAACCTGGGAGGCTGAGGCCGGAGGATCACAAGTTCAAAGCCAGCCTCAGCAACTTAGTGAGGCTCTAAGCAACTTAGTGAGACTCTGTCTCAAAATAAAAAAAAAAATGAAAAGGGCTGGGGATGTGGCTCAGTGGTTAAGCACACATAGGTTCAATCCCTGGTGCAAAAAAAAAAAGTACTAAAGAAAAAAAAACTACAAAGGTAAAGTAGAAGCCAAAAGTTGACCCAATGTTGACCCAAAGATCATTGTAATGTCATGTGTAGCTAATAAAAAAAATGACCTAAAGAAATAAGGGTCAGTTTTCTTCCATAAAATGAGAGGAAGTCATTGCATAACATAAGACATTCCTTGAGGCTGAGGTCAGTGGGGAACATGAACATTGAACATGTGCACAGGGCAGGCCTTGCAGATTTTCCATGGAAGGATTAGATTTCCAGACACATCATTTTAGTCTGCAATTCCAAAGTTCTTCTCATTCCAGAAGAAGAACTTTCCAAAAAAATAATAATTATAATAAAATAAATAAATACAGATTAAATTTTCTTCCAGAACACTCTGGGTAACCATAAGGTTAATTTTTAGTTCAACTCGTTTGACTATTTTAATTTTAATTTCATTCACCATGCTCTTAGAAACCAAATAAAACTTAGCAGCAGCCCCCTTGTGGAAAGAGAAATACGAGAGCAAAGCTAAAGGGCTTCCTCAGTAGATGTGTGTCTTACTTGGAAAAATGCACTCCTGAATAAGTACCAGGGAACTGCTCAGGGTTGAAGATCTCCCTATGAATCATCCACTGCAATTAAACACTCAAACACTGCTTTCAAAGGAAAAAAATATATATTGCATTAATGTCAAACCCTAGGTTTTGTAAGTATGGCATGTAGCTATTAATTTCTCAATGGTCAGCATCATACAAGTGCCGGGAGGAGTGACAGCCCAGTTTTGTATGACACTGTGAAGTTTGCCATCATCCTTTTTACATTAAAAAATAATGAATATCATCTCATTCCCAGGTTTTTAAAAGCAGAGCATCACTTGATCACGTGACGATATGAAGACACAGCTCATAAATAGTAAATGCAAATTGGATGTTCTTACCTTTAGGAAGAAGAACAACTGAAAGCTTTCTAGTCCTCCTTGGACCCAAACTTCTTTACTAAATAAGTTTGAACGTTCAAGGGGAAAATAAAAGCCTTTAGGAACTGTGGTAGATCAAGAATTTGGTTCTCTGTGCTAGATCAAGGGTCACATTCTGAGGTTTTCGGGTGTTAGGATTTCAACACATCTTTTGGGGGCACAGACCGAAACCATAACAATGCTTACAAAGAAATCTAACCTACCTGTGATCCCAGAAGCTAGGGGAGGCTGAGGCAGGAGAATCTCGAGTTCAAAGCCAGCCTCAGAAAAACAAGGCACTAAGCAACTCAGTGAGACCCTGTCTCTAAATAAAATACAAAATAGGGCTGGGGAGGTGGCTTGGTGGTTGAGTGCCCCTGAGTTCAATCCCTGGCACCTGCCTGCCCGTCGCCAAAAAAAGAAATCTGATTCAAAAGATCAGGCTATGTGAATAAAGAATATAGAACAGAGCCCAAAAATAAATCAACAGATATTCATAGGGAACATTCTTCCATGTAATAATAAGTATAATTTACTTAAGATGTTTTCCATCTCAGGCACTGTAGAACACATCTTCATACCACACTACAGATCCTGCTGCAAGGTCAAGCTACTTTACAGATGAGAAAAACAAAGATCTAAGACACACAATGACGTACTCAATGATTCAGAAAGAACAAGAGAAGCAAGCAGGATTCAGGTGCAGGGCTGTCTGCGAGGCAAAGCAGTGTGGGTAAACTCGCAGGACCAGGCAGCTAAATAAAAATAAAATATATATTTATAACAATAAAATATCCTATTATTATAAATTGACACTAGAGAGGTACCCTTCATATGTGTGGTAAATATTCGCAGAAATCAGTGTGTGCGCTGGGGGCTTTAATGAAGTTTTATTCTGAACTCTCTTAGAGACTTGAACTATACTAAAAATGGTCAATTATTGAACACTAACTTTTTGCTAGTCCTTGCAGTACATGTTAGAGATAAAAGATTGAACAAGATATAATCTCTGCCTTCATGATGCTTAGGGCTTAGGACAAGAGAAAGACAAGGAAATGGACAATTTAAATTTGGTGTAATGAGATAACAATGGGTAACATGGATGGGGCATTTATTCCCTTCCTGGGTCTATGCTCAGTACTTAATGTGTATTCTTGCATCCAGCCTGATATCAAGCTCTGAGAGGAGAGGTTATTTTATTTTAAAACACCATGAATGAAGAACATGGTACAAAGAAGCACTGGCAAAAATTGGCAGAGCTGGGATTTTAGACCCACGGAGTCTGGCTCCAAAACCACACCCTTAGCTGTCAAACTGTAATGTCCTCCCAATAGAATATGGAAGAATAGGACTAGGCATAGATGTTGCAAAAGCTCAAAGACAAAGTGGGTAACCAAACTGTAGCTAAGGGAGAGCTGCCTATCTATGATGAGGCATTTCTTTATTTGGCCTGATACAGGCAGGAGGTAAAGAGCTGGAATTTTATCAGAGCCTATAAGGAATAGAGTTTACAGTTAGGTAATTCTGATCATCAACCACGTGCATTTCTTTGCCAGGACAGAAAAATCAAGCTATTTTGCACTGGACATGATGCTGTGGTCATGATCTCAAAGATCAACAGAGAAAGTGGCCTGAGCCCACCATAAATCCATCCCAGGGAGATCCCAGAGAAATGATTTTGGTGACCCTCCATACCAAGTGCAGCTGGGCACAGTGGCACATGCCTGTAGTCCCAGTGACTGGGGAGGCTGAGGCAGGAGGATCACAAGTTCAAAGCCAGCCTCAGTAATAGGGAGGCCCTAAGCAACTCAGTGAGACCCTGTCTCTCAATAAAATATCAAATAGAGCTGGGGATGTGGCTCAGTGGTTGAGTGCTCCTGAGTTCAATCCCCTGTACTAAATATATAAGTAAATAAAATTACCTAGTGGAGTTCAGGTGGGGGAGATCTATGTGAATGGATGTGTGAGATACTTGCAGGTCACATGCAGTTAGATATGCTAAAACTTCTCATGGTGCATGGAGAACAACTCCCCCACCCAAATCATGCCACAATATGACTCAGTGGCTTTCTTATTAAGGAGTCCAAGAAGTCTACATGAATGTTTTAATGTGAAATCTCAAGTCAAAGAATCCCCTTAAATATTGGCATACTTTTGTTTGGTAAATATTACTTATTAGGACAAAATTTACAAATGAGAAGCCAACAAGGAGGATATAGCCCAGAGACACAAGAATGGTTCCACAGAGGTTCCAAAAAGTTGAATTAGCTGCTTCTTTCTCCTTTCCAATGGGATGA